>NC_142144.1:33151129-33458790 GCF_024610735.1 Ursus americanus
ATCTTATTCTGCAATGAGACTAAAACTGTAACAATATGTGATAATTTAAACGTGTATTTTAATGGCTATTGACCAAGTTTAATGGCATCAAAAATGCTCAAGTCTATCTGGAGTTTATTTTCATTGTTTCCCCCCCCAGATTCTTCTTTTAAGGGGGAAAAAAACCCAGGAAGGATCCCTGTGCTAATACAGAGCCTCTGTTGTTACTTGGCTATACTTTGGTACATTGCTGTTTATTCCTTAATCTAGCAGCATCCTTCGTCTATAGTCTTTTACTTAGTGGCAACTGAAAAAATCACTAGCCTAGGCTTTACCGGTACTTCTGTTATCCAGATGGTTACCTGTGAACCTTTCAAAAACCTAGTGGTCTCAGAGACTGTGCAGCAGGGCTTGTGCGGCTCTTTAGACACTGAGCCGGCTGGGTTCTCCATGCCCCAGCTCATAACAGATGAACACAGCACATACGATAAAGAGCCTGTTAAAGGCAGGCATGTGGATACTGTGGTAAGAGACAGAACAAACTACTTAGCAGATAGAAAAATTTTTAAATAAAAAAATCCCCAAATCCAAGCAACCTGAGGCAAAGGATTATATATACCTCAGGGCTGAGGGAATCACTTTATAATAATTGATATTAACTTGTATTTGTTATAGCCCTTTACATTTTATGAAGTATTTTACATACATCAGAGCTCATTGGGTATTTGTAATAACACATGAATATAACTTTTACTTTTCATCGTGAAAAAGTGAATTATACCGAGCATGCTGTTTAAGAAGGCAGGGAGGAATACGAACATATCTGAAAGACTTGCATGAAAAATAATTTACAAGTTTTAAATTTTGGCACTTAAGAGATATGCATTAGTTATCCAAAAATCCATATATATGCTTTCTTTCATGACCAACACTAGGTATTACTGAGTGAATTTTCATAGCTCTCCGTGGCTGCTGGTCATTTTCAATGGGGATGATTGTCATCAGTTTCTCCTGCTAAACACAAGCTTGAACAGATACTTACGGATGCCAGTACCATATATTCTGACTAATACGGGAAACACTAGACCTCTAAAAGATTCTCAGGGTGTTTTTCCTATATTGCACTTTGTAGAAAACAAAACTTTAACCACAATATAATGTGATCGTGGTTCTAGACAGGAGTTGGGAACCTTTTCCTTGCTTGTTTTCCTAAAATTTTTGGTATAGCCTCATCTTGGATGTAACAAGGAGAAATAACAATATACATGTTCTTTGGGCTTCTGAGAAAAAAGATCACATACATTTTCAAAAGATTAAGAGAGGGTCTTGTCTGCTTTAGCCACTTCATTTTCACAATTAAAGATAAGGAAGTACTAAATATTTGATGTTCCTAAACTTATTTAACATAGCATTTCTGTAGAAAGTTTTTTCAAGATTTTTTTTTTAAGTACAATCTACCCCTCAAGGTGGGGCTTAAACTCATGACCCCAAGATCAAGAGCAGCATGCTCTACTGACTGAGCCAGCCAGGCGTCCCTGTAGGAAGTTTTTTAAAACAAGTATAATTTACACTACATTTACCAACAACTATACCACATTACCATTTATAATACATTCACCAATTATCGTGAATAAAAATGACTAAAGAAAGTTTAGAGTAAAAAAACACCAGATTAGATTTTATGCTCTTAGGTGATGAAATGAGACCTTGAAATTATAAGATGCAGTTTCCTCCAAGAGTCTAGCATTCCTGATGCCCTGTAATTCCTGGATTAATATCCCGCTCATGATGTTTTGACCATGACCGTACCTCAAAAAGAGAATAAAAGTGGTTTTGTTGAGTTTGTTAATTTTTAATTCTCATCTGTGTGGCTCTATTTTTATACAGAGCTATTTATCCCACATTTTTCTTTACAGCTACTTAATCCTGCTTGAAGTCTTTGTTAGGAACGGACTGTATGTACGCCCTGCAGTTTATGGTACTAATTCTACTGGGCATTTTCAAGCTTGTGAATGTTCTCTCGCATGGTACAGAAGGTAAGCCAGCTCTGTAATACCGAATTTACAGAGGATGCTAAACTAATTAACAGGCCAGTTTCCTGTCCTTTATAAAAAAGAGCAAAGTGGTAGAGTAGTAAGCACACAGGCTTTGGGCTAGAGCAGCTAGGCTTGAATCCCAGTGTTGCCCTCCCGCAGCTCTGTGACTTACGGCAAATCACCTAACCTGTCAGACCCTCCATTTCCTCCAAAGTAAACTGGTGCTCACGTTACCTACCTTGCAAGGTATTTTGTGAGTGAGGGTTAGTAGTCAAGTGTGTAGATTATTTGACAGCGTAGAAACTCTATAATGGTTGAAGAATCACGAACTGAAATTCAGAGTCGGGCGACACGTGGGCCCAGCATCTGACATGCAACTCTCTCCAAAGGGGATGCAATATATGGAACCTTTTTTAAATCAATATAATTATTGTACTTAGTAGCTTATTTTGAATGTTAAGATTGGGTGCTTTTGCCTCCGAAACTTTATGTTCCTTTAAATATCTGGGGTTTTTAAAAAAATTTATGGCAAACCTGTGTTTTCATTATACTTTGTGGTAATTTTGATGGCTAAAAAATTTCCAATCTTTTTTTGACATCCGTGGTAAAATAATCTAATTTTTAAAATTTGTCCTAGAGCCAAGATTGTTCCAAGTGAGATGTAACTTCTGCACATATGTGTGAATGGCTGGCTGGTAGGTTCTACAAAGAAATGTTATTTTTATTCATGTATTTGGGTTGCTTAAACATTTCTATAAGATTTAAACTTCTTTTCTTCTTAGGCTGGAATTCTCAGCATCTACTCCCATGCCTTTTTCAACTTATTGGCCAGTTTAAGAGCAGTCACAATAATACAACTTAAAGACAAGATAAAGTGTTCAGAAATCATTGTTTTAACAGCCAGCATAATACAGTAGAAATTGCCCTGAGCAAGGAATTAGGAGACTTGAATTCAAGTTCTGGCTCTGCCACTAATTTTGTAAGATGACTTTAGGCAAGTCACTTAACTTTTCTCATTCATCAGATAATGAGATTGATCACATTTTCTACCTCTAAAATAGGTTTCATTTACTATTTTTTTTTAATAATTAAAACACCTTCTGGGAGTTAAGCACCTGATAGGTACAGAAGTACTTACTGATGTTTAAGGTGTAGTGTTTTTCAAACTCTGATCCAGGGACCACCTGAATAAAGATTACTTGAGGTTCCTATTAAAAACAGATTCCTTTCCTCTCCCTGGATGAATGAAAACCTCCTAAGGTGAGGGCCAGGTTTTTGTGTTTTCCATAAGCTCCTCAATGATTGTAATGCACCCTAATATTTGAGAACCATTGGCCTAAGAGAATGTGATCTGAGAGGGAACGAGCTAGCGTGTGGCTTAAATTACTCCAGCCTCTGGTGGATCCCTTGTAAATATAAAACCATTCCAGGTGGAGACTAGAAAAAAGCTGTTTACTTCAGCAGGCCCGTCAGCCCTGTGACTGACCCCTGCTTGATGTTTTTTTACTTGCTGTATTCCATAACAAAATATTAAGAGGTCTTCACATCAGCTCTTTGTCTTGACATCCAAGTCGCTGACTACTGTAGTTAGGTCACAGCTAGAAGAGGACTGCAGTTCTCCCTTCCCTAATGCTAAGGGTCGAGCTTGTGCCACCTGGCTCAAGCAGTAAAGATGAGGAAAACACAGCCTCGTTACTCTCAATTCCCCCTCCACCCTAATACCATAACACGTCACCCTGTGTGAGTCAAATAGTCTGGCAGAGAAAACAGAAACTCGAAACCACATCGTTTTCATCCCTCTGACCAGATAGTGTACTAGCTTAATGAATCCTCTTCTACATAACAGAAATGACCAAAGCCCATTCCTTCTCTTTTCCTTTCTAAATGCTGCTGACAAGAACAAAATACCAAGTACGGACACATGCTAGAGATTTTTAAATTCATACAAGTAAATTACAAAGAGATGTGGTAATTATTTTTTCTAGAGTTTTACAACAAAATTCCCCTCATGGTGAAAAAATATGTATAATTTTAACAGGAAACTTAAAAGACATTTTTGTTGTAAGACTAACAGTTATGAGAATAATGCCATTATCTGTGCTCATTACAGAGAAACGTAACAGCAACTTTAAAAGGCCCAGTATACTGATAAGTGAAGATGAAATTTCTTTTTCAATGACCAGTATGCTGACATCGAACTTCTGGGTTTTATTCAATACTAGTGTCAAGGGTTTCTCCTAACTCAGCCAAAACTCCTGCCAGACGTCCACAAAATTCACACCAAAATCAAGAAATAGGAAAAGAAAGAAACTTGACAAGAGCTACCATGCAAAATAACCAGAAGAACCGAAGTTCAGGTGGCACAGATGAGCAGGAGCAGAGGAATGCGGCAAGAGCTGCTGCTGAGTAGAGTCTAACTTGGTGAGGCCCCTACGATGCCCGACGGCCAAGTCCTCAGGTCATAGGTGTGTTCGTGGACCCATAAGAACTGGGATCTTGACCCAAACTTTTAAGATCTTCTAAAAAGGAAATACTTCACCTAAATTGAAGTAATTTATAAGTCAAACACCAGAAGAGTTCCTTATTTGATGTAAGTTGTGCCTAAAACTTTGGCTGATACAAAGAAACCCGTCCACTAAGGCACCCTGAGGCAATCTGACAATGTGTTGGAGAGAACTTTGTTGTCAGTACCACATCATTATGAGAGTACAGAGAACGGATCACCCGCAGGGGACTGGCTTCTTTGGGCAAACAGTCTATAAGTTCACTGCACTGTTTGTCAAATCCCAATAAGCGAATCCCGTAGCCATGTGGGGAAGAGATCATTCGCCCATCAGGGCTGAAGCAAAGTTCTTTGATATAACCCCTGCCTACATTGGCTTCTTCAATGTAATGAGTTAGTCGTAGAGAACAGCGAGGTGAGACAGGTCGCACGGGAGCTCCTTCTTGGAATTCATAGACACAAGTCCACTAAGGGGAGAGAAGAGAGATAAAGTTACAAAGCCCCAAATAATGCTAGATACGTCTTTTTGTAAAAAGCTCAACAGACTGCCAAAGCCACAGAATTGTTGCAAGAAATCAGATGACTGCTACCCCTCTCCTATCTACTAAAATGCAGGCCCCATACCTTCTTATCTTCATAAGCCAAGGTTATTCTGTGTACTGTGACGTACTATGACTAAAGCCTTTTATTCCCTCAGGCTGCTGTGACTTCTGTGGTAATAATTCCCTTTTGTGAAAGTAACAACAATCTTGATACTTAAAATATTCTGAAGTTTAGATATCTAAGCCCTAAAATACCTCTCCTACACTTCAAAGGCTCTTCTCTCTTTTCAGTTATGACTTCTAGAGCTAGTGATATCCTCAAAAGACTCCTGCTTTCCAGAGTGACGAGAGACACGAGGTCATATAAGGTCCTTTCCCCTAGTCATCAGTTTAGTCTTTCCCTGGCTTCCCCTGGTTTTATTTATTTACCTAAAAGATTTTATTTATTTGAGAGAGCACGAGCAGCAGGGAGGGGCAGAGAGAGAGGAAGAAGCAGACTCCCTGCTGAGCAGGGAGCACAACACAGGGCTTGATCCCTGGACCCTGGGATCACGACCTGAGCTGAAGGCAGACGCTTAACCAACTGAACGACCCAGGCGCCCCTCCCCTGGTTTTTAAAAAGAGCAAATTCTAATACTCAATTGGCTTACCAAAACCTTACATTAAGCCAGCTTGGCTGAAGCATCTCCATCTAAAGTTTACCATATAAAGGTCATGTGGTGAGATGAAGGAGGCAAGAATTAAGAAGCTGGGCACAATCTGAGCTGATACTGGTTTAAAGTATTTCCCAGTTTGCCACACTGGAGGAGGCTGGAGAGGAAGGAGGGGTTCGAGGGATAAAGATGCCATGAGCACACCGGGCAATGGCTGTATGTTCAGTCAGCCCCGCTGAAGGTGGAGGGCTGCCGCTCCTACCTCCTGATCATCAGTGTTGCTTGAGCACCGAAGGAGAGTGGCCCAGCCTTTTGGGTGCAGCTGTAACGATGTGATGCAGTTTCCACGATCTCTCTCACCAGGAACTTCAGGGGTTAAGACTTCAAGACTATTTCGTGGTGAAACTCCTGGTAAGAAAATTAGGATGTGAGGTTTGTATTATCAAAGGACTAAGGCAGCTCATCAAAGCTTTGATTTCTGGCAGTCACCCCCACCCCCAGCCTTCATTCCTTCGTCAGCCCCTTGTGCTACCACATGTAAAAAGAAAAACTGGGTGCGCCTGGGGGCACCACCGGTTAAGCAGCCAATTCTTGGTTTCGGCTCAGGTCGTGATCTCAGGGTTGTGAGATCAAGCCCTGCATCAGGCTCCACACACAGCATGGAGTCCACTTCAGATTCTCTCTCTCTCCCTCTGCACCTCCCACTCATGCTTGCTCTCTAAAATAAATCTTAAAAAAAGAAAGAAAAAATCCACATACATAAAAAAACCTATGGTGCCTCTTGATGTTTGGTGTGCCTGTCTTTGGGGTGCGGGTATGGGGAAAGGTTATGACTAGAACTAAAGAATCCCAAGTTCCTGCAGCAGGAATCCCAGTAACCTAAGACTAAGGCATTAAAGTAGACTAGGGACCTTTTTGATTAGGATTTACATCTCAGAAAACTCTAAGAACCAAAGTTATATGAAATGAATCTGGAAAAGTAAAAGATAAATCTCATCTCAGGGGACCTGGTGCTCTCTAGTCCAGAGAAGGAAATACTTGGAAGCCAGGCAGACTGCCTTTATTACCAATAAAAGGCTATTATGTGCACAAGGAGCAGGACTTATGAACCCCCAGGACAATACTATAAATGATAAACAGATCTATAATTTCGGAGGCAAGGGAGGATATTTCGCATATAGTGTTATGTCAAAACGAGGGGTTTGGAGACAATGCCTGGTACTCTGTTAGGGCCCATCCCATCCTCCTTTCTAGCCCCCCACGAAAGTGACTGCTACAGCAAGCCGTTACTACTAGGAGTTATGTCCTATCCCACAGATATGTGGAGAACCACTTTCACAGACATTATAAAGAAGCAGTTTAGAAATGTAATATCAAGAGAAATATTTCAACACTTCTCTACCTGTGGAAGGAGTTGCTTTGAAGATTATGAGCTCCCTCTGTCAGACCTTTTGTGAATTGTTTCTCAAATAGATGTGTTATCTTCTTTAAAAGATTCCCTTTAGATTACTACAGCATTGATGCAAACCTGTGAAGCTCTAAATTCCATTGTTACAACCAAACTATACCTAAATAATGATTTCACATGTGACTGAACTTTAAAAACAATTTTAGATAAAAACAGCTATTTCAAGAATTCTGAAAATCGAACAAAAGCAGAAAAGAAACCCATCTAAATAAGTAAGTAGTGGTTTTTGAGCTGTGCTCCTTGGAGGTTCCTCCAGAGCTGGCAAAAGGAGGGAACCACATGGGGATGGGGTAAGGAAGACCGGTCAAGGAACTCCCTAATTTCACTTAAACCAGAGTTTTTGTACTTTATCTGCTACAATCCACAGCAGACTTCATGTCAAAAAAGAGTTCTAGGGGCATCTGGCTGGCTCAGTCCGTGGAGCATCTGACACTTGATCTCAGGGTCTGGAGTTTGAGCCCCATGTTGGGTGTAGACATCACTTAAAAAAAAAAGTTCTAATCCTGAAATGAGTTTGATAAGCCTCAGCTCTATCTACTGTATCTGTCAAAGTATGGTGTTAGCATTCTGACACCCCAAAGACCCAGGATTGCCAATATTCAGAACAACCCTATGTATGTATGAGCCCCACCTTCTCTATACCCTGCCTAGGCTCTCCATACATCGTCTCTTCTCCTATTCCCAACTCTACTGCTGTGTAGTGTGGTTTTGGGGTTTACCACTGGCACAAGCAGTTAACTATTCTTAACGGTTTCCCCCCCGCCCTCCTGGATGGTTTAGTTCAATAAAGATTTTTCTCAATGATAACTAAGAGCATTGTCTTATTTTCGGTAGCCAAAGTAGAACAGGCAGAATCTATAAAAAGTTTCTGCTACAAATCAAAGGAAAAATGTTGCATATCTGGGCATAAATCTCTAAATTTAATAGGAGTAATTTTTAACCTTAAATGTCATAGTCTTGAATATCCAGAGGAAAATAGATAGGCTGTAGGTTAGGAAGGGCTCTCAAACCACTCTACAAATGTAAGTAGTCATGCAAAATAATCAAATATGCAATTATCAAGCACTTACCAGGTGATGCCACCCAGGAAAAACATAAATTAGAAGTCTAATGGATAGTCCCTCCCCTAAAGATCCAGGTAGGAGCCATGCTCATTTCCAAAAGGTGACCCAAAATTACAAAAGGACCCACATCTGGCCATCATTCCACAAAGATGAGGACAAACAAAAAGTGCTTAGATGTGCAGTGGTATGGAGAAGTAGGTGAAATCTGCATAGGTAAAAAGCATCTCATTTAGGGGGTGGAAAGAATAGGCTAAACAGCTAGATCTGGCAGAGCAGTGGGGGAAAACGGGCAAAAGCAGAATACGGCCATCGTAGCCTACTTTATCCTACAACCCCTCTAAGGCTGTCAGGCATTGCTCAGATAAAGAAATGGCAGAACAAAATGCCTACCAGGCTGGGACCGGGTGACTCTCACAAGCACCTGACAAACATCACTTTATACCGCACCATCACATACATATCTCATTTAATTTCCAGAACCACCTTTATTGGAATCTATGTGTCCTAACTACTTTTTCTCCAATCTAGACCAAACTCAGTTCAGTAAATAAAACCAAAGCTCAAATTCCAACAAAGATGGAAACCCAAGATATCCAGCCCTAGAAACTAGTTAGCTTTTGAAAATGACTGAGGGTCAAAGAATTGCCTCTTCTTTATTGACTTTTATTTGTATGGATTAAAACTAAACCAAAGAAAGCTACTCAGTAGACTCTGTTGTTGCAAGATTATAAAAGTCCACTTTTAACCTACCTTCTCTTTGTGAGGCTCGTGACACGTGTTTCTCAGAAGATGAATTAGAATCACTATGATGACAAGGTGAACCAGAAACTCGAGGACCAGATGAACTTGATGAAGTAGTCAGATCTTGAAAATGCAAAAAGTTCTGACAATAAACTTAGCAAAACTCTAGTAGTGTCTCTTTTTAATCATCTAGTTGAAGCATACTGTTAAAACACACCTGAAACGTGGCAAGTACACGCCCACTTAAAACTGGCCTACAACTAAGACCGAGGTAGGTAGGTCAGCTCTTTGAAGTGTTCTAAGGCCTGGGCCCTTTCTAAAATCTCTTCTACCAAAGAGCTGCTTAAGTGAAATAAAAATGACAAACCAAATAAACAAGGAGCATCTTTGGGTTCCCCAACACTTCTGTAGTAAAATGGAACAAGAAAATTCAGTGAACATGAACACTGCACTGTTCATCAGCCCATTTAATCTTAGGATAGGGTCCAAATACCAGGTGGTCCATTACTGAGAACATTAAATGAACCTTCTTAAGCATGCCAAACAATTCTGTTACCATTCATGAAATTATGTGAATACCATCTTTGAAATGCAATACAAACTTTATACAGAAATCTGTACAAAAACAAAAATTGAGTATCAGATAGTCGGGTTTGGTGTATTACTCCAAACAGCCATCTCTATTTCATCTCACTCTTCTAGTGGCTCCACACTTTTATGAGGATTTCTTCGTCTAATTCCCTTTGATATTATTACAAATGTAATAACAGAAGACAAAATGTTCTTGGTTTTTGAATTAAAAAATACCAACTACCTTCTAAGTCACTACCTCTTACTAAGCTTAAGTTGATTATTAATGTTTAACCTAAAAATAAATTTCTGAATGTAAAAGGATTATACTCACATATTTATGAAATATGTTGGTAATTGGGAATAAGTTGGTAAAACTTAAATTTCTACTTTTAGCAGTGAAATTGGGCAAATGCAATTACAATGGGGCCTGTACTTTCCCAAAGGGAGTCTTCAGAAGTAGCCCTATGCATACAGGAGAAAGAGTCCAACCATCTGAAACTGATTTTTTTTTTTTTTTAAGATTTTTAAAAAATCTGAGAGAGAGTGCACGAGCAGGGAGGAGGCAGCAGAACGTGAGGGAGAAGCGGACTCCCTGCAGGGAGTCCAATGTGGGACTCGATCCCAGGACTCTGGGATCATGAAAGCCGAAGGCAGATGCCTAACTGAATGAGCCACCGAGGCACCCTGAAGCTGATTTTAAAAAGCAATTTATAAACATTATGTGCTCCAAATGCTTAAGTGTTTTTTTTCTGGGTTCTTGTTCATAAGTGCAAAATTATAAATAGGTAGAAACATACCTTTTTCCCAAAGGTGATGAAATATAGTCTCTATCACATAATGTAGATAAATTATAGTGCATAAGTTTTTTTGAGCCTCAATTTCATTGAAGTCTAATGAAATCAGCAGCAGGAAAAAGAATACAGTTTTAGGGGCACCTAGGTGGCTTAGTCAGTTAAGCGGTTGATTCTTGGTTTCAGCTTGGGTCATAATCTCAGGGTCCTGGGACTGAGCCCCCCCACTGTGTTCCCCAATCAGCGGGAAGTCTGCTTCAGCAGTGTCTCTCTCACTGCCCCTCCCCCGCTCTCTCTCTCAAATAAATACATAAATCTTAATTAAAAAAAAAAAGAATACAGCTTTAGCAAGAGGATGTTTAGGGGTTGTGAAATAGGATGGCACCAGCTCCCTGGGTACAGACATCTGGAAGTCTAGGATGTAATACAGACTTAAAAGTAAAGCTCTGTATTGAATACATCTTAAAAGCTCTACTAGGTGGGATGCCTGGGTGGCTCAGTGAGTTCAGCATCCGACTCCTGATCGCAGCACAGGTCTTGATCTCAGGGTTGTAAAATAAAACTAAACTAAAAACTAAACTAAAACTAAAAATAAAGCTCTGCTGGGTTTCAGAAGCACTTAAAAAGATGGATACTACCTCGGGCCACTACTAATTTTTGACATAGTGATGATTTAGAAATACTGATAAAAGATTTTCTGGATAGCAGAGAGCGCTAAAAGAAAATATTTTTATAGTTAACAGTTCTTCCTAGATCATTGGTGATACAGAAGCACAAATTAATGCTTTGTCAGAGATTCATATAGGTCATACTAACTTGGGAAAAAAGCTCTCAATGAGCTTTCCAAAAATGTCTTCTAATTTCCTTCCCTCCTATCATTCTCAGAATGGAAACATATACTATCCCTTTGTGTGAGACTCTGGAAAACTTTCTTTAATCAAAAAAGAAAAGCTTACCTGAACTTGATGTAGTTCTTCTTGCTCTCAAAATGGGATAGCTGCCTACTTCTAAAGACTTGGTTAAGTCAAGGTCATGCAAAATCAAGAGATATCCAGAGGACGTCGAGATCAACATTTTGGAACAATCTGGTGTTAACCGCATTCGCATGAGAAAACGTGTGTGAAAGAATTTCTTATGTGGACACCCATCTTCTGTACACCTACAGAAGAAATCAAAACAAAACCCAGAATTATCATAAATATAAGGATTCGGTAATAGTCATATTTTTGACCTTCAAACAAATTTGCAGTCAATGTATGCTTAGCCTTATATACATGATAAACCTTTTTTTTTTGCTCACCATTCCTTCTTTCACCTCCAACTTCCCATTTTATTCTTTCTGAAATATACATGTTTAAGTAGGATTTTGTTGAAGTAAACTGTCACTTTATGTTGTTCTGAAAAATCTTTATTTCACTCTTTGATTAAAAATTTGCTGAGCGGGGCGCCTGGGTGGCACAGCGGTTAAGCGCCTGCCTTCGGCTCAGGGCGTGATCCTGGCGTTATGGGATCGAGCCCCACATCAGGCTCCTCCACTATGAGCCTGCTTCTTCCTCTCCCACTCCCCCTGCTTGTGTTCCCTCTCTCACTGGCTGTCTCTATCTCTGTCGAATAACTAAATAAAATCTTTAAAAAAAAAAAAAAAAAAAAAAAAGAATGCTGTGGGAAGGCTCAGGCTTGAAGCCCAACTATTCCCCTTCTTGGTTGTGTGAGGCTTCCATTGTTGCTGTTTTTATTTATTTTTTTAAAAGATTTTATTTATTTATTTGACAGAGATAGAGACAGCCAGCGAGAGAGGGAACACAAGCAGGGGGAGTGGGAGAGGAAGAAGGAGGCTCATAGCGGAGGAGCCCGATGTGGGGCTCGATGTGGGGCTCGATGTGGGGCTCGATGTGGGGCTCGATGTGGGGCTCGATGTGGGGCTCGATCCCGTAACTCCGGGATCACGCCCTGAGCCGAAGGCAGGCGCTTAACCGCTGTGCCACCCAGGCGCCCCCAGCTGTTTTTAAATCTGTTATCAGTGCAATTGTTACTTTGGACAATTTATCTTTTTTTTTTTTTTCCCTTTGACTGATCTTCTCTTTGCCTTTGGAGTACTGCAGTTTCACTCTGTTTAAATTTGGATTTCTTTCTACTTTATTGGGATTCATTTGACTTTCTAAATCTTAAGATTCATATTATTCAGATATTCTGGGAAATTCTCCATCATTATTCCAATATTGCCTCTCACCCATTTTCTCTTTCCTTTTGGAGCTCCAAATAGATGTTTGAAACATTCACATTTGATTCTCCTTGTCTCATAGCTGCTCTTTCTTATATTCTATCTCCTCATTTCTGTTACATTCTAGATAATTTTTAATATCTAGCTTCCAATCTATTTTTTAAAATTATTTATTTATTCGACAGAGATAGAGACAGCCAGCGAGAGAGGGAACACAAGCAGGGGGAGTGAGAGAGGAAGAAGCAGGCTCCCACCGGAGGAACCTGATGTGGGGCTCGATCCCATAGCGCCGGGATCACGCCCTGAGACGAAGGCAGACGCCCAACCGCTGTGCCACCCAGGCGCCCCCCCAATCTATTTTTTAAAGTTGTGTCTAATCTGCTACTTGATCCATCCTGGGTTCTAAAAAAAATTTTTTTTTTAAAGATTTTATTTATTTATTTAACAGAGAGAGAGACAGCCAGCAAGAGAGGGAACACAAGCAGGGGGAGTGGGAGAGGTAGAAGCAGGCTGCCAGCAGAGGAGCCTGATGTGGGGCTTGATCCCAGAACTCTGGGATCATGCCCTGAGCCGAAGGCAGACGCTTAATGACTGAGCCACCCAGGCGCCCCTAAAAATTTCTTAATTACTAAAAATTATATACTTTTAAAATTTTTTAATTGTTTCTTGTGATACTTATGAACACTACTGATTTTCACGTTTTGATCTTATGTCTAGCAATCTTGGTTAACTCTTATTAATTCTGATAATTTATCAGCAGAATTTCTAAGATTTTCTATATAGACCAGTCACAAAACTGGTCTATAGACCAAGTCTGGATTATTGCCTGTTTTTTATATAGAAAGTTGGTTGGAACACAGCAATATCCATTTATGTACTGTCAATGGCTGCTCAGAGACTATACAGCACACAAAGCCTAAAATATTTATTACACAGTCCTTTATAGAAAATTTGCCAACCCTTCATATAGACAATCGTATCATCTGTGAATGCTATTTTTTCATTTTTTTTTCCTTTCCAATTCTTAAATATTTTCCTGCACCAGCTGGGACCCTGTCTTCTGCCACCCCAAAACAGTGGTAAACAGTAGTAGTAAAAGCAGACATGTTCTCCCTTCCTGATTTTATAAACTTTTTTTTTTTTTTTTTTTTTTAAGTAAGCTCTATACTCAACATGGGGCTTGAACTCACGACCTTGAGATCAAGAGTCACATGCTCTACTGACTGAGCCAGCCAGGTACCCCTATAGAGAAAACTTCTGGAAATTTCAACATTTAAAAATGTCCTGTAGGTTTTAGTGTACACTTCTGATGAGTTCCCTTCTATTTTTAAGTTTAACAGCTTTATTGAGATATAATTTATATATCACAAAATTCACTCATTTTAAGTAACAAGTGATTTTTAGTAAATTTAGAGTTGTGCAATCATCAATCCAATTTTAGAACATTTTCATCATCCTAAAAAATCCCCACTTCCCACTAGCAGTCTCTCCCTGTTCCTACTCCCAGTCACAGGCTGCCACTAATCTCCTAGAGTCTCTATATATCCGCTTATTGTGGACATTTAATATGAACAGAATACACAAGTGGTCTTTTGGTTTGGCTCTTTTCACTTAGCATACTGTTTTTTGAGGTTCATCCATGTTGTAACACATATTAGTACTCTGTTCCTTTTCATTACCAAATAGTATTCTATTGTGTAGCTATACCACATTTTGTTTATTCATTTACCAATTGATACATGCACTGGTTCCATTTTGGGGATATTATGAATAATACTGTTATAAGCATTCATGTACAAATCTTTGTGTGGTGATAGGTGTTCATTTCTCTTGGATAGATACCTAGGAGCGGAATGGCTGGTAGGTGATGACT
Source organism: Ursus americanus (assembly GCF_024610735.1). Lineage (NCBI taxonomy): Eukaryota > Metazoa > Chordata > Mammalia > Carnivora > Ursidae > Ursus > Ursus americanus. The sequence goes on from NC_142144.1 coordinate 33,165,574, forward strand.
CTATGTTTAACTTTTTAAGAAACGACCAAACTTTTCTAAAGTGGCTGTACCATTTTACATCCCTACCAGCAATGTATGAGGATCCAGTTTCTCCACATTCTCGCCAATACTTGTAGTGTCTTTTTAAATTAAAGCCATCTTAGTGGATATGAAATGGTTTCTCATTTTGGTTTTGACTTGCATTTTCCTTATGACTAATGATGTTGAACATCTTTTCACATTATTAATTCATTATAATTATTCACTATTGAATCATATTTATTGAATCAATTATTGAATCATAATTATTCACTATTAATCATTTTTATTATCCTCCTTGGTAAATTCTATGCAGATATTTTGCCCATTTTTAAACTGGGTTATTTGTGTATATATAAAGTGAGTTGCGAGAGTTCTTTATATATTCTGGGCACAAATCCTTTATCAGATATAATTTACAAACATTTTCTCCCATCCTGTAGTTTTTCTTTTCACTTTCTTAATGGTATCACCTGATACACAAAATTTTTTAATTTTAATGAAGTCCATTTTATCAATTTTTTTAAATCACTTGTGCTTTGGTTTGCACGAAAATTTACTCCCATGTTTTCTTCTATGAATTACATAATTTTATCTCTTACCCTCAGGTTTAAATCCATTTTGAGTTCTTTTTTTCCAATGTAAGATAAGGGTCTAAATTCATCTTTTTGCCTGTGGATATCTAGTTGCTCAAGTATCATTTATTGAAAAGACTATCCTTTTCTGAACCACTTAATTACCTTGGCACCTAGGCTTGAACTCATAACCCCAAGATCAAGAGTCACATGCTCTCCTGACTGAGCCATCCACGCACCCCAAGAATTACCATCTTAATGATGCTGAGTCTTCCAACTGATGAAGATGGAATGTCTCTCCATTCATTTACATCTTACATTTCTTTCAGCAATGTTTTTATAGCTCTCAGTGTACAAATCTTTTGTTAAATACATTCCTAAGTATCTTGTTTCTTTAGATGCTACTATGAATGGAATTTTCTTCATTTTTGGATTGTTCATTGCTTATAAGTAGAAATACAACTGATTTGTGTATAGTTATCTTGTATATCTTGTGACTTTGCTGAACTTATTAGTTCTAGTATTTTTGTGAAATCGTTAAGATTTTCTATATATAAGATCATATCTGCATATGAAGATTACTTCTTCCTTTCCAATCTGGATGCCTATTATTTCTTTTTCTTGCCTGACTGCACTTCCAGTGCAATTGTACCTCTAATACAATACTGAATAAGAGTGTCCATGGGAGCAGACTTCCTTGCCTTGTTCCCAATCTTAAGGTGAATGTATTCAGTCTTTCAACATTAAGATGATTTTAGCCAGGGGTACCTGGATGGCTCTGTTGGTTAAGCATCTGCCTTCAGCTCAGGTATGATCTCAGGGTCCTGGGATCGAGCTTCGTGTTGTCAGGCTCCCTGCTCAGTGGGGAGTCTGCTTGTCCCTCTCCCTCTGCCCCTACACCCCCCCACTAGTGTGCTCTAATAAAAAAAATCTTTACAAAAATGATGTTAGCCATAAATTTCTCATAGATGTCCTTTATCAGATGTCTAGGGAATAAAATTCCCTATTGTTCCCAGTTTTATTACAAATGGTTATAAGATTTTGTCAAGTGCTTTTCTGCCTTTCTTGAGATGATCCAGCTTAATTTTTTACTTGCTTTAGGTCTGTAGGTCTATAGGTTTTCTATCTGTTCTTGAATCAGTTTAAGTAATTTGCGACTCTTCAGGTATTTATCTAAGTTGTCCGATTTGTTGTCATAAAGTTGTTCATTGTATCCCTTTATAATCCTTTTAATCTCTGGTGATAATGTCCCCCCTTTTGTTTTTAATTATGATTGAATGTTGAATTTTATTCCTGGATTAAAGCAATCATATGGACTTTCTGTTTAATCTGTTAATGTGATAAGTTATATTAACAGAATTTCTACTGACGGGCGCCTGGGTGGCTCAGTCGGTTAAGCGTCTGCCTTCGGCTCAGGTCATGATCCCAGAGTCCTGATATCGAACCCTGAGTCGGGCTCCCTACTGAGCACGGAGCCTGCTTCTCCCTCTCCCTCTGCCTGCTGCTCCCCCAGCTTGTGCACTCTTTCTGTCAAATAAAATAAATTAAAAAAAAAAATTTCTATTGCTACATATTTTTTTAAGATTTTAAGTGACCTCTACACCTAACATGGGGCTCAAACTCACAACCCCAAGATCAAGAGTTGCATGCTCTTCTGACTGAACCAGCCAGGCGCCCCAGATATATCATCTTATCATTCCTTGAAAAAGCCAACTTCGTCATGATATTTTGATTAATATCTTAAAGTTTCAGTTTCCTTCTATTTAGAATATTTGTATCTAACATTCACATTACAGGCTGACCTTTCAATTTTTCTCTTCTAATATTATCTTTGTTGAGTTTATATATTAAAGTTATACTAGCTTCATACATGAGGTAAGGAGAATTCCCCTTTTTTCTGGAATGTGAACAACTTAATAAAATTGGAATGTTCTGCTTCTTGTACTATCTTACCAAAGTTACCTGTAAAACTGACAGGACTGCTGTTTTATTAGATAAATTGATATTTTCCATTTCTTTAATGGCTACGCACAGGCCATGTTTAGACTATTTAAATAACCAGCAATGCATGAAAACGAGCCAGTCAGAATTGATGCAGTTGGCAGTGCTGGAACTGGGTCTTGGAATTACTCTACTGTAAGATCCTAAAACTCCCATCAGCAAAGGGTGCCTCTCAGGAGTCTATAAACCAGGGGTTTGACTCTTGGCTCATATTTTACTGTCTTATTGGCAGTCATGTGGGCAAGTTACCCAACCTCTCTGACCTTGGTTTCCTTAGCTCTAAAATGGGATAATAATAGTTATCTAACTCATGAGGCTGTTCTCAGAATTAAATGAGATGCTGAACAACCCCCCCCCAAAACAAGGGAGGGCGTAGTTTAAGGGGGGACTTTAGCTACTAGATCATAGCAAGATCTTGAGGCATTGAGGGACGTATCCCTAAAAGAAGGGCCTGGGTAACCAGAGGGTGCCAGGATATAACCACCTGGGGATGATTCAGGATAGTGGCTATTTATCATTTAACTACAGTTACAACATTTAACTTCTGTATTAACTACAGAAGTAGTTTAATATTTTAACAACTACTTCAGCTAAATCACTGCATATTGGTTAAATATCAGTCCAGGTAATAGGTGTATTTTAGGTTTTCTATTTCTCTCTTGATCAGTTTTGCTAAGGTGTATTTTTTGAATAAACTATTTCATCAAAGCTTTCAAGTATACTGGCATAAAAGTGATCTTATTACCATACTATATATTTTTTGTTGTCTTTTTATTAAGATTATTCTTTTGTCTTATTTCTATGGATGAATCTTACCAGAGAATTGCATATTCAATTAGCTTTATTAAAAAGCAGGCTTTTAAAAAAAAGTTACTGTACATTCATTTCCAATTTCACTAATTTCTGCTTTTATCTTTATTATTTCCATAGTCTTTCATTGGGTTTACTCTTTTTTATCTCTTTCCAGGTTTTGAGTAAAATGCTTAGGTCACTAATTTTTAGTCTATTGATTTCCCTACGATTTCTTCTTTAATCCATGAATTATTTAGGAAGCGAGTTTATAAACCTCCAAACATGGGAATTTTTAGTTACCTGTGTTGATTATACTGAGGAAAAATCATTTGTGTGACAACAAGTCTTTGATATTGGTTCAAACTTACTTTGTAATCTAGTACATGCTCTACTTTTGTACGTATTTTAAGTTTGCTTCAGATGATGTATTATTTATTGGGAGAATTCTAAATATGCCTAATAAATCAAGTTTCTTACAGTAAGATCTCCTATGGTCATACTAATTTTTTGGTCTATTTCATCTATTAGTAAATGAGAGAATAATGTTAATATTTTCCACTGAGATGGGAATTCTTACTTTTTACTTGTGATTCTGTCCATTTTTGCTTTTTATAGTTTGAAGCTATGTTATTAGGTACATTTAAGATAAGAATTCTTTTATGTTCTAGTGAAATAAACCTTTTAGTATAGTAGCTTTTTTTTACCACTAATAATGCTTTATGCCTTAAACTCTATTTTGTCTGCTATTAACATAGATACAACTGTTTTTCTTTGATTTGAATTTGCCTGTTATTTTTTCCCCATGCTTTTACTTTCAGACTTTCTCGTTTGCGTGTTTTGGGTATATTCCTTATAAAGAACATAGTTTGGTTTTCTTTTTTAATCCAACCTAACCCTATCTTTTAACTGGCTACATTAGTCCATATGTATTTATTTTGATTACTGATATCTGGATTTTCTGCCTACCATATTTTTGTGCTTCCCAATTTACTTCTTTAAAAATGATTTTTCCCCTTCTCTGCCTCTATTGGATTGATCACGTTTTACTAGCTTTTGACCATTAATTTGGAAGTTACCATTCATATTCCTATTCGAATTTTATTTCTAAATTAAAAAAAATAAACTTCTAAATTCTAACAGTATGCTTGTCTTAGTCTAAAGAGATCTGTATATCCTCTGCTCAAACAATATGCATAGTTAGAAATCTTTAAGAATACCCCCTCTCTTTTTACATATGACCTCTGAAAAGAATATTTCAGAAATGGTGTATTACTGTACTGTCACTTCACCATAACTAGCAACAGGTATATTTTAATTATTTCTCAAACTTCAACCCTTCATTTTTCTTGATTATTCTTATGTAGGCACCACACCCAAAATGGAGCCTAATGCAGGGCTTGAACTAAAAACCCTGAGTTCAAGACCTGAGAGATGCTTAACCAACTGAACCACCCAGGTGCCCCAAACTTCCACTCTTTAAATAATCAATTTCTCTATGAGACATTTCATTGAAGTGTTTCACAACAGAGGCATTACTGACATTTTACGTAGGACTAGTCTACTGTGCAAAATGTTCCATGCAGGATGTTTAGAAACTCTGATCCCTGTTGACTAAATGCCAGTAGAAATCCTCTCTTCTCCTCCCACAGTGACAACTAAAACTGCACCACACGTTATTTCTAAACATTCCCACTGAGAAACTATTATTTTAATGCATGGGAAAAAAAGTACAAAAATTACAAAATAAATAGGTTTAAAATTGAAGGAGTAAGAATGAAAAACATTTCTGTTCCACAGAGGAAATAACAAAAATATTTTTCCTTAAATTCCTTAAATTTAGGAAACTCATAAACCAGTTTTCATCATTAACTATACATACTACTTGGTCTCCTTTCCATATAGTTTTCTCCAAATTTTTTGGTTGCAGTATATGACTAAGAGCAAGTAACAAAAAATGGAATCATTTTTTATTATTTTTCACAAAGTCAGGTTTTTTCTCCTAGAGATATGAAAGCTAAGACAGAACACTGAATTTGTTTACCATTTTAAACAATTATGTTGGGGAGGCACGTGGGTGGCTCAGTCAGTTAAGCATCCAACTTTTGATTTCTCAGGTCATGATCTCAGGGTTATGAGACTGAGCCCCACACCAGGCTCTGTGCTCAGCAGGGAGTCTGCTTGAGATTTTCTCTCCCTCTCCCTCTGCCACCCACCCTTCACATGCTCGCTCTCTTTCCCTTTCTCTGTCAAATAAAGAAATCTTTAAGAATAAATTTTTGTTGTTCACAATCCTAACATGGTCTCCTATTCACAAACCTGTTGGTGTCCCAAATAATGACATTTCCATCAAATCCTGATGTTACTAAGAGTCTTGTATTAGTATCATATTCGATGTTCTTCACCCAGCTAGTGTGACCATGTAAAGTGCATACTTTGGTGTTCAGTTTTCTCAGATCCCAGAGTGCTATTGTAGTGTCATCAGAGCAGGTAGCAAACAGCCGGTTATCAAGAAATCTACAAAGCAGAAAAGAAAAACTGGTTTATTTAATCTCTTGTTAAAGAAAACTTGAGAAACAGTTTCTATATTACCTAATCAAGAAAACAAAAAAGGACTACAAACTGACTGTATGAACCCAGTGATACAGATATCAAATAAATAGTAAGCATAATTCACATAATCACAGGGAAGGACACTATGATTTAATGAGGACCACAATGTAATTTTATCCATTTGCTTTTAATTATTGATTTTTATTTGGAACTGGATATAGGGGTGGATGTTTGGAGAACAATGCTAGAGAGAAAGAAGAACTTTAGAATCTGTATAGGAAACACAAACGGTGAGAGACAATTTAATAGAAGACAGAGAAGATTTTGAAGACTTGATTGCAGAGGGAGATATGTTAAGCATAAAGGGTTCATAATTATGAGAAATATTTACTCTGCTACAAGTAATGTCTTTATATTTAGAACACATTCACATATAAAAATCGCTAATAAAATGCCATATTTTTAATCTATTACTTCAAAGGCATTCTCCCAAATAATCATACTTAGCAATATTTTATTAGGACCAGTTAGGATTACAAAATACACCAATAAAATACTCTATAATTCAGACTTTTAATTATTTTACACTACTTTCTCAATCCTTCGTAAGAATATATTTTATACAAATACTTAAAAAATAACAAACCTACCAATCACACTTGAATTTCTTTTATTTCTTTTTCCACACTTGGATTTCTACCTAATTCAACATTAGGATGCTTTCTCTAACATATGCTGTTATATATCACTTCCTAATCTCTTACAGAGAGAAGAAATGAATTCTGGAACTTCTTCTGAGATAAATTGTACTGAATTATTTTTTTATCAGAAATCAACCTCAGTATCCATAAATACCATAACAACCTTCCTAAAACTTAACAGTTTTAAAATTCTAGGCTGTTGTACAAGCTGTTTCTACTACTTGAAACCGGCTTCCCCCTACCCCTCGACCTAACACTTCCTTTCTTTTTATTATTCAGCTTTCATCCCCTCCAGGAAGACTTCCTTCTCTATCCAGCCTGGGGTAGATTTACCAATCTTCTAATCTCCCAAAGTACTCTACACTTCTATCATAACAAGATACAGTGTAAGGAATAACTTCATAAGGCTATAAACTCCTTGAAGACAGGAGGAACTGTCTGCATAGTTCATTGTTAGATCTGTAGTACCCAACACACACAGTGCCAGGCACATAATAAGCATCCACAAATATTTATTATGCATGAATGAGATAGGAGTTCACTGCCTAGTGGAGAAGAAATTACAAATACATAATTGTACAAAATAATTGCGTGGAATAAGCAAAGAATAGGGTGGTCAGGAAAGACTTCATGGTGATGTCCTTTGAACTGATTTTAAAAGATGAGGCAGGCACTCCCTAAGTGACCAAGGGATAAGCAAAGGTACAGAGGAATGTAAGGGGATGGTCTACTCTGAGAGGCAACAGTAGTCAGGAGGACTGTGTGTTGAAAAGTAGAGACAAGAGGAGACTATATCATGGATTTATTCTATAGTGATTCCCAGTAACTTTTTTTTTTTAAACGTCTTTGCATTTTTTTTAAAAGATTTTATTTATTTGAGAAAGACAGTGATCAAGAGAGAGCACAAGTTGGGGGAGGGTCAGAGGCAGAGGGCGAAGCAGACTCCCTACTGACCAAAGAGCCGGACGTGAGACTCAATCCCAAGACCCTGGGATCATGACCTGAGCCAAAGGCAGATGCTTAACTAAGTCACCCAGGCATCCCTGAAAATATTTTTTAAATGGAATAAAGTCCACTATAAAAATAACCACTATTGATAGTTAGCCTAATTCTTATATTTCAATAATAAATGTCATGTCATAAATATTTTACCATGTTATTAAAGATTTATTGACAGTCACTCTTAATGGCTGAATAGATTCACTGTATGAATGAACCATATCTTTTTTCTTTTTTAGTTTAAAAAAGCAATTTGTTAGTTTAACAAGCAATTGGATGTTTATATTGCTTCCGATTTTTTACTATGGTTTACACTAAAACCATAAAATGGTTTTATTTAGTGTAAAAATTTATGCAGTGTTAAAAAGTTTACACTAAAAAACACTATGATGAACAACCTAACAGCTAAATATTAATCACATTCCTAGTTATTTTTCTAAGTACATTCCCAGAAAAATGTATTGCTAAGTAAAAAGGGATTTAAAAAAATGTAAGGCTTTTGATACATACAGCCAAACTCTCCTCAAAAGAACATACCAATATGTAGTTCTACCAGCAGTTAGGAATGTCCACTTCTCCAAACCTTGTCACACAGATATTTTTTAATTCTGCTAAGTGCCAGGGGGAAAAAAATCTTAAGTTGAAACTTCTATTTTTAGTAAAGTTGAACATTTTTCATATTAATTAGAAGATTATTTTCTCTTGTGAATCGCTATTCATGTTCCTTGCTGATCTTCCTACTGCTATATTATTTTTATTGGAGTTATAAATTCTCTTTATATTAAAGATAATATACCTCAGTTTTTCAAAGACAGAATGTTGAAAAAAAAGTATGCTGAATATATTTTCCACATATACTTTTATCTTATTATATCAAAATTTTAATTATTATATTGTCAAGTCCATTTTTTCCCCTATGGTTTTATCTTTACTGATTAGGCTTTTTAAAGTCAAAGTATTTTAATGACTTCCTGACAGGAATTAAACAACTGAAAAAAAACACACAATGACAAAGGCTACTGGAAAGTCAAACTTTTAAAATAAACTGATCATCAAAATAGAGCATCTTCTTACATTTAAAAAATTTAGGGAAAAAATAAGATATTTTATTTAGTCTACAGAAATTACTTAATCCACATATGGATTCAAAACCCCAGTGGCATTATACCACCTTAGGCCACAGTGGTCCACTCTGAAGGCTTTAGGCAAGAGAATGGCATGATTAGTTAAGAGTTTCAAAAAGATTTCTGAGGTAGCTAGTTTCCAAAACTCTAGGATTTTCATAAAAAATAAAATGAAGTGGGGGATCAGTTTTAAAATTTTTGTCAATAAGACCACTGAAAAATTACCATTGTTGCATGGAAAATATTTTAATACCACTAATGTACAAAGAATATAATCTTGGAATAAAAGCTAGTAATTCAAATTGAATAAATTTACCTTAATGAAAAATTCAACACTTTGACTTTAGTCTTCTCATTTTGCCTAAAAGCTTTACCTGTTTAAAATCTTGGTATTGAAAAATCATTGTAGAAAACTAAGAATGTAGATTAGGAGACCAGTGAAAGTACCCACAATTCTTATCCTAAAGCAAGCAGATGCAGAGAATGTAAAGTGTTAGACAAATCCTTGGAGATCTGGCTCAATCTTCTCAAATTAAAACTCAGTCTAGCTTAATAAGTTAATAATTGTAAAGTGTTTTTAACTCAATAGTCTCTAATAAACAGGAGATACTCCATACATACTGAAATCTATGAGTTTATGAATTATAAAACTGTTCCTTATGTTCCCATCAAACCCCAAAATATGACTATAATAGTCCTGGATAAACTGGACATCTGGATAAATCGAAGTCTTCATTATCAGAGGATAACTGGTGAAGGATAACAGCAATCAAAAAGAATTTCCTTAAAACAGGTACCAACATTTCATTGTACAATGGAAAGAAAGTGTTGTCTTTGTCTAAAAACTAAAAGTCATAAAAATGTTTAACATTTATTTTACATTTATGTAACTATATGCAAATTCTTAGAATAAGAATAAATTAAATGTTTGGGTTTTTCTGCATAAATCTTTCCAATGAAATTATGACAGCAAAATATAATACCCTTACTTCATATTTGAGTTTTGTACTATAATTTAAGAAGAAAGTCTTATAAAAAGTCTACATAACCTTCAAGGGCCTTTCCTTAGTCCCATAAGATAGTCACATAATTCTCTGATCTATCATGTCCTCATTTCTGTCATTTCCTTTTCTTTAATTGATAACTAGTCTAACTCCATCAGATCCTTATTTGCCAATGATTTTATATGTAACTGACAAGTTTTCTAATATCATTCTCGCGGTTTTGTGAAATTCTACATCCTTTGCAAGATAAGAAACTTCATGTTACCAGTGATGAGCACTGCATTTACATTATAGTGTTTGAAATATACCAATCAGGAAAAGACCAACAAAGACAGTGGGAGGGAAAAGTAGATCCTGGAATATTTAAATAGGCACTGATTTTTTAACTGCCATACCGCTAAATGAATATTCTTATGATAATCTCAACTGCCCTTGTAAACTCATACCTAGGGGGACCTTGATTATTAAATGGACTCTTAAATCCATATACAAAACCCTCATAACTTGAGAAGTAAATGTGTATAATGGGCTTAAGAATTTAAATTACGTATTTTCCCTTACTTTCCCTAAGTATGAAGCAACAGAAAATACTCCTCACTACTATCAATATTTTTATTTTACAAGATAAGCAAACCTTAAAAACTAAGAAATGAACTAGAAGACGTTACTAAGCATGTGTAAAATCACTACCTAGGAAATGCATGCCCACATCTCTGAACAGTCAGTGAGGTGGTCTAATTGAACTGAGCATGAATGCCAGCTCTATCACTTGCTACATATTAAAGATATTGGGCAAATCTCTTTATCTGAGCTGCAATTTCTTCATTTCTTAAAATGGGTTCAATATCTGTTTCACATCAGGATACTCTGAGAACTAACATTGTGTGAAAAGTGCTTCACAGAAGGTTTGGCACATGGTAGGCACTCAAAAAAATGGAAGTTAATATTATTAATAAGTAACGCACACTTAAGCTCATGCCAGAGGACCCCTCAGATCCTCACGCAAAACTCTTAAGTGATATGTACTTCTAAAAAAGCTTCAAAACCTGGTTTTCTAACCAACAGATAAGCAAATTCAAATTTGTAGGTGTGGGGTACTAAAGCAGACACACTGATAGCAGCAAATGAGAGCTGACATTGATAAAGAACAAATTCTAACAGCAGATTAGTCAGAGATCATTCTGAGTAGGGGCGAACAACTCAACACATCTTTTCTTTTTGAGGTAAGAAAAATTTTAAATTGTAAAATATTAAAAACATAGAGAAAACTAGGAAGAATATAAAAAAAATCTGTGATATCCACCACCCAGCTTTATCAAATTTGAACATTTTGTTATCTTTCAGATTCTTCTGAACATTACAAACACAACTGAAGCACCCTGAATATCCCTCCCCAATCCCATTCCCCTCCCTCCCTCTCCAGAGGGAACCACTATCCAAAATTTGTTTGTCACTCCCCATGCAAGTTTTTAATACCATGAGATCCTAAGTATGTATCCATAAACAATGTATAGATTTGTTTTGCATTCAATTTATTCCATGAATATTTAATTAGCACCCGGTATGTGCTAGGCACAGTTCTAGGTGCTGGGAAAAGAGCAGAGAACAAATAGACAAATACATGCCCTCATCAAACTTATGTTTGTATATTTTCAGACTTTATATAAATGGTATCACACTGTATAGCACATTCTATGATTTGCTTTTCTGGCTCAACCTTGAATTTCTGAGATGTATCTCAGATGCCTCTAGTTCATTTATTTTAACTGATGTATAGTATTCCATTGTACAAGTATACTGGAATTTATCTTCCTCTTGATGGAGATTTGATTCCAACTTGTATTACTAATGATGCTATAATGAACCTTCTTTACACATCTCCTTATTTACATGTGCTTTAATTTCTTAAAAAATCTGTTTGATCTTCCATTTTACCAGATATTGCTGAATTGCTCTTCAAAATAATTTTACTAATTATACTCCATCAATGTCCAAGAGTTTCTACTTCTCAACATCTTTGCCAATACTACTTCTTCACTGTTTATTTTTATTTGCATTTTCATGATAACTAGGAAGCTTGAAAATTTTTCCATATTTATTGCTCATTTTAGCTTCTCTTACATGATTCTCTGCCTATTTTGCTCCAGGGTAATTGTCTTACATATTCTGCATACTAATCCTTCTCTGGCTATATGCACTGAAAATATCTTCTCCCACCCACCTATAGCTTATCTTTTCACACTGTTATGTCTTTGGTTAGAATGAAGTTTTCAATTTTAATGCAGTTGAACTTAGCAATCCTTTAATGACCTGTGCTTTTTGTATCTTAAAAAATCCTTTCTCATACTTAGAACATAAATATAGTCTATATCTCTTCTAAAGCTTTAAAGGTTTGCTTTCATAATTGGGTCTTTAACTTGCAGTTTCTTCATATATATAACCAATACTCTCTTTTCCATTTTCCCCGCCACTGATTTGTTACACCCCTGCAGTCATATATCAAATTTCCATATATGCATGGGTCTGTTTCTGGAAGGTCTACTCCATTTCATTAGGCACTTGATCTATCCCTGCCCTAAGACTGCGTTTGATATCTGGAAGACTACCATCTTAGTCTCCTTCAAAATTGTCTGATATTCTTGGCACTTCGCTGTTTAATATGAATTTTTAAGTCAAGTTAAAAAAAAAACCCTGTTGGTATTTTGATTAAAACTGCACTAAATTTATAGAGTAATTTGGAAAGAACTGACTTCTTTATGATACTGAGTTTTCTTCCCCAGAGAAGATTTGCATTTGTTTTTGCAGGTACCTGGCAGTACTATCAACCTGGATCCAATTTAAAATTGCTGGCTAGATGGTTTTGGAACATATGGTAGTGTGAATTTGGGCCCCACACATGCATGAAGACTGACTTGCGGTTAGACATTCACTGAGGAGATTTTCTGACACCCCTCTACTCACAGTCTACATGAACAGGTGGTATGTTTCTGTAAGTATACCTCTTGCGAGTCCCAGCCTTATGCAGAGTTTTCTACTAGACTCCTCATCTTCAACTGGCCATAGAATTAACTCTCCTGTCCACTGTAACTCCTTATACATATTAAAGAGAAGCTCAAGGTCACCTGCATTTGGCAGACGCCTCCAGGGTAAAAGCCAGCTGAATACCTGTATACCTGTTTATTTCTTTGCATTCTAGCATCTACTTCATTTTTGGCCCTAGAATTCCTTTCTTTCTTATCAGCTCAACTATACATTTAAAAAATATATTTTAAAAATCTTATCCTGCATTTCTATTTTTAGTAGAAAGGTGTCCAAGATATTTTAAAATCTTCTATAGCTTAATTTTTATCTATTTGATTTACTAGTTTGGGATGGAAGTGTACTAAAATCTCTCACTATGATTATAGACTTGTAATTCCTTATCTGCTTTGTTTTTGTTTTTTTAAATATACAAATTTCAAATCATATATAAAAGTTCATCATTATTATATGTTCTTAGTTGATTTTTCCTTTTATTAATATGTACTGTTGCACTTTACCCTTATTAAAACCTTTAGTCTTCTATCTGTCCAATAATGATAATCTACATTAGTTTTCTTTTCCTATTTTTGGGCAGTTTTAGTTTTGTATCTCAATAATGAATATATAGATGATTTTGATTTTTATTCAAATTGCTGCCTCTGTGTGTTTTAATAAAGATCAATTCATTTATACTTACTGTGAACTACTCATACACTGGGTCTATTTCTATTTCCTGTTTTCTACTATCATCCCTTTCCTTTGTTTATTTTGTTACTTTTTTAAGCTTTCCCGTCTTCCACCAAACTGATCATGTTTTCAATATTCCCTCTCCCAACACTTCTGCTGCTTTGGAAGCTAGCTATACACTGTATGTCTACTATTTTAGCTACCTTTAATTTAGCATTTTTTTCATTGTATATATTTAATTATATATTGTTCTGAAAGAGTCTGAAATTACTTAATATTTCTATCTTCTTCCTGAACGTGACACAAACCTTATCATATTACACACAACCTATCTGTTGTTACTGTCTAAAGAGACACTGTCCGGTTTGGTAGCCATTAGCTATATGCGGCTTTTCAATCCTTGATATGTGGCCAGTTTGAACTGGGTTGTGCTCTAAGAGTAAAATACTGGATTTTGAAAATTTAACATTAAAAAATGAAACTGAAGTATCTCAATAAATTTTTTAATGATTACATGTTGAAATGATAATATTTTAGTCCTACTGGGATAAATAAAACACTACTAAAAATTAATTTCATGTTTTTTCCTTTTTAATGTTACTACCAGAAAATAAATCTAGACTTTAGTTTTAACTTTGTTTTAAATGTACTCCCCCCAAAGATCTAAATTATTATCTTTGTGCTATTAATAATTAATAACATTTATCATTTCACCTAATTAAATTCTTCATTATGGGATAACAGTTAATCTGGGTATGATATGGCACTGGGCATTATTTTCCCTTAGTAGCTAAGATACTACTTCATAATCTCCTAGAATCAACTGTTGCTGATGAGAAACCTTCTGTTATAATGTTGAATTATACCTCTGTAGGTAATCTGGCTTCTAACTTTGGTGGCTTTTAAGATTTTCTCTTTAGCTCTGATATTCTAGAGTTTTACTACAACCTGTCTAAATGCAGATTTACCTTTATTTAACCTACCCAACATTCTAGAGTTTACTTTTGATTCAAGGATTCAGGATCTTCTTTAGTGCTAAAAATTCTCCACCTTTGTCTTCAAAAATTAATTCTCCATCAATCTCTGCATCTTCTTTTTCTTTAATTCTTATTACATATACACTGGAGTCTCTCAATTAATCCTCTATATCTTTTAAGTACTCTTAGTATTTTTGAACCCATTAATTCTCTCACCAGTGGTATAAAAGGATAAAATTTATTCCATCTTCAAAGTTTTTTATATACTAAGTACATTTTTAATTTCTAAGAGTTGTAGTTGGTTCTTTTCCACATTAACCTGCTCTTGTTTCATCTCTTTTGTTTCATAATTTTGAGTTCTCTTTAAATGGAAAGTATCAGTTAACTTATTTCTTTGAGCATCCTAAAAATGCTTAAAGTTTCTTCCAATCAATGGAATACTATGCAGCCGTTAAAAAGAATAAGATCATCCCATGGGTACCAATATGGAATGATCTCTAAATATGTCATTAAATGGAAAAGCCAAGGTTATTTGTGTGTGTAGAATGCTACCATTTATATAAAAGTGTACGTATGTGTGTGTGTATATGCTTGTACATGCATAGACTATCTCGAAAGGATAGCAAGAAATTGGTAATAGTGGTTGCCTCTGGGGAGGGGAACTGGGTGGCTAGGGGACAGAGGTGGGAGATAGACTTACTTTTCACTGTTTACCCTTTTGTACCTTTGAATTTTGTACCACGTGCATGTATTACCTAGTCAAAAAAAAATAAATAATTTATTTTTAAAAATAAAGTCTTTGTTGGACTACTCCATAAAATTAATTTCATCCAGAAAATATGCTTGTTTTAGTTGCTGAATTTGTTATGATACTAATATTAGAAGTCTTCATGAGTTTTAGAATTTTGGTTATAGGCTTATTTTAAGTAAGAAAGATTATTAATTATTTTTTCCTCTCTTTCCTATTTAATGGTTTTATAATTGCCCCCACTTGGATTTCTGAACCCGTACTCCACATAATATTAGGCCTTATAATGACATTAAGGCCTTCAGTTTCATGATGATATTGGAGCTATCACACATAAACATTCAATCACTGCCTCAGTAATCGCTTCATTCAATTCCTGGCCATGAGGTTGTGTCTTAATCAGCCAAAACCCATGGCCTGAGGTAGTGAATAGCTTTTTCCTTTTTTCAGCCTTTCACAAATGGGACAGGCATTCTAGCCAATGCATTGTGTAGTAATTCTGGTTCTGGTTCATGCCTCATATGAAGCACTTTAGTAGTTTTGATTCTTGACAGGAACTAAAACTACTACATGTCAGTACCAGACTCAGTGGGCTTGTGGTTTCAGCCCTATAACAGCTTGTGTCTGTGTTCCATTTCTGGCCCACAAAAACGTTTATGTTCTTTTAAAGCCTGGCTATATCTTTTGTGCTATTTAATCTATTGTTCTATGAGTTTGGAGCATAGAGGTTATATCAAAACTCAGTATTCACTGTGACTAGAAGTAATTTCCCCATTTCTTTTTTTTGAACATTAAAAGTATTCAGTATGAAAGGAATATAATCTTATTACATAATGTTAAGAGAACAGAAAATTACTCATAATCCATTCATTCTAGCACATCCCATGTTAGCACTGAAAAATATTTCCTTATCTTCTGCATCATGTCATATTTGTAATAATTTTTATCTTGATTTTAACATATATTGTCCCAAGCATTTGTCCATGTTGATATGTAGTCCCTGTGACCATCATTTTAATGACTGCATATTAATCCACCAAGCTGTTCAACTGTTATTTACTTCCCACATTATTGAGAATTTAAGGTGCTTCCAACATGCTTTTAGAAAGAGGTTCTCTGTGCATATGTGTTCTTTCCCCTCAACAGTTTGGATTTGGGGGATGGGGGTGAGAGAGGCTTAGCATTGGGACTGCCATAATTCTACACAGATCATTAGCCCAAAGACATGGTAGGACTATCATAATACATGGCTGAGGTTCATAATGATGACCCTGATATATGAAGAGAAAAGGTAAAATCATATGTAAGTAAAAAATGCTTTTTCAGAAAGATTCTAATCCAAAATGGTTAATAGCAAGTTTTGTAATTAAAGGGATAAGTTTCATAAGGGATAAAATTCACAAATCACAAATGCATATCTAGCACTGTTGGACAAGACATTACAAATTTTCATTAACTTCCAAATTAGAATATTTTGTGTCACACTAATAAACTTCACTATTTCACTAAAATACTAACCTGATATTATTTACACAGTCTTCATGAGCTTCAGAAAGTGTTTTTATGTGCTTTGAAGATATAGGGTCAAAAAGCAGAACTTCAGTCTGTTCACAAGCAACAGTCAGCACTGACCTGAAAGCAAAGGACACATTTCCCTTTAGTTTTCTAGCATTCTCTTATTATTGATATTCACTTATTTATAATTACACAAACTATAATGAATAACTTCTTTTGCCCATGTTAGAAGCAAATAGTTACAAGATTGAGACTATCTGTTCTTGGCAATAGTTGGAAATAGTACCTCAAACATTATGGTGGAGCATAAACTAGTACAGCTTAGGTTTGGAGAGTACCCACATCTATCAAACTTTTAAATGTGTGTACCTTTTGACTCAGCAATTTTTTTCTGGGAATTTAATCTAAAGAAATAATCATTTATAAATACAAAGAAGCATATATAAAGATATACCTCACCATAATGAGAAAGTGAAAGTAACCTAAATGTACATGAAAGGAATGACTGATTATATAAGCCATGGTATGTAATACCTTGCAATATGGTACAACATTTAAAAAGATAGGGATAGTTTCATACGGATACTAAAGAACTCCAATACTTTTTTTTTTTTTTTTTTTTTTTGAGAGAGAGAACATATGTGAGAGAGAGCTGGGGGTGGGGTTGGGGAGGAGCAGAGGAAGAGGGAGAGAGAGAGTCCCAAGCATGCTCCATGCTCAGTGTGGAGCCCAATGCAGGGCTCAATCTCATGACCCTGGGCAGAAAGCAAGAGTCAGATGCCTAACCAACTGAGCTGCCCTGGCACCCCCCAAAACATATTATTAAATGAGAAAAGCTGGTTGTAAAAAAAAAAAAAATAGATGAGGCAACTTAGGAAAAAAAGTCATATATGACAAAATTATGTATTTCTTTATCAATATCTATTAAAATATACTGAAAAAGGTTTGGCATATATCCTACCAAACCACTTAGATATACTCAAACTTAATCTTTTCCTTTATGGTTTTTAGTACTGTCTCTTGTTTCAGCCCTTTCCTATTACAAAGTTATATTATTATAAACCTTTATAAGCCCCATTTTGATTTCTGAAAATCAACTGTCTTTTATTTACTTTTTTTTTTTTTAATTTTATTTACTAGTTTTTTGTGGGCACTGCTCTTTCAGATTCAGATCTAGCAAATGAAATCCTGAATCTTGGAAACTGCAGGCCTTCCCAATTTATAGTTCCAATAACAAATGGAATTTGTACATTTAAGATGAAAATGAGACGGAATTTAAAAAAAATTTTTTTAAGTAATCTCTATACCCAAAGTGTGGCTCGAACTCACAACCCTAAGATCAAGCAAGAGTCACATGCTCTACCAACTGAGCCAGCCAGGTGCCCCAAGACAGAATTTTAAATAGCCAAGAGTTTCTGTTCAGAACAAACTTCTTAGATAAAGTAGGAGAGGGGAAAAATCTAAATTGAAGTATTTTCCATATTTAGTAGTCATGAAATTGTCCTTTAAAGGGTGTCTGCTCTGCATAAACCCTTTTTTGAAATATCTGGACTTCAAAAATTAAATATCTGAAGGATTTTTGTGCTAGTTGATCAGCATGAGTAAAAATGTTCAAATTAATATCTGTAATTTTAGAAGATAAACATACAGCCGTTTCTTTGTTTCTCCCAAGAGTCATGGGATGAACTTTACTCCTTTTTATGCATAAAAGTAAATGAATCAGCGGTGCCGGTGGCTCAGTCAGTTAAGTGTCCAGCTCTTGTTTTCGACTCAGGGTTGTGAAATTAAGTCCCACAGCAGGAGGAGCAGGCTCCTCTGTGCTGGGCCTGGAGCCTGCTTCAGATTCTCTCTCTCCCTCTGCCCCTCCCTCACCACCCTCTACTCTCTCCCTCTCTAAAACAATCAAACAAAAAAGGTAAATGAATTGGCGATTCTGGGAGAGTCTTAATCTTAAACATTGTAAATAAGAGATTTATAAAACTGATAGTCACTGCTTTGTTTTAATAAAATCTATTTTGGTACATGGACTGATTTGTAAATTTTTTAAAAATGAGTATCATTTGTCCCAATATCAAAGCCTATATTTTTCTCATTGGTTTGAAATGTGATCTTTACCATATATGTTTTTGGATTCTATCCTATTCTATGCAACACCGCCATACTATTTTAATTTCTAAAAGGTTTTATATATGCAAAGCAAGATGAACATTGCTTTATGAACTTTTTTTGGGGGAGGGCTAATATTATGCTTTCTCAATGTTTTCTGAACATGTTGGGCAGGGGGCAGCTAATATTATGCCTTGACTTCCAAATGAAATTTAGATATGGCATGTCAGATCCTACTGAAAAATCTTGTTAGTATTTTTACTGGGATGCACTGACTTTGCAAATTAATTCGGTAGAATTTATATCATTCAATATTGAATCATCCCATCAGTAGCATGTCTACCTTCTCACATATTCGACATTTTCTCAGCAAGAGTATCTTAGCAATTCTTGGACCTTTGAACATCCTTATACATTTCGAAACAACTTATCAAGTTATGTACACACACTCACATACAAATCCAGCTACTGATTTTGAGACTATAATAAATCTATAGAAGAGTTTGCATAAAGAGCCTCTGGGTGGCTTAGTGGGTTAAGTGTCTGACCCTGGCTCAGGTCCTGATCCGAGGACACTGAGATCAAGCCCAACTGAGGTTCCCTGCTCAGTGGGGAGTCTGTTTGTTCCAGTCCCTCTCCTTCTTCCCTCTGCCCATCCCCCTGCTTGTGCTCTCTTGGTCTGTCTCTCAAATAAATAAATAAAATCTTTTTTAAAAAAGTTTGCATAGAATTGAGATCATTACAATACAAAATCTTTCAATCTATGTACATAGTGTATTTCCATTTACCATGGAGATTTTCTCCAGCTGGGTCATGCCTATCTTCGTAGATTTATTCCTGGGTATCTGACACTTTTTCAATGCTTTTGTAAATGTCCTTTTTAAAATTTTGCTTTGTTTGTTGTTGGGTGTACGAAGTGCAATTGATTTTAACATTATCCATCAATCTTGCTATTGTAATAATTTATCTGTAGGTTATTTTAGGTTTTCTTTGTCAATAATCATATCATATACAAACAAATGCTTTGTTCTTTAATACGTTTTTTGTTACTACACTGGCTAGGACTTTCAGCATAATGTTAAATAGAAATGTTAGTATTAGCAGGCACTCCTCTCATTCCTGATTTTCAAGAATACATTCACCATTTCATCATTAAGTACAATGTTTGCTGTGGAGTTTGTTTTGTTTTTCTTTTTTGGGAGGTAGTTTCCTATTATTGGATTAAGGAAGTTCTACTTCAAATTTGCTGGGTTTTTTCATTAACATATTTTCATTTGCATACAACAGTTTTCCAACATTTATTGAAATTACCCTATATTTTTCCAATATGTTAATGTAGCGATTTGCATTATTTTATTTTCTACACTTTTCATTTCTACCACATTGCTTAATTCAGTCAGCTAAAATGGTGGGCTCACATTTCTGGCTTCTCTCCTTTTGTAGATCTTGGCCCTGCAATTTACTCACTGCCTTAATTCTCCAATCTCGTCAAACGTAAGCTTTTTATACCTTACATTAAATATATTATGTTTTTTCTAGCTTTTCTAATTATTCTGTTGAAGGGTTGGTCCAAACCACCTACTTAACTACTTTGGGAAAGCTACAATCTCTACCTCTTGCATCTGAAGTTATGTCCCCTTTTCATTCTGAATATTGTTTACTTGAGGATTCTTTTTTTTTTTTTCCCTAAGATTTTATGTATTGAGAGAGAGTGCATGTGCAAGTGGGGAGCAGTGCAGAGGGGGAGAGACAAGCAGATTCAGCACCGAGAGAGCCTGAGGTGGGACTTGATTCCCCACAACCCCGAGATCATGACCTGAGCCAAAATCGAGAGTTGGACACTCAACTGACTGAGTCACCCAGGTACCCTGGGGATTCTCTTGATCAATATGTTTTTCATTTTTGTCCTTTCAAAGACAAAATTTTCTCTGTTGAGTATTTTTATTGAAATTCAACTCTTTGTTACTATATTTCCTTCCTTCTGCTTTCTTCAGACTTACTTTGCTATTATTTATAGACAGCTTCACTATTCTTCTATTTCTTGAGACGGATATTTAGCTCATTAATTTTCCTCGTCTTCCTTTCCAGTTTATTAATGACTATAATTTTCCTAGTAAGTACTGTTTTACTTATATCCTAGAAGTTTTGAGACATATGGTACTTTCATTATCATTTAGTGTTAAATATTTCTAATTTCCATTATCATTTCTTATTTGGCCCATATGTTATTTGTAAATGTTTCTCAACTTCAAAACACATGAGGTTTTTCTAGCTATCTTTTTGTTAATTCATTTCAAATGATCACATTGTACTGAGAAACTGTACTTCCATGATAACCTTTTGAAATGTGGCCATTTAAGTGAAAATTTTGTAACTCTTCCATTTTGTTTGAAAAAAAAGGCAAGCAGGAGATAGCTATTACATATAGTCAAGTGTGATATTTAAAAATGTTTAACATTCAATAGTAATATAAATTAACACATGAATAAAAATTTTAAAACACTTTCAAAATAAACTAACCTACAGATTATGTACGCCAAGGGATAGTTCTAATTAAGTTGCTCGTCAACTTAGTTTCCATTGTTTATTAATTTTGGAAATAGTAGTCATAATCTTTTCTTTGACTCAGATGACCTTGTCTGCACCATGAACAGACATAGGTAATTGCATAAAGCGCCTCCAAGAATGTCCACATTAATTGGTAGTCAGTAAGTAACTTGGAGTCTTCGTAAGTAAAAAAATTATTCAACATCAATAATATTGTTCATGGAGCTAAATCCTCTTTTTAGCTTTTGCTGAAGTAAGTATAATTAAAATTTTTTAGCACTTATAATGCTTGTTAATTTTGCATATTAAATATGTATTCAATTATATTAATAATTAAGCCACAAAAATAATCTGTTGATTCATCACGTTTAATTATATCAGACCTAATCCTTCAGCCCAGATGAGAAGTCATGTAATACAGCAGTTAAGAGCATAAGCCAGGGTACAAATCCTTTGTGTTTAATGACCTTTCTGTTCTGTTTCCTCAACTAAATGTTCCTGGTACTGAGATTTATGTTGGTGGTAATTTTCATTAATAAAATGAGTGTTGGCACACCTGGGTGGCTCAGTCCGTTAAGCATCTGCCTTGGGTTCAGGTCATAATCCCAGGGTCCTGGGATCGAGTCCTCCATCAGGCTCCTTGCTCAGTGGGGAGCCTGCTTCTCCCTCTGCCTGTTGCTCCCCCTGCTTGTGCTCTCTCTGACAAATAAATAAATAAAAATCTTAAAAAATAAAATGAGTATTACTGTACCCATGATGGGCAGGTATTTAGTGGGTTTTAGCAAACTTATCCCACTAAATAATGGTGAAACTCAATAGGAATGATAAAATTAGGGATCTCCATCTCCATCCCAGGAGTGAGGACATCCATAAATCATCCCTCTAGGCCCCACTTATCTGCTGTGGATTCTATTGTCATGGGAGTGCACATTATGCCAAGAGATTAATATGTTTGGTGCCAGCAGTAGTGTTATTACTTTCATCTGACTGCCTGTTCATCTCTCTGGATCTCCCCAGAGGCTGCAGTTCTCACAAATGACTATATGAGAATGACCAGGAGTGTGCCTGTGAAAGGCAGGCAGCCCCACACTAAGGGAAACCAAATGGTCACTGGACATTTGCCTAAATTTTTGTGGTGGGGAGGGTGTCTAGCATGGATAGGGAACAATTAGCACTGATGCTGTAGCTGTCAAGTAAGATGTTTGTTAGCAGCTTGCAGTGCCAGCTCTTAACTCTGTAGTTGTTATATAACCTCTGGGAGGTTCCATGGAAGACACTCAACGTGCTTGGAGCAGTAACCACTATGGACATTTATCAGTATTTTAACAACTGGTACAGCTGAACTAATGTGTACTAGCTGAGTATCAGGCCTGAATGCAGTATACTGCCCTTCAGAGCAAGACTTTAAGTGATGTTGTTTTTATCTTGTTTTGTGTCTGCCTGATTGAGGCATACTGTAATGTACGTTAAAATCTTCCTCTATGATAAATTTGTCTGTTTTCTCCTTGAACTTATCAGCTTTTGATACATATATTTAAATCTAAAAAACCCATTCAAGTTCAAAACTGTTCTATCTTCCACGTGAATTAAACTTTTACCAGCATGAAGTAACCTATCTCTAAATATTTTTGCCTTAAAGCCTAGTTTGTACATTAATATAGCTCACCAGCTCTTGTTTAGAATGTGTTTGATATATTATTGTCTATCCTATTGAACATTTATTACTATTTTATTATAATTAGTAATATTTGAACTTATTTTCAGCCATTCTTTGTGCTTTTTATTTATTATACCTTTTCTACTTTTTTTCTTTCCCTTTCTTCTCTTGGAATATTTTTTTCTTGTTCCATTATTTTTTCCTCTAGTAGGGTGGAGATAATATATTCTTTCTCATCTTTTAGTCTTGCAAATTTTAATATGCAAACATTAAAACCTACAGTTAATATGTCAAATTCTACCTGAAGAAAACAAATTTAGAACATCCCTTCATAATTTATTATTTTCTTCAATTTTAGTTCCATCTTTGTTAATTGCAAAAGACAAAACCAAAATTAGATCTAGTTTCACATACATATTTCCCACTTTCTTTATTCTTTCTACCATCTCAGACCTTCCAGTTGAAACCTCTTCTCTCCGAATGTAGAATTCCATTATTGAAGGTCTGGTGGCAAACCCACTGGGCTTTGCTTGTGTATGTATTTATTTCATCTTCAATCTTGACAAAAATGAAGAACCCATCTTTGATGCGTGTAGACATCTAGACTGGCAGTTTTCTTCCCAGCATACTGAAAATAATTACTTTCCTCTGATTTGCACTATTATTGATGACTAATTGGCTATCACTCTCATAATTACCCCTTTTAAGATCTTTTTTTCTCTAGCTTTTAAGATTTTAATATTTGTTGTTCTGGAGTCACTGTATGTCTAGAAAGGATTCTTGCTTGGGGTCTACTGGGCATCTTAAATCATGGTCTAGTGACTTTCTTCAGTTCTTCAAGTTCTCAGCTACTATCTCTTCAAAAAAAAAATTTTTTTTGTGCCCCATTATCTACCTCATTTTCTTCAGGAGCTGACCAAATATATAGTATGCCTTTTCTCTCTATGCTCCATGTCACTAAACCTCCTTCATATTTTCAATCTCTGCATCTTTCTTGTCTCCATTCTAGATAACTTCTTCATTTCTATTTTCTAATACACTACTTCTCTCTACAGCAGTGCCTAATGTGTTTTCATAAAGGACAGCCTGACAAAGTCCCACATATTCTTATCTATTAACATCAAATTTCATTTTTCAAAATGTTATCAGGAGGTAATACACTTATTTTGAGAAAGCTGTTACTGTAATATATTTTTGGAATTCTTTAGTAATGACCTCTACTCCATATATCCTTTTATTTCTTTTTTAGTGCCAAATTTTTTCTAGTCTGGTCTCTATTAAATTCATAATTTTTTTAAAAGATTTTATTTATTTATTTGACAGAGAGAGAGAGACAGCCAGTGAGAGAGGGAACACAAGCAGGGGGAGTGGGAGAGGAAGAAGCAGGCTCCCAGCGGAGCCTGATACGGGGCTTGATCCCAGAACGCTGGGATCACGCCCTGAGCTGAAGGCAGACACTTAATGACTGAGCCACCCAGGCGCCCCCAAATTCGTAATTTTAATTCTTACCTTCTGTGTCACCTCTCCTTCTCTGTACTGAGAAGTCCTTATAAATGACAGTGATAATGGTACCCAGTAAGCTGATTTAACCCATATAACTGAAGGATATAAGAAATTATCTCATTTAACACAGACGTCTTTTTCCTATAAAATTAAGTCCTACAAAAATCTGGAGCATATTATATGTAGTAAGAATAATAAAAAATTGTAACACTTAACTATTTTCACCTCTCACTTTGACATAGATGAAAAAGAACGGCAATGTGCAATGTTGGCAAAAGTATGGGGAGACAGGTACTTTCATATGTGTGTGATAGGAATGAGAATTAGTAAAATCCTCAAAGAGGGCAATTTAATAATAGGTATCCAGAATCTTCATAACCTTTCACTCATTCTAGAGAATTATCATGAGGACATAAATCTAAAAATTTTGTTTATAGAGGTTTTATTTAAACTAATGAAAAATGTTAAATAACGTAAAAATACACTAACATTTAGGTAATTCACAATATATTGTATGAAAAAAAGCAGGCAACAAAATAATATGATTCCATGTTTACATTAAAATAAACATATGCAGGGGTGCCTGGCTGGGTCAGTTGGAAGAGCATGTGACTTGATCTCAGGATCATGAGTTTGAGCCCCACACTGGGTGTAGAGATTACTTAAAAAATAAATAAAAACCTTTAAAATATGAATAAATAAATAAATAAAATAAACATACACACAAAAAAAAATTCCTTGGATAGCCATTCAATCTCTGGGATTATAAGTGATGTTTAGCTTCTTTTTGCTCATTTTTTGCCAAGGTTTTCTAGAATCAGTATATATCAATTGCAAATTAAACATTATTGAATTATTATTACTATTATTTACATTATTGAACTATTTTAAGTACCAGAGTACCTAACTACTTTTTACAAAAATGTTTGTAGGGGACAATATTGTCCGGATTCAAACAGAACTATCAGTAATATATTCCTCATTCTAATAGCACTGGCAATGGGAATTCCTTCTTCAAAACTCATTCTACCCCTCTCACCAAGTACCTAAAATCTCACTTCCGAAGAGTGGAAACAGCTATTTCTGAAAGCCTGACAGAATAAGTAGGAGGGTGGGAGGAGAGGAGTTGGGGTATGGAGAAGAAAGGAGCCGAATGTTTATGAGGAACAGATTCTTGGTATTTGGGGGAAGCTTTAGGAACAGGGCTTTGTTGGCTTTGTTGGAGAGAGGACTGGGGAGGGCAGGTTACATAAATAAACTTCAGTAGTTTCTCCTCTCTTACCTGCATTCAGGTGCACATTCATTGCTACAGGTTCCACGCAACTGCTATAAGTAGAAACCCCAAAGAGCCTAGCACCAAGTATAATTAGGAAGATGCATATGCATCAGTGAAATTGAATATGATGTATCTCCTCACCATGATTCCAGATTCTGCTACTTTCCTCCTTTCTCAGCATATTTTAGGCTTTTCTTTAGCAAAATATTTTGCTTTGTTAAGTCATCATTTTTCAGCTTCTCTAACATGACATAGTGGCCCTTCAACCATAGGTCCTTTGATATACCATTTCCTCCATCTGAAATACTTCTATCCCCTCCCCCACCCTATCTTGGTTAATTCATCTTCTCATTTTTTCTGTTCTTGGTTAAATGTAATTTCTTCAGGGAAACCTCAAACACCCTAGTGTACAACCGGTTCCTTCAAGCCTTTATCTCAATTTATAAATATACATTATGAAATATCTAGTATGGTTATTGATACCTAGTTGAACCAATTAAGTCCCAAGCTTAATAAGAGTGGTGCCTTTAGCCGGTTTTGCACCCCACTGCAACCTCCGCATCTGTAACATAGGAAGTGCTTAACAAATACCTGCGGAATGAGGGAATGAATAAACAAGTAAGCAAATGACCAGAATCCAAAGGCCTTGATCAGGTAAGAGTTATATTATATAACTATGTCTTCTCAGGGTAGAACTGTGTGTACATTTTTTCCCTTTGTTGTTGAACTTGTTCGTGTACTCACCAAAGCTTTAAAAATACATATTTTGAAAATTCCCCATAAAGCAAAATAAACCGAGACCAAACATGAAATATTTACTCTGTCAGGAAAAAGGCTGGACACCCCTGACAGAAGCACGTAGTCTAGCCTGGGGAGTTCACAAATGCCCCACATCATAAGACACCTCTGTGCCGTGTCTTAGTGTCCTTCAGGAGCAACGGAACGCACACCTGTCGACCCTCAAGGCAAGTCAGGCGCAGAATACATGCAGGCTCCCTACCCTTGCCAGAAGCTTCGGTGAGAAAACCCGAGCCTGCGATGACAAGGAAAGAATGAGTACTTGCTCAAAATGTATTTGCCGGGCACGTACCGCGTACCAGAGAGCCCCAGCTCCGGCCTGGCTCCGGCAGCCGTGCCGGGCGGCGGGCCCGAGGCACTGCTGCTTCACAGAGCTCCGCGTCCCGGGTGCACAAATGGGCCCCGGGCCTGCCTAGCTCCAAGGGCCGGGCCGGGAGCTCCAACAGCCACAGAGCGCTGCAGAAAGTGCCGGGGTGCCGGCAGCCCCCAGCCCGGGCCGCCGCCCACGGGCAGCAGAGGCAGGCGGAGGCGGGCACCCGCCCTCCGAGGGGCCGCGCTTACCCGTCGGGCGAGTACTCGAGGTTGAAGACCGCGCCGTGGGTGCGGGTGCTGAGGTACACCGAGTCCGCGGGATGGATGGAACCATAGAGGTTAGTCATGGTGCGGAAATTGTCCCGCGCCGGGTCCACGAACAGCCCGCGGCCCAGGCTGCGCTCTCTCAGCCACCCGAACAGCCGGGCGCCGGGGCCGCCCAGGCCGGCGCCGAGGCCGTGGCGGCCCCGGCTCCCGGCCCTGCAGTCTGGCCCGGGTCGCCGGCGCGGCGGGGAGGGCGGTGACGGCTCTCCCTGGGCGGAAGAGGCTGAGGAGTCCAAAGCTCCGGGCGGCCCGAGCTCCCCGGCGCGCGCGGCCAGGGGCAGCGAGGGGGCGCCGGGGCGGCGAGGGCTCCGGGAGGGCGACGGGGGAGGGGCTGCGTCAGCCCGGGGCTGCGGCGGCGCGGGCGGGGAGGGGAGCGGCCCGGCGGCTGTCGCCTGCCCCGCACGGGGTGCCGGCTCTTCAGCCCCAGTTCCGGCCGTCCCATCCCCTTCGGGACTACCGGGCCCGAAGGTAAACATGACCAACGCACCCGCCCCCCACGCCCGGCCGCAGCCCCGCCGGCCTTCACCTCAGCGCTCCCGCTCCAGCCGCCACTTCCGGCGTGCGACCGCCTAACCCCGCCGGCTGGGAAACACGCGCCGCCCTTGGCCACCATCCGCTGGGGACCGCGAAAGCGGGGACACCGCCCACGGCGGGTGCTTTATCCCGGAGGGACCGTGGTCCGCAACGTTGTCAATTGTGTTTGAGCGCAAGTGAGAATACCCAAGGCCCGGGCAGCATGGGGCAGTGGTAGCATCAGGGCACCCCTGCGACAGTCGGTAGTTGTTAGTCCTCGTGACTGTGTGCCTGGGGCTGAGTGGGCCTGAATAAAGGGGTGGACTATGATTATGTACTGTTATCCCCAATTTAGGCTAAGGTCACAAGGGGAAGAAATTACCGTATTATACGCAGGTCCCACGTAGTAAGTGGCACGGGGTACTGCCTACCCCAGACTGGGAGTCTAAGGACTCAGGTTCACTATTATGCTAAAAGCCAAGGCCTGGGGCAACTGGGTGGTTCAATCAGTTAGGTGTGGGACTCTTGATTTCAGCTGAAGTCAATTTCAGGGTGGTGAGATAGAGCCCCTCCCTGGGCCCTGGGCTCAGCAGGGAGTCGGTTTTAGATTCTCTCTCGGCCCCTACTCGGCCCTACCCCCGCCCCAGGCTCGCGAGCGCGCGCTCTCTCTCTCAAATAAGTAAAAAATCTTTAAATAAATAAATAGATAGATAGATAGATAGATAGATAGATAGATAGATAGATAGATAGATAGCAAAAATAAAGCCCAGGTCTATTGGTGCCCCCTGAATATCTGCCCAACAGGTCAAGATTTCATCAAGGTTAAAGTTGTCTTCTCAGGAAGGAGCATATATCCAGCAGGAGTCAGCGAGTGGAGCTGGAGACCTTACAAGCACCAGAGCCCAAGGTCAAATCCTGCTTATATGTGCCAGGCAAGGCACGGAGGGCATGACAGATGCAAGGCCTTCACCATTGCTGTTAAAGATCAATATATAGAACTCGTTTGTAAAAAACACTTAACAGGAACTGGGGTGGTTCTTGGGAAGGGAAAGAGTCTTCAATAAAGGAAAGCTTAAGGTATAATGAAAGGTAGATACAAGAACTGACAACTCTTCTAGGCCTTGATCAAGAGCTATGTTGTAGAAAGTCCACATTTGATAACTGAGGATAAACCTGGAGGATCTTTGCAGCAGGAGCTATCCTGTGAGGACATATCTGAAGGATCTCTATAGTAAGGGAATGAGATTCAGAGGACTGAACATTCAGTAGGTCCTCACACCAGGAAAGTTAGTAGTTCAGCTCTCTTGTCCATGAGCTGCTTGAAAATAGGGCAAGAAGCAAGCATCCTGAGTTCAGAGATCAGGCAGCCATTCCTCTGGAGATATTCTCCATGCTGCTCCCACAAAGCAGAAGGGGTACAGGTCTAATTTGTAATTAAACAATGTCCCTTAAAGACCCCCAACTTCTGGCTGCAACAAATACTTAATAGAGGCCCTCTGCTTTACCCCTAAGTTATAGCCAATGGCTAAAATTTTATGGTCTATAAAACACTGACCATTCACCAATATTACTAATTTTTAATAGGTAAAATAAAACAATTTTAAAAGGTTACATATTCCAAGGTATTTAAGATACATGATTTCAACAGATAAACACAGGCTCTGCAATGAAAGTTTGTGCTGCCTCAAGATAATCAGACTTCACAGTTCAGGCAATTCAAAATTAACACAGTATAGTCCCCAAACTGATTAAGAAATGTTCACTAACAATTTAAAGAATCTAGAGAAGCCAAATGGGAAGAAAAATATTTTGTAGGTTTGCATGTACCTCTCTATTAGATAATGAGAATGATTCTTGAGAAAATAACCAAAAAAGGCAGTAGCAGCTGTAACACAGAAAAAGACATTCAGTAATGCCAAGGGTTTTTTGCTTTCTTATGCTTTTATTTAAAACGTAAGTCCTCACTTATCAAATATTTTTTGCTAAACGCTAAAATAATAAATTGCATAAGGACTAAAATTCTATTGAGATGATCATGATTTTACAACCCATCAGTAAAATAAATAAATAAATAAATAAATAAATAAATAAATAAATAAAATAATCTACTGGAAGTTCACTGAGAAGGCACTAAAGGTAGATTAACTGTGACTGCTCCTATTTACCCACTGCCTTTGAGTCTTTAAATAAAACCATGTCACGTTAACAAGGAACTGACTGCAAATCACAGTCTATATAGACCAATTTCTATGTAACACTATTATTGTGTGCTAAAAAATTTTCAATTTCAACAGCTCAACTTCACAGATATCAGTTCATCAGAAAAGCATCCTCTGAACTTCTTTGCCCTGATGTTCCTTTTAGATCACAACACAAGGAAACAATTGGCAAACATTTCCCCTAGGCCCAGGTATCACATGTCCCTGGATCCCCCCCACACTTTAGGATCTATCTCACTGAGGAGACAGGGAGCAAATTCATTTACTTTCTTCCCTATCCAATGACTAGATGTTCTTAAAAAATTACTTCCCAAGTAATGCAGTGTGCCTGAAATATAAGCAATGACCTTTCTGTTTAGGCTTTTATACTTTGGGAGCAGCAGCAGATTGACTCCTGATGTCTTTGACGTCATTGGTTTTGCCCATCAAACAGAAATCTTTGTTGGGAACCAGACTGACAAAATGAGCAAGGCAGTTGGACGTGGCAAAAAAAAGCTGAAATGACAGCGATATTCCAAGCATCTTCTTGATTGAAGTCATGCATCTCTAGCTTTTTGAAATAGTCATCTGTTACATCATGAGCTCGGGAAATAGCAAGTGCAAACTCCAGCATTGCCTTTTCCCAAGCAGGAAGATTAGACTTTCTCCAGTTCACACAGACCTGCAAGAAAACAGTCAAAAGCAGTATCTCTGTTCATCACAATATAGCTGATAAAACAAAAGGTTTAGCAAAATGAAAAAAACCCAAGGTTAGAATAAAGGGGCAAAATCAGGACAAAATAAACTTTCCAATGGACTATAAACCTGAAACTCTGGCTGAGCCCCACTTCT
Organism: Ursus americanus; assembly: GCF_024610735.1. Classification (NCBI taxonomy): domain Eukaryota; kingdom Metazoa; phylum Chordata; class Mammalia; order Carnivora; family Ursidae; genus Ursus; species Ursus americanus. The sequence continues at coordinate 33,196,372 of NC_142144.1, forward strand.
GCCAAGGAGTCTTCTTTGCTCACTCAACTACAAGCACGTCTTGCTCTTCTAAATACTTATGGCACCAAAAATCTCAGAACCAAGAACTAAGGGACTCTAAGTACATAAGGACCCCAAATCCAAACTTCTTCTTCTGAGTAAAGAGAAGCTCAGATAATTATCCCTTTGTCCCCAATTAATCCCAAATGAGACACAATATTTGCAAAATTAATAGCTGACACTTAGCAATTACTCTGGGCTAAGAATGTGCTCAATGCTTCATATTATCTTATTTCTTATAAAAATCGTAGGAAGTAGTATTTTTATTATTGCCCCCATTTTATTGGCAAAGAAACCAAAGCTCAGAGAGGTCAAGCGACTTCCCCAAGGCCATACATTTGGAAAGTGGCAGAGCTGGGATGTGAATCCAAGTGTATCTGCTTCCAAAGACTATACTTACAATCATTACCCTTGCTCAAGCAAAATACTGAAAACTACTAAACACCTAAAAATAGAAGAACAGTTCAGGAAACCATGGTGTGACAGCATACACTATGGCCACCAGGGAAGCAATGCCTAGAGAATGATCTTGGATGAACAAAGATCTGGCAACTAGCAGGAGGCTCTCAGCACAGCAAAGGTGAGAGGAGGTACCTGTCCTGAAGGGTGGCAAAAGGGGCCCTTCAGGAACAGTTTGCACGGTCTCCACTCAGGTGGCATCAGGAGAGTAAGCTGGGGGGTAGGAAGACCGATGACCCTCAACCTCAGGAATAAATGCAGAGAACGGATGTTTCTGTTCCCCAGCCCAGATCGGGGATTTCACTGTAGGGATCAGCAGGACTTTGTAAGGTTGGTGACAAATCCGTGTTTGCTGTGTCTTTACCCTTAATCCATTTCTCTGGGAAGAATTACCATGACCTCTGACACCCAAAGGGCCTGACTTTGGATGAAGGAGATAGTAGGCTGATGGCTGGGGGACTGAGACCCATTTCACAACCAGTCTTGGTGGGAAAGAGAAGACGGAGGCAGTTCTAGAAATGAGCAGACAGGTGTAGGCTTGGGGCCAGAAGGAAGAAATAAAAGAAATAAAATAAAAAGAAAAGAAAACCTAAGAAACTGGTTTGGGCCGATTATGAATAATTAGTAGCTAAAGTCACACTGGCAAATGCAAGTAATATAATGTAGCAGAAAAGAGTGCAAGCTTTGAAAATGGGACTGAACCTCAAGGATAAAATGGTTATTAATAAGGCTCAACTTAGAGGGAAAGCTGTATGCATTTGAGAGAATATATGCCATGTACCCAGGATCAGGTGTGGCACAAAGCTGCTGTTCAGCTAACCCCTAGTCCCAAACATCTTGTACACACAGAAGCATGTGGGCATAGTGATGGGAATGGGAGGGAACTCAAGCAATGGGAAGAGCTGCAGAGGGAGAGGGAGGTGTTCCCTGCACCATGTAGCGGCTTGGACCTTTCCCTTTCCTTAGGTATGAAGAAAACCTGAAATTGGCACAGGGGAGGTGGGCACCAACCTGGTCAGAAAGCACTGGGTTCTTCGAGTAGACCCTGTACTGGGCACTGTGGACAACCATGCTGTATGGGCACCTGTTGGCCAGGCTGGTCACCACAATGGTGAGTTCCTTGGCAGCTCTGCGGAGCTGGCCTACGGAGGAAGAGGAGAGGAGACCTGTCCATAAGCCTTGGATAGCAGCTCAGAAGAACCTCAGAAGACAAGTTCAGCCATACGTTAGCAACAGAGGTGCCTACCTTCTCACCTATCCCTTCATTATGCATTCATTCCCAGTCTCTTGCTACCAACTACCCTATTTTATTTTCTTCATAATACTTAACACTTCTGAAGTTAACCTATTCTTTTATTGTTTAGTTGTTCGTTCTTTTCTCCTCTCTAAAATGTCTCCTCTCTAGAAATTTCTCCTCTCTAGAAATTTTTCTGACTTGTTCAGCATCATATCCCCAGAGGAGTGCCTGACATACAGTGGTTGCTCAGAAAATAGGTATTGAATATATTACTAAAGTTAAAGTTCCAGAAACATTTTCGGAGGCCCATCAGGTACTAGACTAACACTTTCAAAAGAGGAGGGAAAAGAGACTTCCTAACCTCAGAGGACATACTACACAGCGTTGGGAGAGGCAGGAGAGGAAGGATTTCATTTTGGAACCTGGTACCATTCTGAGAACTTTACATATGTAATCTTATTTCAACCTTGTACCAGCACTGCAGAGTGGGTGTTAATACCATTTTATGGGGCTCCTGGGTGGCTCAGTCGGTTAAGCTCTGCCTTCAGCTCAGGTCACGATCCCAGGGTTCTAGGACTGAGTCCCATATCAGGCTCCCTGCTCAGTGGGGGAGCCTGCTTCTCCCTCTCCCCTCGCCCCCTCCCCCTGCTCCTTCTCTCTGTCTTTCAAATAAATAAATACATAAATAAATAAAATCTTTTTAAAAAAAATACCATTTTACTAGTGAGGAATCCAAGGCTTTGAGACATCTAAGTACTTTGTTCACATGCATCACCTATGGCACAACTCAGATGTGAACACGAGATCTGTCTCTTCCCACCAGGACAGAGAAGCTGTGGAAGCTGTGGAAAGGTAAGGCAGACAGCACTCTGGATGCCACTGGAAAAGGATAAAGGATGCTGTGGGAGGTCATGGGAGGAAGAGTCCGTTTTAAGTAAAGGCAGGTGAGATGAACTTTGAAGGAAAAATCAGATTCACAAAGCATGGACAGGAGAAAAGGCATCTCAGGGGCATAGCAGAGGGTGAACAACAAAGGTAAAGAGTGGGTAAATCATGAGACCTGAATGCTTCAGAGTAAAATTTGATTCACTTTGATTCCAACGCACACACAGGGGCTGAGGGAAATGAGGCTGGGAAGACAGGCTGGTCTCAGGCCACAAGAGAGTCGCTGTGACACACTGTCTCCCAGTACCTCCTATCTCCTTTTCAGTACCAGAATCCCTTCATTTTAGCCAGGCACGTGGCCACACAGCTTCCCTTACGGCTAAGTGTGATGAAATTCTGGCCAGTGGGATGTAGACAGAAGTGATGTGTGTGACTTTCATGTCATGACCCTAAGGGAAAGGAATGTGTACCCACAAATGCCCCTTCCTTCTCTTTCTGCTGGGAGCAGTGGCGAGTTAGCATGAGCACGTCGGCAAGGGCAATCCCAGACAGTAAGCAACACTAAACTGGCCCTTAGCAGCTCCCATGGGGACTATTAGGTGAGAAAGAGAAAAAATATATATCTTGTTTAAACCAATTGTATCTTTGGGTCTGGAAAACAGCAACCTAACGTGAATACTAAGTAAGAAACCTATGATTGCCAGGCTGAAGTCCCTGAACTTTATTCAGGGGGTATATGGAGCCAGAGGGCTGTTAAGCTCAAAGTAAGAAAGATGAGCGACAGTCATTACCTAATTTATTTCGGTTCAGTATCTATAATTATATAATTAAATTCAGAATCTAGAGGATGTCTCAGCAAACTACTCTTTCTTAACGTCTCCCTAGCTCCACAGTCTCGAACTATGTGGGAAGGAACTCTAGCAAGCAGGCATCTGGAGCCCATCCAAGAATGATTTAGCATTGTTTTTCTATTTACCTGTTTCCTTGTGTAGATGGCATTGTAATAAGCAAAGAAGGCTCTGAATTCCAATGGCCAGTGAGACAACACTTTAAATACATTTGGTAAAAATCCTGTCTGCAGAGCCGAAGAGACACCAGGGAAATGTGAAATGAAAATTCAAAGCGGAATAGGTAATCATTAGCTGTCAGCTGAATGCCAGAAACAGTCATAGGAAGGCCACACCCTTGGTGTCGAAGTACAACCCACACATACCTTCTTCACCTTTTAGGGTATTTACAACTAACTTACAGTGTTACTTCTAAAGGTATGTGTAATTTTTTGGAGAAGTCATTTTATGAAATTCAGACAGTGAATGTTATAACTAAATCAAAAGACACTTCTTAGAATTAAGGTTTTACTGATTTCCTACCTTTACACAGACGGCCTGGTGGTACTCATTTCCTTCTTCTTCTTTTTTTAAAGTAGGCTCCACACCCAGCATGGAGCCCAACGTGGGGCTTGAACTCATGACCCTAAGATCAAGACCTGAGTTAAGATTAAGAGTCGGACACTTAACCGACTAAGCCACCCAGGCACCTGATGCTCATTTATTTCTAAGAATTAAATTAAGAAGAAGCCTTGATATTAGTAAAGTACTTTGTAAAGTTCTTTCATACATCCTTCTCCACAACTCTGTAAGGTAGTTAAGGCAGATATCACCATCCCCAGTTTACAAATAACGAAAGTAAGGCCCAGAGAGGCTGAATGACTAGAACAAGACCATACCAAAAGTAAGAGGACTTTGGGTTTTCAGTATATTTCCTAATGGGATGTTATGGCAGACAACTACTGGCTGCTATCCAGCAGCCATTTCTCCCCTCCTCCCATGACAAAAGCACCTAGGTATTGTTCAGATATCAGATTGCCACCTGTTTCAGGGAAGGTTAAGTCCTTCTCCAACCCTAGTGGGTGAATCCTGATTGGTCTAAACCAATTATGGTTATTCTATTCCAATTCTTAGTGATTGGTCTAGGAATGGTCATGTGACACCATCCTGCCCAATAAGAAAGGAGGGGAAATCAGCTAGGGGCTTTCTTCTCCAGAAAGAATATGAGGAAGAGGTGCACTCTCCTAACCCCTTCCACGAGTTGTGGAAGGATGTGATGTTTACTGCTGCTATAGCCATCTAGTGACCAGGAGGGGACAAGTGTGAGCCCAGAGTCATCACACCAAGAAAGACAGAACCAAAAGATACTAAGAACCTCATCCTGTTGTATCACTTAGCCACTGGATTAAACAACCCAGGAATCACCCTGTCTCTGGATCTGTTATATGGGACACTGAACTGTCCTTACAGTTACATGAACTGGATTGGGTTTTCTGTTACCTGTAGTTGAAAGCACTCTGATAACAGATGCTAACAATTTATTACTGGGCCAGAAGACATAAAGAACCATGTCTATCAGCCAAGAGCAGGGATTGGGGAAGTGGTGGGGAAGTGGAGAGGTATGGACAGGTGAAAATGGCACTGAGGGAGAGGCTGAGGGCTCCAAACCTTTCCCACCAGAGCAGTTGGATTTTTATCTTTTTTATATAATGGATTTCCATTCAAGATTTTGTTTGGAAAAAAATCGTCTTAAGTTTACCACCAAGTTTGAAAAACAAAAGCTTATAGCAAATGTCTATGCTCAAAGAAGGGTCTTATAATTTGGCAGCCTAGAGCACCAGCTTTAGAAAGTACCCAAGGAAATAATTCAGGGATGTTGAAAAAGATAAATGTACAGATATCTGTTACAAGTTCTAAATGTCCGAGATTGAGAGAGTGTTGAAATGAATTAAAATATCTCTATTATACAATACTATATTACGCAGTCACTAATTATATTGATGCTTTGACCTGGAAAATGTCCATGATAACACAATTTCATTAAAAAAAAGTTACATGGGGGCGCCTGGGTGGCACAGCGGTTAAGCGTCTGCCTTCGGCTCAGGGCGTGATCCCGGCGTTCTGGGATCAAGCCCCACATCAGGTTCCTCCGCTATGAGCCTGCTTCTTCCTCTCCCACTCCCCCTGCTTGTGTTCCCTCTCTCGCTGGCTATCTCTATCTGTCAAATAAATAAATAAAATCTTTAAAAAAAAAAAGTTACACGTATAGGGGTGCCTGGCTGACTCAGTCGTAAGAGTATGTGACTCTTGATCTGGGGGTTGTGAGTTCAAGCCCCACACTGGGTGTAGAGATTACTTAAGTAAATCAACTTAAAAAAATGTTACATGTATATGTATACAAGAAAATAAGGAAGAAAACACATCAAAATGCTTATACTGCCTGACCTAGGTGGAATCAGATAATTATTATTTTTGAATTTTCTGCTCACTTAATTTTTCTTATTTTCCAACACGTAATTATAGGAAGAAGCAAGGTACCTCTCACACTTGTTTAAGCAGCTAGCATGTATCTCAGTGGTTCTATCTCCACACCATATTATAGTGCTAAAGGAAACTAGAAACAAACCTCACAAGTGTGCAGAAGGCTGAGTGACAGGGAAGGGTCCCAGAACATAAGAGCCTGTCCCTAAGAGGAAAAAAGCATGTCCTTCTGACTGGGATACAACGAGACCCCAAAGGAAGGGCCTGTTCACAGGAAATCTTGGGCAGACTAGGGCAACCAGTTCCAGGGATTCCACTGCAGCCGACACGGCCTGCATGGACTGACCCCCTGCATAAGGGGACGATCTCACCTTCTTTTCTACCTCCTCCGTGAGCTCTACAATGTCAAAAGGCAGGTCCTTCTCGTAGGGAATGGGGTAACGGCTGATGGGTTTGGACTTCTCTTCCTGCTGAATCTCATAAAGGCGCAAGTTCAGGGTCACCAAGGCAACTTTTCCCAAAAGCTATTTGTCACAAAGTGAAGATGAGACTGAAAGGAAAGAGAGAGAGGTTTGGGGGGCTCCTGAAGGACTGGCTTGGGTGGCTAGTCTGTACACCTGGGCCTAAAGGAAAGAGATGGCAAATAGGTTTCACCTCCTGGCACAATTCCCGCTGATTACAAACTCCCTGGCTTGAGCAATCATGAAAAGGATTCTGGGCTCAATAAGAAACAATACTGTAATCAGCTGGTAGTGTCTGACGTAGGTAGGCAACATGAGGGCATGGTGGCCCAGGTAACATTATTTGCAATAGGTCAGATAAATGTTTGAGCCTGGATTCAAGTTCAGAACTGATTCCAAAGTCTGTGTTCTTCCTACTTTGTAGTCCTGTCTCTTGGGAAAAAAAAAACTAACTAAAAAATATCAAAAACTAACAATATTCTAAATGAAGAATGGGAAACAAACACATAAATTTGAATGGGGAGCCCCTTCGTGCCTTTTACCACACAGAGTTCTAAGACGGGTACTTTTCTGAAAGCTCAGTGCGGTCAGGTTACCTATGAAAGATAGTGTAATCAGACAGCCTGGGTCCAACCCCGACTTAGCAAATGTGTGAGAAGAGGCAGGTCCCCCAGCTTCATCTATAAAGTATAGATAATAAGAATATCAAATTCACAGAGTTGTTACAAGGATTTAATGAGTTAATACATATAAAGCTCTTAAAATAGAGCCTTGCATCTTGAGATGTTACAGGTTTAAAATAAGGGTGCGATTCAAGGATATTGGGGTACACTTGCAAATCTATCAATTGACATTTGCTTACATATTCAATACTAGACCCACAGAGAAGATTTGGACAACTCCCCTCACACCTTTTAGGAACCCTGGATGGGTCCTGTCTACTGTAGCAGCCCACATGCCTGACCTTCACATCTGACACCTCACCGCTGTACATCGTGCTGAAGAGAAAGGTAAAGGCTTTTGTATCTTTTTAATTTCAGCTTCCCCCACCCATTAACTAGGATTGGGCCACTGATCCATGAGGCTCCCAGGCCAAAAAGCTCTATCCACACATAGATTCATACTCTTTGGGCGTTGAACTGAGAAATAAGAAGTCAGTTAGCTGGCAGGGAGAGTTTGGGCTGAAAAGTACGAAGCGAAGCAAGGCAAGGCCGCCGGAGTCACGATGGTCATGAGCACACCATAGGAGTGAGAGAGAAATCATGAGTAAGCAGTCATGAGGGAGAGAAAAAATTCAGGGTGGAGGGTAAGGAATAAAGCTGGTGGTAGGGAGAGATGCAGACAGACAAAAAGAAAAGGACAAAAGAGCAGCCGAGACTTGTCCATGGCAGAGTTTCCAGGATCCTGCTGCAGAGGTCCCTTGAAGCACCAGGACTAACTCTCAGTTTCAGTTTCCATGTGGCATGATTGCTTGGTTTCCCAATACTTGAGACAGAGCTTTGACAAGAAGAATCAGAGAGAACAACCAAGAAAGTAAGTGTGTCATTTCAGTCAGGGAGCCTTCTGTAACTCAAAGAAAACAATGTAGTCAGGAGTGAAATGGTCCTACCATATAAACTTAAAAATAAAACAAAAAACATACACTCATATAATCCTTAGTGTACATGGTTACTTTCAGTTAGCATACTGTGTTCTAGGTTCAACCAAGTTGTAGCACTTATCAATACCTTTTGTTCTTTTTTAGGGATTGAATAATATCCCCTTAAATAGATACACAACATTTTGTTTCCCCATTTGTCAGCTGATGGTCATTTACATTTTTTGTGCTTTTTGGCTATTACGAATAATTCTTCTATGAACATTCACACACAGTTTTTGTGTAGACACAGGCTTTCAATTCTTTTGGGTATATCCTTGGAGGTGAACTGTCATGTTATATGGTACGTCTATGTTTAACTTTTTGAAGAGCTGTCAAACTTTTCCAAAGTGCCTGTATCATTTTACACTCCCACCAGCAATATGTGAGGGTTCTAATTTCTCCACATCACCACCACCACTTGTTATTATCTTTTTGATGATAGCCATCCTAGTGGGGGCAAAATACTCTATCACTGTGGTTTTAGTTTGCATTTCCTGGACTAATAACATGAAGCACCTTTTCATGTGCTTATTGGCCATTCATATATTTTCTCTGCAGAAATGTCAGTTTGGATCCTTTGCCCATTTTTAAAATGGGCCACTTGTCTATTATTGAGCTGCGGGTGTTGCTTATATATTCTAGATACATATCCCTTATCAGATACATTATTTTCAAATATTTTCTCCCATTCAGTGGGTTCTCTGTTCAATTTTTAAAAAATATTTATTTTAAGGTGAGGGGAGAAGCATGCTGGGGGTGCAGACGGAGAGGCAGTTACGAGTACTTCTCCCTGAGCCCAATGCGGGGCTCTATCCCAGGTCCCCAAATCACAACCTGAGCTGAAACCAAGAGCTGGACACTTAACCAACTGCACCACCCAGGTGCCCCTGTGTTCACTTTCTTAATGGTGCCTTTGAAGCACAAGTTTCTAATGTTAATAAAGTCCAATTTTTTTTCCTTTGGGTGTTTGTGCTTCTGGTGGTAACATATCTAAGAAACCACTGCCAAATCCAAGGTCACAAAAACTTATATGTTTTCTTCTAAGAGTTTACTCATCATTATGTATGTGGATATCCAGTTGTCCCAACACCGTTTGTTGAAATATTTTTCTTTCCTCACAGAACTGTCTCAGCACCCTTATCAAAAATCAGTTGCTCGCAAATGTGAGGGTTTACATCTGTGTTCTGAATTTTTTTCCTTGATCTGTGTCTATCCTTATGCCAGTACTGTCTTGATTACTGAAAGCCTTATAGTAGGATTTAAAATGCCTTATAGTAGGATTTTAAATGCCTTATAGTAGGATTTAAAATCAGAAGTGTAAGTTCTCTAACTTTGTTCTGATTCTCAAGTTTTTTGTCTGTTTACTTGTTTTTGCTATTCTGGATCTCTTGAATTTCCATATTAATTTTATTTTATTTTTATTTATTTTTTTAATAATATTTTTTATTGTTAGTCACCATACAGTACACCCCTAGTTTTTGATGTAAAGTTCCATGATTGATTACTTGCGTATAACACCCAGTGCACCATGCAAAACATGCCCCCCTCAATACCCATCACCAGCCTATCCCATTCCCCCAGCACCCTCCCCTCTGATGCCCTCAGTTTGTTTCCCGGAGTCCATAGTCTCTCATGGTTCATTCCCCCTTCTGTTTACCCCCCCCTTTCTTCTTCCCTTTCTTCTCCTACCGATCTTCCTACTTCTTATGTTCCATAAATGAGTGAAACCATATGTCTTTCTCTGCTTGACTTATTTCACTTAGCATTATCTCCTCCAGTCCCACCCATGTTGCAGCAAATATTGAGAAATCGTTCTTTTTGATGGCTGAGTAATATTCCATTGTATATATGGACCACGGCTTCTTAATCCAGTCATCTGTTGAAGGGCATCTCGGCTCCTTCCATGATTTAGCTACTGTAGACAATGCTGCTATGAACATTGGGGTGCATATGGCCCTTCTCTTCACTACGTCTATATCTTTGGGGTAAATACCCAGTAGCGCAATTGCTAGATCATAGGGTAGCTCAATTTTTAACTTTTTAAGGGACCTTCACACTGTTTTCCAAAGTGGCTGTACCAACTTGCATTCCCACCAACAGTGTAAGAGGGATCCCCTTTCTCCACATCCTCTCCAACATTTGTTGTTTCCTGCCTTGTCAATTGTTGCCATTCTAACTGGCATAAGGTGGTATCTCAATGTGGTTTTGATTTGAATTTCCCTGATGGCTAATGATTTTGAACATTTTTTCATGTGTCTGTTAGCCATTTGTATGTGTTCATTGGAAAAGTGTCTGTTCATATTTTCTGCCCATACCATATTAATTTTAAGATCAGTTTGTCAATTTCTGCAATGAAGATAGTAGGGATTTTGACAGGAATTACTTTGAATCTGTATATTAATTTGGGGAGTACTATTATCCTAACAATATTAAATCTTCTGACCCATGAATATGAGGTACCTTTCCAATTATTAAGATATGTAATTTCTTTCAATGTTTTATAATTCCCAGAGTTTAAGTTTAGTATTTTTGTTAAATTTATTCCCAAATGTTTTATTCTTCTTGATGCTACTGTAAATGGAACTGTCTTAATATCAGTTGTCCAAGTATATAGAAATGCAATTGATTTTTGTATATTGTTCTTGAATGTAGCAACCTTGCCGAACTCATCTGTTAGTTCTAACAGCTTTTTTTTAATGGATTCCTTACAGTTTTCTACATACCGGATATCACCTGCAAATAGAAATAGTTTTACTTCTTCCTTTCCAGTCTGGATACCTTTTGTTTTTTTTTCTGCTGAACTGTTTCAGATAGAACCTCCAGTACGATGTTGAACGGAAGTGGAGAGCAGACATCCTTGTCTTCCTGATCTTAGGGAGACAGCTTTCAGTCTTTCACCACTCAGTATGATGTCAGCTGTGGGTTTTTGTAGATGCTCTTTGTTAGGTTGAGGGGGTTCCTTTCTAATCCTAGTTTATTGAATGTTTTCTCATGACAGGGTGTTGAACTTTTTAAAATACTTTTTCTGTATCTATTCAGATGATAATGTGGTTTTTGTCCTTTGGTATGGTATGCTAATTGATTTAAAATGTTTATTCCTAGAATAAATCCCATTTGGTCATGGTGTGTAATCCTTTTTATATAAGGCAGGATTCAGTTTGCTTGTATTTTGTTGAGGATTTTGTGTCTATATTTATAAGGGATATTAATCTGTAGTTTTCTTTTCCAGTGGTATCTTTGGTTTCGATACCAGGGTAATCCTGGCCTCATACAGAATGAGTTGGTATGTGTTCCTTCCTCTTCTATTTTTTTTTTTCTTTTTGGAAAGAATCTTTGAAGAATGGGTATTCTTTAAATGTTTGGTAGAATTTGTCAGTGAAGCCATCTGGGCCTGGGCAGACTCTACCTTATTGTTGTTACTGACAAGTCTGTTGATCTCACAACTTCATGAGACCGTGAGCCGGTTACCAGTGCACTGACACAATGCTCTAAACTCACCCTTACTGCTCTGAGAAAATGGATCTGGGTCTTTAAAACATTTTTTCTTTGCTATCTAACATAAAGACAAATTCTGTAGGGAGAAGGCCCTGAAGAAGCATTTCAGGAGGAATCGGTTTTGCTTACCAGTTCCAGTGTTCATTCTGGTATGCTGCTGCAGCATGGCAGCTTCTCCAGCATCTGCTCCTGCTTATCTTGGTGGCCAGAAGCACCCAGCAGCCAGCAGTTTTCCCTAGCACCGTATCAAGCAGTTTTGTAACAGAGGCTTCCAGGAGACACTCCCCCAGGAACAGCTTTCCCCAGAACCCTAGTAGTGCCAGCAAGGTCTGAAGAGTGGATTTCTTTTCAAGATTTATTTATTTTAGAGAGAGAGAGAGAGAGAGCGAGAGTGCACGCACAAGAGGGGGGGAGGGCAGGGGCAGAGACAGAGAGGGGAGAAGCAGACTCCCTGCTGAGTGCAGAGCTGGACTTGGGGCTGATCCCAGGACCCCAAGATCATGACCTGAGCCGCACGCTTAATCAACTGAGCCACCCAGGTGCCCCTGGAGGGTGGATTTCTAAGCAAGTTCCACTGGCACAGGTTCCCAGTGACTTCTTACTATTTAATGAGCCATGACCATGTCCTCTCCAACAAGGTCTCAGTCAGTCCTGGACAGCAGGAAGAGACTTCCTCAGATGTGCTATCTCACTACTAGGCATGGCTGTTCCCTACAACTGCTATTCTTATACTCTTTAAAGCTCTCTTTAGCTTTTACTTGCCATGATTATTTGTGATTAAAAACACTGGTAGCAAGCAGACTTACTTGTAAGTGATAATTGTAAGCATTTACATTTAAATTCTTTACTTGAATAAAGACACTAGCAATACTTACGTGGCCTCTCAATTTCTGTATCTAAATCAGCATGTAATTCATTTGTAATTTGAAAAAGACTAAAAAAAATCTTAAAGGTTCACTCAAATATCACATTCTTTGGGACACCTATCCTGAGGCCTTCCTCCCCACAGAGTGGTAACCATTTCATCCTCTCTACCCTTAGGACTGACACCCTAATCAGGCTGCTACAGCCACCCTAACCCTTGATATTTTCATGTGGAGACAGCAAACTCCCCCAGGGCAGGGACCATGATTCGGCTGACTCCTCGGCTCACTTCCTGGCTCAGAGCAAATGCTCAACTAGAGTTGTTGATTGATAGGAAAAAGCAACCCTCCCAACCCCCTGTCTCGGTGGCTCAGTAGATTGGGTGCCCAACCTTTAATCTCAACTCAGGTCTTTTTTTTTTTTTTTTTAAGATTTTATTTATTTATTTGAGAGAGTGTGCACTAGCGGGAAGGGGGGGAAGGGCAGGGTGGGGGGAGGCAGAAGGAGAAGCAGACTCCCCGCTGAGCAGGGAGCTCTAGGCAGGGTTCGATTCCAGGATCCCGAGATCATGACCTAAGCCACAACCAAGAGTTGGAGGCTTAAACGACTGAGCCACCCAGGCACCCTTGGTTCAGGTCTTGATCTCAGGATCTAGTTCAAGCCACCGCCCAGCGTGGACCCAAAAGCTAAACAAAACTGCCCAATTTCACCAGTCAACAAAGAAAAGCAACCATGAAATGCTACTTTGCCAGCTTCTCAAGTCGCCAAGATTTCTAAAGAAGTAGTTTTGGGAAATCATCTGGAAGGCTATGGTCCGGCCCAACCTTTCTAAAGATCAATTTGGTAATTTTGTGGAAGAAAATCCTGAAGTGGGGAGGTGTACGCCACAAGCAATCGAGGGCAGAACCACCCTTACAGCTCCGGCTCCAAGCGGGCCACCCCCAAACAAGGAATGGGCCTATTCCACCTGGGCCGATCTGCTGGGAAGCCCTGAGGTGGGGGGCCGACAGCTAAGCTTGCTCTTCACCCAGGAAGGCCTGCATTAACTGCCCGGGCCCAGCATCCTCTGCATTCCCCAGCCCCACGGCCACTTCTGCATCAAGAAACCGCAGAACGTGCGGTCTGGAAACGCGAACTTCATAACCGCAACCCAAGCTGACCCCAAGGCTGAACCGCATGTCGCTGAAGTCCATGGCCGCAGCAAGGAGCGTTAAGGCCTCCACACACTCGCCGGAGGCCTCGGCTCCCCACTCACCCGCACGCTGGCGGACCTCCACAATCCCCAGGCCCTGCCCGCCACGCCAACCCCGGCCGTGCGCTTTACTCACCAGCTGCCGCTGGGCACCGAAGCGGCGAAGCACTGACTTGAGGGCACGTGGCTCAAAGTAAAGGAGGTCTTCCCCCGCGCCCCGCCTCCTGGGCCCACCCCTGGGGAGGGCCCCACCCACGAGGAGCTGAGGCCGGCCCCTTCCGGCCACAGCTTCCGGTCTTCAGGCGCCTGCGTTGGTTTTTTTCTGTCGACTTGGAGTGAGCCAGGAGGTACCCACGTGCCACGCGCAAAAGGTGGTGGGCTTTAAAGGCCTCCTTAGCCAGCTTTGGGCCCACTTTTTTCCAAAGACTTCTCTATCAGCATGTGGTGCGCGAGGGACAATCCTGGGATCATTTCCCGACTTTTCTCTGCTTGGCCCAGACCAGAGGCCATTGAGCACTCTTTGGGCATGGGCTTGGGCCAGCCACGATTCAGGCGGTCTTGGTCATTGAATACCAAGTGGTTGCAGGTCCTCTATAGCTGGGTGGGAGTGGGGAGAAGGGGGAAAAAATCTGCACCATCCTTCCTGCCAGGGTAACTTATCAAGATAAGCTCCTGCAACAATCTGACTGCAAAACAATAAAAGCTAGGGGTGCCTGGGTGGCTCGATGGTTAAGCGCCTGCCTTCAGCTCAGGTCATGATCCCAGCATCCTGGGATTGAGCCACGCATTGGGCTCCTGCCGCAGCCGGGAGTCTGTTTCTCCCTCATTCTCTGCCTCTCCCCCTGCTCATGCTCTCTGTGTATCTGTCTCAAATAAATAAATAAAATCCTTTTAAAAATTGTTAAAAACAACAACAATAACAAAAGCTACATTTCATTTGTCCTCTTAAGACTCTTTTACCCAGGGGCGCCTGGGTGGCTCAGTCGTTAAGCGTCTGCCTTCAGCTCAGGGCGTGATTCCAGAGTCCTGGGATCAAGCCCCACATCAGGCTCCTCCGCTGGGAGCTGGCTTCTTCCTCTCCCACTCCCCCTGCTTGTGTTCCCTCTCTCGCTGGCTGTCTCTCTCTGTCAAATAAATAAGTAAAATTAAAAAAAAAAAAAGACTCTTTACCCAGTTGGCTCGCCAGCATTTTGCCAAATTTGGAAGGTAAGTTAGAGATGATCCATCTTAAAACGTCCCCCAAATCTAAAAATTCAAGTTGGAAGCCAATGCCTCAAAGAGATAGGCAAAGCCAAGCCCTCCCACTCCCCAGAAGCACCCAACCTTTCTGGGGAATCTGACCAAGCACTAACTGGAGATGCTGGTGTACAGAGGAAACAGTGATTTCAAGTAAGAGCAGTCCTGATGTGCTATGGATTTGGAATTCAGCTGCTTCTCACCTGGGCAACTAGTGTGCTTCAGGGAATGTATCCGCAAGGATTTAATTGCGGTTACTGATTTCCCCAGGCCATGTAGGGATAGCTCAATTATGTGGAAATGCTCATGTGTATGTGTATATTTTCAGGGGGAAAAGGGAAGAAACACACACCAAAATGTTACTATGCATTCATCCACCAGGTACTACCTATCTAGGTGCTAGACCCTGGGCTACAAAGTGAGAACTAGCTCACAGCCTAGCAGGAGACAAATGGGGCCAAAGACTAATGTGTTTTATTTCCTTTGTACTCTTCTCTTTGTTTCCCACAATGTGAACAGATATCTTCTCTAGCTACCACCAAAAAAGGTTTTATTTTGAAAAAGAAAAATACTTTTCCCTTTGAGGGAGGAGTCGGAAGGAGAGGATCAATCCGAAGCCCCTCTGCTCAGTCCTCAAGGTTCCCACGGAACCATAGGTGGGAGCGTCTTAGTATCCTGTGATGCAACCCGAAACAGCGAATGTGAGGAATCTGCCATCGACTTAAGCCGTGTTTTTCCTACTGTTCTGCAGAAAGATTGCAAGATGGGTGACGGGCGAGGGTTATAATCACAGCCACCTTGGCAGGACCCCAGAACACAGTGATCAGGTTTCATAGACGTAGGTTCAATTCAAATAGACCGCTACTACCGGAAACGGAAAGCCTAGTGCCGGCTGGCTAGTGGACGCGGAACCGGAAGCGGAAGGTGAAAATTGCGTTTGGTGGCTCCCGATATGGCTGAGGCGTTGGGTGTTGTGGCCGAATCCCTTGCGGGAGACAGGGCGCGGGCGGCGCGCACTGTGCTGGATCAGGTGGTGCTCCCCGGTGAGGAACTGCTGCTGCCCGAGCAGGAGGACGCTGAAGGCCCAGGAGGTGCTGGGGAGCGACCGCTGCGCCTGAATGCGGGGACGCGCTCCCGGGGGCGCGTTGTGTGCGGCCCGGGCTTGCGGCGCTGTGGCGACCGCCTGCTGGTCACCAAGTGCGGCCGCCTCCGTCACAAGGAGCCCGGCGGCAGCAGCGGCGGTGGCGTTTACTGGGTGGACTCACAGCAGAAACGGGTGAGTTGGGACTCCGGAAAGGTGATATGGCCGTGAGAGTGAAATCTTCGCTCTGGGAAGAGGCAGGGATGGGGCCCTGGACCTCCTCTGTTAATGCTAGTCTAGAGCCACCATAGTCTTGTGCCCAACCTCTGTATCCCCTTTAGAGCACTGTGAACAAATGAAACGTGGCCTGAGAAGGGCGACCAGGAGAGAAAGGAGACTGGAAATCTTGACGTATAAGAGTTTAAGGATTGTAAGACATAGTCTTAAATTGCCTTCAAAATCTCAAAGGCCAGGGAGCACTAGGCATATCGTTTGGAGTCCCAAAGGGCAGAAATCCAAGCTCAATGAGTGGATGTTCCAGGGAGTTAAATTTTTCTTAGAACAAGTAAGGACTTTACTGTCTTAACAATGAAATAGCCTTCCTTGGTTGTAGGATCCCTTGTACCCTTGGACTTACTATGCCGGCAGAAGCTCTAGGGACTTCCTGATAAGGATACAAGATGTATGGGATGGATACTGACTCAGATGAACAGACCATTAGAAGCTGTAAAGAGAGTTTATGATGTGATTGTTTTACTGAGAGTAACATATGATCAAATTTGTTGATTTGTGTTAATTTGTACACTTGAATTTCAAAATAGTTTCTAAACTCTAATGACAGTAAAGTAACCACTAAGGACTTACTGAAGACATCTTCCAAGATATCTTGGAAATGATTGTCATTTATGGCTATTGCTTCATTCTGTTTTCTTTTGTAGTATGTCCCAGTGAAAGGAGACCATGTGATCGGCATAGTGACAGCTAAATCTGGAGATATATTCAAAGTTGATGTTGGAGGGAGTGAGCCAGCATCTTTGTCTTACTTGGCATTTGAAGGTGCAACTAAAAGAAACAGACCAAATGTGCAGGTAATGGTGGGAGCCTTTGGTTTCAAAAATAAGAAAAGCATAAAAATATCCAGAAGACTACCTGAATAATCTCCTAAGCATGACCTATTTTCTTAGTTTGGTGGGTTAATCTCTCAGCATCTGTGTAATCACTTCAGGCTTCAGGAGTTCCTCCCAGTGCTCCAGCTCTGGGGCCAGAGTCACATACTTACTTTACATTTGCTATATTGGGGGCTGTTTCATCTCTACTGAGTTGAAAGGTTATATCTGTTCTCTCTATTGTTATCTGTTACGTCCGTATCCACTGGACAAGGAAGTAAGCCATAGGTTTGGGGAGGAAGGAAGGGTAAGTAGTGCAAATCGCCATATCAGCCAGCCATGCAGCCTGATTGTTAAGTCCTGGGACTGGCATCTCACAACTTCAGTCACATCTCTGTTTCCCAACAATCTCTTCTTGGAGCTAACAGAGGAGCAGTCTTGTTACCTCAGGTTTTCGATTTGGGCTTTTCAGGTAGCGTAGCCGCACTTTGTCCATCCAGAAATTTGGTGGTTTCTTTCCCCCTTCTCACTAACATTTCATTTGTCTTTAGTTGCTTAATTTTTACTGATCCTGTTTGTTTCTATCTCGGATGTTCTGCTCATTCATCCATGTATATCTTCATTTTGCAAGTTCAGACCTTAGCTACCTCCTTTTTTTTTTTTTTTTTAATTTTATTTATTTCAGAGAGAGAGTGTGTGTGTGAGCACGAGCAGGGGGAGAGGCAGACTTCCTGCTGAGCCGGGAGCCCGAAGCGGGGTTCTATCCTAGGACCCTGAGGTCATGACCTGAGCCAAAGGCAGCTGCTTAACCGACTGAGCCACCCAGGCACCCCCAGATCTTAGCTACTTTTGACCAGACTTGGTCAGTGACTTCCTCATTAACATCCCTGCCTGTACACTTTTGTCCTTCCATCTGGGCTTTTGAGAGCTGACAGCCTCACATGCTCCCCTTTCTCAAAAAAAAAAAAAAAAAAAAAATTCTTTAGAGCCTACAGATTTCATTGGCATTATACTCCAGAAGTCTTCCCTCATCTATAATTATATTTTCTATGTAGCCATGCTTGAATCCCCCCCCCCCCCCAACTATTCAGTACTACTACTGAATTCATAAGTCCCTGCCCTGGCATCTTTGCTCATGCTGTCCCCTCTATCTGGATTGCTCTGTCCCCTTAGCCTATGATACACATGCTCATTTTTTGAGACCCAGGCTAAGCACCACCACCTCTGTCAAACCATCCGTCTACAGTCACCTTTCTTGTAATTTTAGCACCTACAAAGTCTTAAATGAACTTTGTTATTTATATGTACATCCCCACTGCCCTCCAAGACCAAATGCTCTTAAATGCAAAGAATGTTTTTGTTTCTCTTTAGTTGCTAGTCATCAAGGAATAGTAGATACACAACAGAACAAGTTCTCTTTCCTCATTCCCTTTGTTTTATCATTTTGAAGTTCAACTCTGAGGTTTGTTTTTTTTTTTTTAAGATTTCTTTATTTGGGGGGGGGGAGAGAATCTCAAGCAGACCCCACACTGAGGGTGGAGTCTCACAACCCTGAGATCATAACTTGAACCAAAATCAAGAGTTGGACATTTAACTGACTGAGCCACTGGTGCCCCATCTGTGGTTTTTAAGTAAGTCTTGCATGAAGTATCAGTAAATTACCATTGTTCATTTTGCTTTGCATAATTTGCATGCCAAGAGTTTCCAATCTTCTGTAATTCCCTAGGGTAGTGCTATCTACTAGAACTTTCTGTGATGATGCTGGTGTTTTACATCCGCACTGACTAGTATGGTAGCCCCTAGCCACATGTAGCTGTTGACCACTTGAAATATGGCTATTGCAATTGAGGAACTGAATTTTAAATATCTAACTTTAATTAATTTAACTCTAAGTTTAAATAACTACATGGGGGTAATGGCTAGTCTATCAGATGGTGTAATCCTAGAGGATGTTGTCTTTGAGATAGCTCCCAGTCTGAGGAGGGTACACATCTTAACGTTGCCTTTTTTTTTTTTAAAGATTTTATTTGTCAGAGAGCGAGCACAAGCAGGAAGAGTGGCAGGCAGAGGGAGAAGCAGGCTCCCTGCTGAGCGAGAAGCCCGATGTGGGACTCGATCCCAGAACCCCATGATCATGACCTGAGCCAAAGGCACATGCTTA
Organism: Ursus americanus; assembly: GCF_024610735.1. Classification (NCBI taxonomy): domain Eukaryota; kingdom Metazoa; phylum Chordata; class Mammalia; order Carnivora; family Ursidae; genus Ursus; species Ursus americanus. The sequence continues at coordinate 33,215,535 of NC_142144.1, forward strand.
ACAGACTGAGCCAGCCAGGTGTCCCTTAATGTTGCCTTTTTAAAGACTCAACTCCAGAGTGACTGTGGGTATTCCGGAGGATAATTGGTTTGTTAGCCACAGAAATATAGATGGCTGGCATTGCTGCCAATGAGAAAGAACCAGAGGCACCTATAGAATGATTTGTTGAGGGGCACCTGGGTGGCTCAGTCAGTTAAGCGTCCGCCTTTGGCTTAGGTCATGATCCCAGGGTCCTGGGATTGAGCCCCACGTCGGGCTCCTGCTCAGTGGGGAGTCTGCTTCTCCCTCTCCCTCTCTCCTCTGCTCATGCACTCACTCTCTAAAATAAATAAATAAAATCTTAAAAAAAAAAAGAATGATTTGTTGAAATGAACTGTTTTTGAATTATCATTTTAGGTTGGAGATCTCATCTATGGCCAATTTGTGGTTGCTAATAAAGATATGGAACCAGAAATGGTCTGTATTGACAGCTGTGGACGAGCCAGTGGAATGGGGGTGATCGGACAGGACGGTCTGCTTTTTAAAGTGACTTTGGGCTTAATTAGAAAGTAAGTCCTGATGCCTTCTGGCTCACCTATCTTCTTTTATAGTTATACCTTCTTGGAAAGCTGACTCATCTCTGGGATTTGGATTCTTTGCAACAATGTCTGAATATCCTCAAAGTTAAAAATCAGTGTCCATTTTTAGCAGAGTTATAAACTCATGTATTTAGTCCCATTCTCTCTTCATGTGAATACAGTAAATTCACCATGTATCTGGTGGTGTAGTTTTTGTGTTGATATGTATGGATCTAGGCTTCTCTCCCAGAAAGTCTGTTCCTTGTAGCTGATATACTCAAATCCAAATATGAGAACTGGCATTTCCTCCTTCTAAGACATTTGAATATAGATACAATTTACAATTGTACAAAATGACCAGATTTTTCTAGTAATGGGGGCCGAATGCAGGTAGGCTGATGTGCACTAAAAGCTTATGAATACATTCACATAAGGCTCCTGCTATACTGTCCTGGTAGAATTAATAGTTTCCAGAGTTAGATTCTGTTAGGTGTTTAGACCTTTACCTACCCAAAGCTGTGGCCTGTTAAAGAGCTTTACTCCTAGAGCCCCTGAGTCTCAGAGCTCGGTGTTGCACGTCTCTCTGTTACTTATTCTGCAGATTTGGACTATTAGTTGAAGACAGAGAAGCATGTTATTAACCAACCAGCACCCTTGTGGTTTGAAAGTCAATGCTTCTCTCCAAGTACTAAATTTAATACCAGGGAATAATTTATATGGTCAGGAAAATAAGCTTAAACTGTTCTTTTACCACCATAGATAAAAAAAAAAAAAAAAAAACAACTATGATTCTAAAGCCTAGGAATAAAGTGCTCTGACAGTATAAGGGGTAGAACTTTATACATTTTTTGTAAAGTTGGTGACACAGGGAGTTATTTCTTTGTAGAGCATATAACCCACTGTTGTGACCTGTGGTATACGGCTAAGTGTGCTTGGATGAAAGGGGGCAGCAAATGTCATGTGCCTTGTTCCTGGATGATGTTGGTAGGTTTTTTAATAACTATGGAGAACTGTCCAGAAACTAGGAGTCTTCTTTTAAAGGAGAGTCAGGTCACACCCTACCACTTTATTAAATTTACTTTCCATCTCCTCACCAGGCTTCTGGCTCCAGACTGTGAAATCCTACAAGAAGTGGGAAAACTCTACCCACTGGAGATAGTATTTGGGATGAATGGAAGAATATGGGTTAAGGCAAAAACCATTCAGCAGACCTTAATTCTGGCAAACATTTTAGAAGCTTGTGAACACATGACAGCAGATCAAAGAAAACAGATCTTCTCCAGATTGGCAGAAAGTTAGGTGGAATTTTTTATGGGTCATTTGACCCAAGAGTCAGTGGGTTTCCTGGGGAAAAATTTTTCAGGGGAACCTCTCCCCATTAAACGTTCAGAAGACAAAATGTGAATGTACATAAATTGTCTTATTAAAGTCCTAAATAAAATATTTTTATAAAAATGTTACTAATTGCCACCCATGTTCTTCTGGGTGAGAAAAATCATTATGAAATAATGATGTATTTTTTTCTTTACAATAAAGTTTACTAAAAGTATTATAGTTTATTTGGTGTTAACTCCTTTAGTTTTTCTAAAGTGCAGCATTTATAATAAACCGGAAGTAAGCATTAAAGTAAGTTATTTTCTAGGGGCGCCTGGGTGGCACAGCGGTTGAGCGTCTGCCTTCGGCTCAGGGCGTGATCCTGGCGTTATGGGATCGAGCCCCACATCAGGCTCCTCCGCTATGAGCCTGCTTTTTCCTCTCCCACTCCCCCTGCTTGTGTTCCCTCTCTCGCTGGCTGTCTCTATCCTGTCGAATAAATAAATAAAATCTTTAAAAAAAAAATAAAGTTATTTTCTGATAATAGTAAAACATGTTCACAGAAAATGTAGAATACATCAAGAAGCAAGTACACTGTAGACACAGTGTAAGTATTTTTCAAATTGGAATTACAGGATTCCACCTTATATACTACTTTGTGATGTAGTCTGTTCACTTCAAACAACATTTAATGTATTTCTTACATGATTGCTATTAAAAAATGCAAGTTATATTTCATTTTCATGTTATAGGATATTTTGGGTATGTCCAGCTTTTTGTTTTATAAATAACACTGATGAGGATCTCTGAACCCAAGTCCAAGACTACATGCCTAGGTTTTGGGAAAATGGTAGAGGTGATAGAGTTGGAGAGGAAATTCTTCCGTGCTGTTTGGGGTTTTAAGCAAAGCTTTTAGAGGTGATGATCTCGGTGAGTGTTCTGGAGGGTAGAGACCTCCCTGAGAGTATGAGTCACCCCTGAAGCCTAGCCACAGGAGGTCCCTTCTTGGATGACAGAGATTATAGAACTCATTCAATATGGTGACCAAAGAGCATTATATATTTCCAAAGATGTTTCCTGAAGCCTGGGCTGCTTTTAATAAAAAGACACTTATAATTTGTAAGGTGATCATAGCTCCTGAAGGATTAAATTCTGAAGGGGAGGGGACAGAGCAGAGAAGTAACGTTTTGGTTCTTTTGAGATCTAGATGACATTTTCTGAATTTGCTAACAGCTTAGCTTTCAAGTTCACTGACCCAAACTGGTCAGAGCAACTGAAACAACTGTATGTAACTAAGATATGAGAAAAGGGATCACTGAGATTTGTGTAATGAGAGGGTATCCAACATGCTTGTGTCAGAGGCAATGTATTTTCTGCTTATTTTTAAGTTAGACTTAATACTTTGTTTTTGTTTTTCAATTTGACCTGTCAGTTACAAGTATATATGAAAAATCTAGTTTGTACAAGGCTCAGAAGGATGTAAAGATACTCCCACCAAGTGTCTTGTTAGGAGGCTACCCTAAGGAAGAGAGAAACCCTCCACTCCCATACTCAGCAGGGGAGACAGGGTAGGAGCCACAAGTGGCAACAAAGTGCTATGGGGGCTTAAAGCAGGGCTAGGTTAGAACAGGCTGGTCCTGCAAAACATGTAAAGTGTATTCCTGAGTTGGGGAAAATCAACATGATCAGAAGAGGCTGGAGAAAGTGCTACAACTTTATGATGCCAGTTGAGTGAAAATTAAACTTTTGATACAACAATAATTATTTAATTATTTTAGCTATCTCTAAAGAATAGGTATTTCACAAATAGGTATATAAAAGATGAATTAATACATCCAAAGCCATGTAGTTGAGGGCTAATTCCTTGTTATGTAAACTTTTTACTTAGTCAACATATATCTGGGCTCTTCCTGTGAGCTAGGCACTATGGGAGATAGAAAAGAGCATAAAATGTGGTCCCTGTTATTAGTAACTTATATTCTAGTGAAGATCCAAGATGTCAAGTAAAGGCAAGTGTGTGCTCTCTTCTCTGCTTTTCAGTCAAGGCACCTCCAGCACCTTTGCCTTCTGCAGCTCCTTAGGCTGTCCATCATCCACTGAGTTCTGAAGAATGTAGCCTTTTCTGGAAGAAACTCCTTTCTTCAATGCTTCAGGCCAGTTTTGAGTCTCAAAGTACGTGGCCAGGATATCAAATACTATTAGAAGGGTAAAAAGAAAACATAGTGACCATAGTGAGGAAAAAGAACTAGTAAAGGACTAATGAGGAAAAAGGTGTTCTGGAATATTTCATTCAACAGAGCTACTCTGCACCACACATGGACCGACTTGCCCACAAGGACCTCAGCCTACATGGAGAGATAGGAGCCTGTGAACGGACAGTGAGGCCACACTGCGAGGAAAACAGTACAACGGGAACACAAAGGAGAGTCCTGACATGGCTGAGAGGGGGAAGGGAGCAGCCAAGATACCCCTGGACTGAATTCCGAAGGACAAATAAGAATTCACTGTTCAATGATGGGTTGAATACAGGGCACTTTAGGCCAAGGGAAAAATTTCCACGATCTTTAACATAGCTGGGATCTAAGAAGAAAATGAAAAATGCCTCTGAGAGGTCAGAGTATCTGTCACAAAGGGCACGCAAAAAAATCTGAGCACATCAGTCCCCGGGGGGGGGGGGGGCAGGGGCTGCTTCAAGGGCCGTTTATACTTAAACACAATGCAAAGAAGTAGCACCAGAACTAACACATGTAAAGTGTGGGCCATGTCAGCAGTACCTTGATTGATGGCCAATATCTCTGAATGATAGTTTTTCCCATTCTGGCATCTGACCATGTATTCCTGGATTGGCAAGCGGGCTGTCTTGACAGAATGTTCTCGGGCTTTCTGAAAGGTCACCTTCTGTGAATCACAGTTAAAGATTTTTCTTTTACAAATGACAAAGATATTCTCATTGTAATATGCATAATAAATTGTGAGAGACCCTATTTACCACCACTCCAATTTCCATCTGTAATCATAATTAAATGGTAAGTGTATTAAAAATCAGTGGCCTATGGTAGAATGGAAGAAACGTCAGATAATGAAGAGTATTTACTTGTTCCACGTTTGCTTGTGCAGCAAACATCTCACTTGGGAGTCATGTATCCACTAGTTTCCATTTACTACTTACAACCAAGAAGGAAATAAGAGAGGCATATTGGCAGGTACAATCTGTATCCAGAAGTTCAAGCAGTCTAATCAATCAGAGGAGAACACTCCTGACCCTAACTTGGTAAGTCACAATTCTGTATATATGGAGTTTTCAGCTTATAGCCATTCGGCAGCAGCAAATTAGAGACAAGAGAGAGGATTCAAGTCAGATACACCACAAGCAGCAAGACAGCATTGAGGTGTGAGAGCACACAGCCCAATTAAAAGGAAGGGCTCTGAAAACTTCAGAAAGGAGTCATAAGAAATCAACAAACCCCCAAAATCTGAGGCTATTTAGGATCGAAGTACAGTAACTAATATCCCTTTAAAGATGTCCTTGAGTCACAAACTGATGTTTAAATTATATTTGCTACCTTGTAAGAAGCTTTGAAAAGATCACCTACCTACTTACAATTTCAGGATTAAAGAGAAAGGTTTAGATTATTGGGATAATTAACATCCTTGGGTTTGGAAGGGGCCTCAACAGTTAACTATCCCACTTCAAATATCCATCCAATCTTTGTCTATCCTCCATGGCCTCCTTCCCAAGTGGGCTCTGTCCCTAAGTGGACAATCCCTTGTGACGGAGTTCCGTGCTTCCTGGGGAAGCCTATTCCGATTTTGACAGTATGGGTTAAATGGAAATTCTTGATAGCCAAATCTTCTGTTTTCCCTGAGCGTTCCACTCATTTGTCCTAGTTCCATCTCCCCCAGGGCCACACCAAGCAAGTAAAAGGGCTCTTCCACACGAAGGCCATTCAGGTGCGCAACAGCAGTGGTCATGCCCTGTGCACCCTTCCGGTAGTCTCAGTTCTGTCGCCTCTCCCTTGACTACAACTTAGTCTAGAGTCTCTTCATCATTCAGGCCAAACGTTTCCGAACTTGTTCGAGCTTGCTGATGTCCTTTGCTACGGTGCTATCACTGACTGCCACTAGTGTGATCTAACCAACTGGAGCCGCCTGAAGCAGGCCTCGCACCTCTGTTCTAACACTGGCCTACCTGCTGCTCAGACTCACGTGAGACACAGTTCCAGGAGAGAACTTCCAAAATGTGTTAGTGATGCAATTCAGAGAAGATAAAGGTACGGCTGCTCAAAGGACTTCTTTGAAGGATAACACTCCTTTGCATACAAGGTCTACGATTTTATTTATTTTTTGGTCTACGATTTTTTTTTAAAGCCTATTCTTTTACAAACATTTTGAACTGGAGTACAAGAATCCAAAGTTAGTAGGAGACTTGGATGCTGCCCTGAAGGAACTCACAGTCTAGTTTCTGTTCTCTGAACATTTAAAGATAAAACAATTCCCCTTGAAGATATGTGCTCAGCATATTTTCTGTGACAAAGTCAAACTCTCCAGTAACAACCAAAAAGTTCTATACCTCTGGGAAATCGTTATGCCAATTATTTCTCAATTTAAATACTGCTGGAGAGAGACAATGTGTTAAAACTGCACATCTATTGATCATACACTGCTCACTGACCCTCTAGACTTTGCCTCAAAAAAGGGGCTGTCACTCTGCTGTGGGAGATTGCATTTGGCAGTTACGTCTTTTTAATGTCTTTTAATCTGTAACAGCCTCCCTAACTATTTTAGTTTTCATTACGTTGGCTTTTCTTGAAAGTGTAGTCCAATTGTCTTGCAGAATGTCTCACATTCAGTTTCCTCATGATTAAACGTAGTTTAAACATTTTCCAGTAAGAATACTTCCCAAGTGAGATTCCATCATATCAGGAAGCACATAATGTCACTACTGGTGATTCTAAGTTTGAACATTTGGTAAGATGGTGACCTCCAGATCGCTTCACTGTAATGGTACATTTTTGCCTTTGTAATCTGTGGGATGATACTCTGAGACCATGTGAAGAGCCAGTTCCCCACAACCTTCCATTCAACCAGTTCCCTGAATCAATGGTTACCCTGGGAGTGACAAAATAACGATTTTTCAAATTCTATCATGTATTTCTCATTTAATAGCTGGCATTCTTAAGAGAATTCTACCTCCACCCCCCACCTATTTTTTAGATTATCACTACTGAGTCGTGGAACACTGACCCTTTTAGAATACGTGCAGTTAAGTATCATCTGTATTAAATATGTGTGTATATCTCATACAGATATGAAAAAAATATATAAAATACACTTATGTATATGAAAAAATATATATACATAATATATCCACAAACAAATACTTGTGTGATCACAGACTATATCAAGAAGCACACACAAGAAAACAGTGGTTGGGGCGCCTGGGTGGCTCAGTCCGTTAAGCATCTACCTTTGGCTCAGGTCATGATCCTGGGACTGAGTCCCTCAACAGGCTCCCTGCAGGGAGCCTCCTTCTCCCTCTCCCCCACCCCTGCTTATGTGCCCTCTCTCTCTTTCTCAAATAAATAAATACCTTAAAATTTATATATATATATATATATATAAAAATACAGAAAAAAAAAGAAAACAGTGGTTACCTCAAGGTGTGGGGCACTGCAGGACAAGGATGGGAGGGAGATGTATTCCTCACTGTAGTTCTTTTTATACACTTTGACTATTATATCATTATTTATTGTGTAGGCAATATGTTAATTAGTAATATAAACAATATCTCAATATGTGTATAATAGGAACATATTTCAAAAACTCCAATTATTCCAATAAAATTTCAATTCAACAAAAGAAATCTGGACAGTCCTATTGATGTTGAGATTATGGGATAAGTCCTACATCAGCAGAAAAGATGGCCTAAGAAGGAGCAAACTCCTCTCTCACAAAGAACAAAGAGCTGGTAAGAATTGTGAGTCAATGCTTCGTTGGTCAAGATCATAGTCACCCTTGCAGAACTGAAGAGAGGAGAGAAGAAAGGAGTTCAACAATGGCTATTTATGGAATTACCAAACACTCCCCATTCCAGTTCCTGACTGGACTGTCAGATCAGGGGATCGCTAACACGGATGAGGACAGGGAGCTTCACAAGTGGAAGGGCCAACCTAGGCAGGATAGGCTCCTTCTTCCTATTCTCTGAGTTTTTAGGCCTTTTGCATAAGATTATGATATGGCAGCTGCTTCTGAATGTAAGCCCCACTTTTCAAAATATAGTTGTTAGGTCTAAAATGTACATTTACCTTCTGAATGCTTTCGTCCACAAGTCCACCAAGGATGTAAACTTTGTTTAGATCAATATCTTCAAGAGCTAATGAAAAAATGAAGGCCATTGAGATCAAATTGGTTTTATAATTTCTATATCCAAAGAAAGTAAAAATAAAGAATTATTAATGATAAAAGTAGAAATTTAATGAAATAGAAAACCATAAGGTAACAGATTTGCTCATTCTCTGAAAAGACAAAGCTCTGGCATATCTAATCAAGAAAAAAAGGTAGTTGATTCAGATCAACATTAGGATTCAGAAAGGAGACAAAATTAAAATGACAGAGGAATGTGAAATAATTAGAAAAGAATACTAAGATCAACTTGATACCAATAAATTTGAAAATTCTGTGAAATAGTTAATTTTCTGGAAAAAATATGTATCTAACATTGATCCAAGAGGCCAAGGAAGGGAGCTGCCTGGGGAAACTGGGAAAGATTGCCAGGCAGCTCACAAGGCCCAGCCGAGGCTGGAGACGCTAAATTTGTACAGCTGTGCACACAGCAGCACATATGGAAAGCACAGTGATGTATCCATCCATAAGAGCTGTGCAATTAATGTTCATCCCTTTTTTTTTTTTTCTGATACACCTTGGATGGCTTTAACAAGTTCTAACACAGGGAGTAATCAAACACAGGGTGAAGAACAAAGTGCTACATGAATCCATGCAGTAAAGTACATACCGTGTTCTGAGTCAGGAGTCAGGTACACAAGGGTTTCCAGAGGAAATAAACTAAAGCAGTCTTCCTTTGTTATGTCTAGCTGAAAAATGTAAATAATCCAATATAGTGTGAACTAGGTTAAGATGCAGCCCGCACTGCAGCAACTAGTTACCAGGCATCTATTCTCTACTAGGCATGGCCCTACGTGCATCAAGGGGATACATGACTGACAATCTGTTCTCAGAAAGTGCTCAGCTGGGGAGGGCAAGTAGAAAGGACAGACATTCAACTCTACAAAATGAGACCGAGAGTAACAAGAGACCCTAACAGATGTACAGGAAGGCTGCCCCAGGACAACAGATGAGGGAGGCAATATCAGGGACGATCTTCTACTGAAGGGAATGCTGGAACTCGGTTTCTGAAAAGAGGTGAGATTGACTGATACATACAAAAGGAGGAAGCACTGAAAATGGGGAGAATCACCAAAGAAAGGCATGATGATGGGAAAGCAAGGGAACTCCATAGCCCTAAGAGTGGGTCTGTCGGGCTCACGTACAAGAATCATAAAACACACATAGAGAAGAAAAGCTGGAAATGGTGTATTATAGGACGGACTATTAAGACGGTAACAGCAACCACAACTAATTGTGCAGGACCACACAGCGTACTCTCACACTCACTGCCTCTGTGGACCTCCCTAGCAAAGTTCACACCACCCAGGCCCAGCTACATCACACAAACACACAGGACATTTTTAGTGGCACTTCTTAGGAAGTGATCTGGACTGTTGCCTGTATTACAATCACTACATTCATGAGCCCCTAGGGAAAGAGGGAAAGAGTGAGTATTCCCTAAAACTCATCTTGAATCCACATTACTTCCATAAGGATTTTCTCTTCCCCCACAACTCATGTTCCCTAATTCTGCACTACTGTGAACAACAAAGGAGTCACGGCATTTCCCCAAAACACTCGTAGAGTATATGGTCTAACATACAATACACAAGATACAAAATACAGTCTAGAGACTAGTGATATTAGTTTACCAATGTGGCGGAAGGATGAAAGTTTAGAAATATAAGAACTGATGAGAGGTTCTAAAGTTTTTTAGATTGCAATGGTGAAAATAATTCACATGTTTTTATATCAAAATATGAAAAAGTTAAAAAAAATTTACCACTGCCACACAACATATTTTTCAAAGGACACTTCAAGTAATATGTACAATGAGGCTTACCAAATAACTAGAAAATCCATCATTCATCCTCAAACACTCTTCATACAGGGGACTGTCTGTTGTGAATCCAGTGAGGTAGATCCAAAACGGCCTGTCGGCTTTTTTATTTGAACCATACAACCTTCGGATCTGTCCAGCCAGTCTACTTAGTTCCTTCAAGGAAATTAGGACAGCTTAGATAGGAAACATGCACACGCCTTCTAAATTCATTATCAACAAATGGTTACTCAGCAAGTTCACTGAGTGCTACTCTGGGAAATCTCACGAATACAGACATTTTTTATACTCATCAGATAAACTCAGCACCTTCTCCCTAACTCTAGGAGATGTACTAGGGTCAGAAGTTTTAACTTTCCTTCCTGATTCAGGGACAAACCCTAAAGAAAGGTAGTTTCACAATCTGGCCTGATTTGTTTCAGGAGAGAAAAAACACTTTGGGTTTGATTTAATCTGATATCTCAATTAATATAAACAGTAGAAAATTCTTGGTTAACCTTTTCAGAGGGCTATACTTAGAGGTTCCATGTAAGAACCCCAGATCTTCAGTCTTCCTAATTTCTCTGAAAAACATGCGAACAGCAGCACATACAACAGAGATGTTGGCAAACAGAAAAATCCATTTTGTGGTGTAAGGCCTAAAATGAAGGTCCACTACCGTGTGTTGTCTAGACATCTGGTGAAACCAGGTGGGCCCTGAAAAACCCAACTGCAAGTTCTTCTCCCAATTCTGCTCCCTTGGATAAGGTTCCCTAAACAATCCTTTCTATCAAAGGGACCAAACATAGTTCCTGCTTTCCCCAAGTAGTGGGTTTCGATTCCCTGCTAGCCCACAGAGTTATTCCCAGCAAATCAATCACATCTTCCTGCAGGAACCAAGGGGTACTCCACCCTCGTGACACTACAAAGCCTGCCTCCCACAGTCCCTGGTTGTTCATTCTATTCCTCAGTGTAACCCATATGGCCCTGCCTAGCATGCAATGTCAAGTGTGTATTCTTCAGCCATCCCTAGAACCCCAGGGTGGAATCCCTCCTTCACAAGAGGGTGAAAGGAAAACGATTGAAACACATATGTTGCCGGAAGAAGGCCCACCAGGTCACCTCCTCACAACATGCAACCAGGCAAGTATTCTTCCCGGTAGAAAACCAGATTTCATCTCTGGAGAACTGAACATGAAAGGCCCCATCTAGACTGCGGACACCATAAACAAGAGGTAACGGTGTGGGGCTCGAAACAGAAGATAAAACTTTGCAAACTAAACCAGAGGATATCTATTCTCTTCCTGATTCTTTTTTTTTTTTTTTTTTTAAGATTTTATTTATTTATTCGACAGAGACAGAGACAGCTAGCGAGAGAGGGAACACAAGCAGGGGGAGTGGGAGAGGAAGAAGCAGGCTCATAGCGGAGGAGCCTGATGTGGGGCTCGATCCCATAACACCGGGATCACGCCCTGAGCCGAAGGCAGACGCTTAACCGCTGTGCCACCCAGGCGCCCCTCTCTTCCTGATTCTTAACAACGATCTTGGAACTGAGTAGCCACGCGTACGAAACTGAACAATTTTGCTGGTTTACTACAGAATTACAGAGGCTGGACCTGGTCATGCTCTTTGTCAAAGCTGCTCCCTTCTGGACCTCCCTCACGTGAGCAGGAATTCAGAGCTTAATGGATGTCGTACCTTCTTAGACATGTGGTGGGTCATACTCAGATCAATACAGAGTCTTGGTCCTGAGTGTTTGGCTTCCAAAAGTCTCTCCTTGGTTAAGGATCTCAGAAAACGTTTGCTGTGCTGGGGGTAGATGCCTAGAGTAGAAATATCAGAAAGGAATAAAAGTGGGAAAACAGAGGAATACGTTCAGTAAGAAATCTCACCAGCCAAGTGAGTACTTTTTGCATATAAAGAGAAGCTTGAAACTCATGCCAGGCATTCACTCATTTGAGTACAGCACAGTGGTGTGGAGCGTGGGCTCTGGAACACATTCCTGGGTCTAAATCAGAGTTCAGTCCATTCATTTATTACTATATGATCCTGGGCACGTTATTCAATTTCTGAGCCTCAGTCTCTTTACCTACAAAATGGGGATAATAAAAGCACCTACTCTTTAGGGAAATACACATAAAATTCTTAGCAGTGAACCTAGCACAAAACACAGAATAAATGCTAGCTAATTTTATCATTCCTTTTACTTCTGAGCTTATAAACACATAGGTGCACTAGATAGGTGAAAGGCAGCCTTAAATTTTGCTTTCTTTGATACTCTGATTTCCAACAAAATAGAACAAACATCCAAAATGTTTGTTTTTACTTACGAACAATATTCCTATTCTCCTAGGAACATGCAGGTACCAGTCTACTAAGACATAACTATGATTACTCCAGCAATCTGATGTATTGTTACCTGAATTTTCTACACGATTGGTCTTTCTTCTTTCTTTTTCTTGCTTTCTTTTGCTCTTCTTTGCTGCAACTATCTTTTCCCAGTGTCTCTGTTTTCTTTGGACATTTTTCTTATGTTATCCAGAAAACAAAATTGAGAACTTTGTAAGCACCAAAATGGAAAACGAATATTCGAAAGTTACTTATTTTTTTAAATCAGATTTAAAGTTAGGAGAGAAAAAGGATATTACTGTAAAAAAAAAAAATAGACTGGATTATGTTCAGAGAAAGTGGAGCCCCAAGAAAGAGATACAACGTGCCCAAAATAGATTTCCTGACCCTTCTGAGGTGTATCAAGAATTCCTCTTGAACTTGATTTACTCTTCTTATAACTCAAGTGGAACTGAAACCTTACACCAGTTAGCAGGAAATCCATCCAATTTTGGAACACACCAAACTCATTCCTAGTCTTTTTGTTATGAGGCCCTACCCTTATACAAGGGGTCTCTGGGACACAGCATCACCCCAGAGCCCACGGCCGGGCAACCTGCTGCACTTACTGAGCTCCACACTGCACCACCTGTGGGCGGCGTCTCTCCCTCCCGATGCTCGCATTCCACATCGATCTGTAGAAGCTGGAAGCTTTCGGAGATGCTATCTTCGCCTGTATCCTCTAGGATGACTTCTTGCTCCTGCAGCACGCGTGAGTCTGTTTTCTTAGCACTCCCTTCCACTTTCCAGTCCATGTGCTTAGTCTTCTGTCCTTTTCACCCAGGTTAGAGAAATGATGTGAGACGTTACATTATTTCCCTTACAGAGGTATTTCCCTACGTCCAAATGTCAAATGGTGGTACTGTGTTGTTAAAGGAGTGAAAGTGTGGAAAATATTAACACTGATTTACGGAGAAAAAAGCATCTGCGTCTTCCAGAGAAATGGGTCAGCACAGAAATGTTTCAGTACTAATGAAGCTAAATCCACTTCTTGGAAGACAAACACAACTCCTGACAACTCCAAGCAATCACCAGTTACTGCTGCAGTGACACAGGTAATCGAGCCATTTGTTGTGCTCTTCAAAATGCATGCAGTAGTTGGGCAGAAATGACAAAAGCCACCTCCTCCATTACGTTTCGGTTTATATCCAAAACTATTCCTCTAGCAAACATTTACTGAGCACCTACTGTATGCACAATCCAATACTAGAAATATCCTAGGAGAGTAAGAGTTAGCCAAAAACTATGGTGAACAGTTACCCAAAATCAACCAAGAATACTTCTAGGTTGCTGGTGATGTTTCACAATTTGCTTTTCCAAACTATGTATTCCTTCTCCCAACTCAGTTAAGTATCACCGCAGCTGAAAGCCACAGTCACCATTGAGAATATTAATATCCATCAGAGGTGCTGAAGTAGGAAAATATGGAGAACCACCGCTATGGCACACTTAACCAATGCCATCATTTCAAAGTGCTGTTCAAAATCCCCAGGAAGGCTGTGAGTAAAAAATGCTCTAGTCTATAGCTAAGTGTCACAGCAAAGGACGCTGCTATGTCCACTGCTTCCAGCTGCTCCTCTGAGTCCAGTGTGCTACCACCATCTTTGGAAAAGTTTATCTCAGCAAAAGCAAATCCGTGTAATATATTCCATGCATACAAAAAAACAAAAACAACAAAACTGTTTATAATGAAAAGTAATGACCCTCACTCCAACCCTTCCCATCTCTAGTGGCAACCCATTAACCAGGTGTTTTTAGTTCATTTGGTTAATGAACGCCTTAACCTGAAATCATATGCTTTCCATTACTTCTTTTTTTTTTAATATATTTTTTAAAGATTTTATTTATTTATTTATGTGACAGAGAGACAGCCAGCGAGAGAGGGAACACAGCAGGGGAGAGGGAGAGGAAGAAGCAGGCTCCCAGCCAAGGAGCCCGATTTGGGACTCGATCCCGGAACGCCAGGATCACGCCCTGAGCCGAAGGCAGACGCTTAACGACTGCGCTACCCAGGCGCCCCGCTTTCCATTACTTCTTGAATCAACTTTGAATTTTATCAACTCCCTATGAAACACTAGAATTCAAATCACCTCTTATTTTTTATTTTTCTATTAATTACACTGACCTTTAAAATGTTCTCGAGGTATAATTTACATATAGTAAAATGCAAAGATTTTAAGGGTATAGCTCAGTAATGTGTGTGAGGGGAAAATAGACCAGTCGAATGAATTTTTGACAAAAGCATAGGGCCTATGTTACTCACCCTCATCAAGATATGGAACATTTCCATCACTCTAGAAGTTCCTTGCCTTCTGCACTTTCCAAGTCAATCTCCGTCCCATTCCCACAACCAGCCAAAAGCAACCATTGTTTTTTCTATAGCCATTGATTAACTGTGCCTATTATAAAACATCATATAAATGGATTCAACCAGTGATGTTGACATTTCCCCCTCAACGTTTTGAGACTCACACATGTTGCTTCGTGTATTAGTAAGCTTATTTCTTTTAATTGCTGAGCAGAATTCCATTGTATGACTGTATCACCATGTTTATTCTCCTGTTGATGAATACTGGAGATTTTTATTTTTCCAATTTGGGACTATTATGAATAAAGCTGCTACGAACATTCTCTTACAAGTGTTTTTCTGGACGTATGTTCTCATATCTGTTGGCTAAGTACCTAACAGTAGAGTTGATGGGGCATTGGATGGTTGCCTACTTAATTCATAGAAGACTGCCATCAGTTTCCCAAAGTAACTACCATTTCACAGTGCGGTCAGCAATGAAGGAGACTTCCAGATGCTCTGCATCATCACCAACATTTGCTGTTGTTAGAGTTCTTAGTCATTCTTGTGTAGTGGAACCTAGTTGTGTTTTAATTTGCATTTTTTGATTGTTCATGGTTTTGAGCACTTTTTCAGGCAATTTATTGGTCATTCGTAATATATCTTTGTAAGATTTCTGACCAAGTCTTTTGCTCATCTTTAAATTATCTTTTTATTTATTACTAAGCTGTGGAAGTTTAGCATATTTCTAGATACAACTCCTTTTTCAGACATGTGTACTGAGAATATTTTCTCCCAGTCTGTGGCCTGCCTATTCATTTTCTTAACATTGCTTTTTGTTGAGCAGAAATTTTAAATTTTAATTGTCTAATTTATCATTCTTTTCTTTTATAGTTAATGCTTTCTGTGTCCTCTAAGAAATCTTTGCCTACCCTAACAGCACAGAGATAGTCTGTGTTCCTCTCTAGAAGCTTTATAATTTTGGCCTATAATCCACCTCACACTCATTTCTCTCAAGGATAACAGTCTTGTCCTGCCTATTGTCCAATACCTGAAAACAGTTTCTTTGTACAATCCAATTTTACAGCTTTGTTTTTTTTTAATCCTAGGAACGTAAGTCCAATACCCATACCTCTGTCATGACAATTATCAGAAGACATCTTTACTATGTTTAAGAATATCTTTAGGGGCCCCCAACAGGGGAGCAGCAAGAAACACAAGACAACTCTTAACCAGAATAAAGAGACATATAAATAAAAATACATTAATAGTAGGGGACCTCAACACTCCACTATCAGAAATAGACAGAACACCCTGGCAAAAACTAAGCAAAGAATCAAAGGCTTTGAATGCCATACTCGACAAGTTGGACCTCATAGATATATATAGAACACTACACCCCAGAACCAAAGAATACTCATTCTATTCTAATGCCCAAGGAACATTCTCAAGAATAGACCATGTTCTGGGACACAAAACAGGTCTCAACCAATACCAAAAGACTGAAATTATCCCCTGCATATTCTCAGACCACAACGCTCTGAAATTGGAACTCAACCAAAAGGAAAAATTTGGAAGAAACTCAAACACTTGGAGACTAAGAACTATCCTGCTCAGGAATGACTCGATAAACCAGGAAATCAAAAATCAAATTAAACAATTTATGGAGACCAATGAGAATGAAAATACAACAGTCCAAAACTTATGGGATACTGCAAAGGCAGTCCTAAGGGGGAAATACATAGCCATCCAAGCCTCACTCAAAAGAATAGAAAAATCTAAAATGCAGTTTTTATATTCTTACCTCAAGAAGCTGGAACAGCAACAGAGGGACAGGCCTAATCCACGCACGAGGAAGCAGTTGACCAAAATTAGAGCTGAAATCAATCAAGCAGAAACCAGAAGTACAGTAGAGCAGATCAACAGGACTAGAAGCTGGTTCTTTGAGAGAATCAATAAAATTGACAGACCACTGGCAACACTTATCCAAAAGAAAAGAGAAAGGACCCAGATTATTAAAATTATGAATGAAAAAGGAGAGGTCACAACGAACACCATTGAAATTGGAAGGATTATTAGAAATTTTTATCAACAGCTATATGCCAATAAACTAAGCAATCTGGAAGAGATGGAATCCTTCCTGGAAACCTATAAACTACCAAGATTGAAACAGGAAGAAACTGATTTCTTAAACAGGCCAATTAATTATGAAGAAATTGAGTCAGTGATAAACAACCTTCCAAATAACAAAACTCCAGGCCCGGACGGTTTTCCTGGGGAATTCTACCAAACATTCAAAGAAGAAATACCTATTCTCCTAAAGCTATTTCAAAAAATAGAAACAGAAGGAAAGTTACCAAACTCATTCTATGAGGCCAATATTACCTTGATCCCCAAACCAGGCAAAGACCCCCTCAAAAAGGAGAATTACAGACTGATTTCCCTAATGAATATGGACGCCAAAATCCTCAACAAGATACTTGCTAATAGAATCCAACAGTACATTAAAAGGATTATCCATCACGATCAAGTGGGATTCATACCTGGGATGCAAGCGTGGTTCAATATTCACAAATCAATCAGCGTGATACATCATATCAACAAGAAAAGACTCAGGAACCATATGATCCTCTCAATCGATGCCGAAAAAGCATTTGACAAAATACAGCATCCTTTCCTGATTAAAACCCTTCAGAGTGTAGGAATAGAAGGTACATTTCTCAATCTCATAAAAGCCATCTATGAAAAGCCTACTGCAAATATTATTCTCAATGGGGAAAAGCTGGAAGCCTTTCTTTCCCTTAAGATCAGGAACTCAACAAGGATGCCCACTGTCGCCACTATTATTCAACATAGTACTAGAAGTCCTTGCAACAGCAATCAGACGACAAAAAGGGATCAAAGGTATTCAAACTGGCAAAGAAGAAGTCAAAATGTCTCTCTTCGCAGATGACATGATACTCTATATGGAAAACCCAAAAGAAGCCACTCCCAAACTATTAGAAGTTATAGAGCAATTCAGTAACATGGCGGGATACAAAATCAATGCTCAGAAATCAGTTGCATTTCTATACACAAATAACGAGACCGAAGAAAGAGAAATTAGGGAATCCATCCCATTTACAATAGCACCAAAAACCATACGTTACCTTGGAATTAACTTAACCAGAGACGTAAAGGACCTATATTCTAGAAACTATAAATCACTCTTGAAAGACATTGAGGAAGACATAAAAAGATGGAAAGATATTCCATGCTCATGGATCGGAAGAATTAACATAGTTAAAATGTCCGTGCTACCCAGAGCAATCTACACTTTCAATGCTATCCCGATCAAAATACCGAGGACATTTTTCAAAGAACTGGAACAAATAGTCCTTAAATTTGTATGGAAACAGAAAAGGCCCCGAATCTCCAAGGAACTGTTGAAAAGGAAAAACAAAGCTGGGGGCATCACAATGCCAGATTTCGAGCTGTACTACAAAGCTGTGATCACAAAGACAGCATGGTACTGGTACAAAAACAGACACATAGACCAATGGAACAGAATAGAGAGCCCAGAAATGGACCCTCGGCTCTTTGGGCAACTAATCTTTGATAAAGCAGGAAAAAACATCCGGTGGGAAAAAGACAGTCTCTTCAATAAATGGTGCTGGGAAAATTGGACAGCTACATGCAAAAGAATGAAACTTGACCACTATCTCACACCATACACAAAAATAAACTCCAAATGGATGAAAGACCTCGATGTGAAACAGGAATCCATCAAAATTCTAGAGGAGAACATCGGCAGCAACCTCTACGACATCGGCCAAAGCAACCTTTTTCATGATACATCCCCAAAGGCAAGAGAAACAAAAGATAAAATGAATTTATGGGACTTCATCAAGATTAAAAGTTTCTGCACAGCCAAGGAAACAGTCAGAAAAACTAAGAGGCAGCCCACGGAATGGGAGAATATATTTGCAAATGACACTACAGATAAAGGACTGGTATCCAAGATCTACAAAGAACTTCTCAAACTCAATACACGAGAAACAAATAAACAAATCAAAAAATGGGCAGAAGATATGAACAGACACTTTTCCAATGAAGACATACAAATGGCTAACAGACACATGAAAAAATGTTCAAAATCATTAGCCATCAAGGAAATTCAAATCAAAACCACACTGAGATACCACGTTACACCAGTTAGAATGGCAAAAATAGACAAGGCAAGAAACAATTGTTGGAGAAGATGTGGAGAAAGGGGATCCCTCCTACATTGTTGGTGGGAATGCAAGTTGGTACAGCCACTCTGGAAAACAGTGTGGAGGTCCCTTAAAAAGTTAAAAATTGAGCTACCCTATGATCCAGCCATTGCACTACTGGGTGTTTACCCCAAAGATACAGACGTAGTAAAGAGAAGGGCCATATGCACCCCAATGTTCATAGCAGCAATGTCCACAATAGCTAAATCATGGAAGGAGCCGAGATGCCCTTCAACAGATGACTGGATTAAGAAGTTGTGGTCCTGGGGCACCTGGGTGGCACAGCGGTTAAGCATCTGCCTTCGGCTCAGGGCGTGTTCCCAGCGTTATGGGATCGAGCCCCGCATCAGGCTCCTCCGCTATGAGCCTGCTTCTTCCTCTCCCACTCCCCCTGCTTGTGTTCCCTCTCTCGCTGGCTGTCTCTATCTGTGGAAAGAAAGAAAAGAAAAGAAAAGAAAAGAAAAGAAAAGAAAAGAAAAGAAAAGAAAAGAAAAGAAAAGAAAAGAAAAGAAAAGAAAAGAAAAGAAGGAAAGAAAGAAAGAAAGAAAGAAAGAAAGAAAGAAAGAAAGAAAGAAAGAAAGAAAGAAGGAAAGAAAGAAAGAAAGAAGTTGTGGTCCATATTATACAATGGAATATTACTCAGCTATCAGAACGAGTTCTCAACATTTGTTACAACATGGACGGCACTGGAGGAGATAATGCTAAGTGAAATAAGTCAAGCAGAGAAAGACAACTACCATATGATTTCTCTCATCTATGGAACATAAGAACTAGGATGATCGGTAGGGGAAGAAAGGGATAAAGAAAGGGGGGTAATCAGAAGGGGGAATGAAACATGAGAGACTACGGACTATGAGAAACAAACTGAGGGCCTCAGAGGGGAGGGGGGTGGGGGAATGGGATAGACCGGTGATGGGTAGTAAGGAGGGCACGTATTGCATGGTGCACTGGGTGTTATACACAACTAATGAATCATTGAGCCTTACATCGGAAACCAGGGATGTACTGTATGGTGACTAACATAATATAATAAAAAATCATTAAAAAAAAAAAAGAATATCTTTAGGGGCGCCTGGGTGGCACAGCGGTTAAGCGTCTGCCTTCGGCTCAGGGCGTGATCCCGGCGTTCCGGGATCGAGCCCCACATCAGGCTCCTCTGCTATGAGCCTGCTTCTTCCTCTCCCACTCCCTCTGCTTGTGTTCCCTCTCTCGCTGGCTGTCTCTCTCTGTCAAATAAATAAATAAAATCTTTAAAAAAAAAAGAATATCTTTAAACTTCTACTTCTTATTCAACAATCTCAAGGTTAGGCTCTCAACATAAACACCCTTTTCTTTCCCCCCATATCTCTTCTTCCTTCAATGTTCCAATTTTGGTAAGCTGAAGCTTTAATTTTAGATGTTCAAGACAGATTCTACCTTGTGTTACCAAAATTGATCCTTTTGGGCTTTGTCTACCCCCTTGGTCATTTCTAAAATTTGTAAACCAATAAACTGCATTTATATTAACTGTATAAATATTACCCACTCCAGAGCCAAGTAGTGTCCGAAGATTATTTTTTGTTCTCTAATGTGTTTTTTTTTATTTATTTTATTTGAGAGAGAGCGAGCGAGCATGCACACACACATGCTTGCAAGGGGAGGGGCAGAGAGAGAGGGAGAGAATCTCCACTGAGCATGGAACTCAATCTCAGGACCCTGAGATCATGACCTGAGCCTAAACCAAGAGTCGGATGCTTAACCGACAGCCACCCAGGCGCCCCTGTTCTCTAATGTTTTGACCGATGTTCCTGTTCCTAGCAAACATTTTTAGTGTTGAGCTCATACTGTTTTCTTGTACTCCATCAAACACTCAAAATCAGGCCAAATTTTAGTTTTGTTTCTCATTTAGACATGACAGGTTGTTGTAGTGGAAACAGCAGTCTTAGGATTTAGCCATGCTTTTCAGCTTCCTACCTGTGAGTAGTGGGATAAGAGCCTAAACTGTTAACTCTTGGTCACAGATTCTATGAGATGAGATAATACTACATCCCAGGACTGTTGAAAGAAGTAGACATATTTCATTTAACTACTCATGACATACAGGTTGTTTAAACCCCTCCAGTGTTGTTTTTTAAATTTTTCTAAAAAGGTAAGCTTCTGAGCAGTTTTAGGTATTTATCACACATCATGTGAACAACATATCACCACTAGATATATTCCTGAAGATGGCCAAGTAAATTACATTCTAGATTGTCAAAGTTAAAGATTAGAAATTTGGTTCATTTTCTTATATAAGCTAAAGTTTACTTTCGCTCAGAAATCCTTTCTTTAATACTCAGTACAAATTTTAATATATTTATTTATACAATTCACTGTGTCACTATGAATTTATGGCATACACAAACTTCAGTAGTATATAGTATTTCTAGAGAAATGAGGAAAATATCAAGTTATTCTTAGACATTTCAGAAGTGCTGCATTGTTCACATATGAACAGTGATGTTGATTATAAATACCTTTTTTTAAGAAAATACAGCCAGACCTGTTATGCCCATTCCTTTAGATGACTGCACAAATCTTACTGTGCCTTTTTTCTACTTTTTTCTACATTTAGGCATTCAAAAAAAGAGAAAGTAAAAACTTTAAGATAAACTGGTCCAATACCTAACCACCTCATTTTATTAGGGTAAAGAAAACGGATCAATTTGTTAAATGAATGCCAGTTTGTTAACAGCCACGTGCTTTCCCTCCCCTGAACTCCACAGCATTTTGTATTGTTTGTCCATTCATTCAGTCAATAAATACTCATTGAGCTCCTCCTCTTTGTCAGACCCTTTTGGGGGAATGACTGGGAGGCAATGAATGTAGATGTCTCATTGGAGAAGTGTGGCTCAGAAGGAGAAAAGAGAGGTAGGGTTGGAGTAGCTGGAGGGGCTGCAGAGTTTTCCACTGTTGTTTAGAACACCCGAAGGTCTGTGCTCCTGTTTTCTCTCCTACCAAACTGAATTCCTTTGAGGAGGGACTGTGTACTTACATTTACATAAACATTGTAACAGCTCACAATGTACCACCTTGCAAAGAGCAGTGTTTGAATAAATATTTGTCGAACTAAACTGAACTTTATCACTACTGCCCCCGTTCCCTTCTTCCTATTCCCCTCCTTGTATCTCAGATCTCTCCAAGTTCCCATAATCTCTGAGGATGTTTTTCAGGAACCTGGGATATAGCAATATTGAAAATCAAATGAAGGCAATTCCAACCACTACCATAAGAGTCTACAATATAGCAGATTGGGCAGGGACCACATCTTTTTCATCTTTGTATCATTAGTGGCCAGCACAAGGGTCTGCAAAAAATGCAAGCTCAGTAAATATTGAATTAGAAGCTTGCCACCCATTGATCCTCAGAAAGCAACTGTGAAATTAGGCATCACAGAAAAACAAATATTTTTAATCTGTGTGAGATGTTATCTATGCCCAGATTTAGCATTTCATTTCTTCATTAAAAAGTGTTTTCTGGGGGCGCCTGGATGGCTCCATCGGTTGAGGGGCTGACTCTTGATTTCAGCTCAGGTCATGATCTTAAGGTCTTGGGACTGAGCCCCATGTCAGGTTCGGAGTAGGCTTGGGATTCTCTCCCTCTGCCTCTTCCCCCTGCTTGTGTGTGTGTGTGTGTGTGTGTGTGTGTGCGTGTGTGCGTGTGTGTGTGTGTGTGTGTGTGTACGCTCCCTCTCTCTCTCTCTCAAACAGATAAATAAATCTTAAAAAAACAAAAAAAAAATGTTTTCTAAGCCTCCATTACAGGCCCAGTACTGAATACTGGGGTTATTAAATTAATTACTAATCATATAACAAACAGTTACTTAAGCACCCAACATAATAGTACATGCTGAGAATTTGAGACTGATGTCCATTCTGCCTTCACAGGGACCCAATTATCTGACTCAGCCTGGCATGATAGCTGGTCTGCCTGTTTCCCCACTACATTATAAGCCCTTCCAGGGAAGAGACGATAAAGAATTCAGATGCACACCCCCAGTACCCAGTACCGAGCCTTGCAGAATAAAAGTATCTTAAATGTTTGATAATTATGTTACCCTTCTGCTCAGAACAATGCCATATTCTCCATTTCACTTATAGCACATAACTGAAATCCTTACAATGGCCTATACTGATCATTAAGGTCTCCCTCCCCCATCAAGTGTCCTCTGCACTTTCTGGTCTACTTGCTGCTCCTAACATACCAAGGATATTCCCACCACGGGGCCTTGGCCCTTGCTGTCATTACTACCTCCAGTGTTCTTTCCCTAGATAATTATATGACTACCTGTCTCATTCTATTCTGATTTTCACTATCCAACAGGGCACATGTTTTACTTACTTTTATCTGAACTTCCCCATTCCTACATTCCACCTGCTTAAATGCAGGTGTTCTGTCTGCTCTGTCCACTACCCTATATGTCTAGAAAAGGGCTTGGTACATAACAGACGCTCAATAAATACTTGCGGATTTAATAAATTCTCCACCCACCCACCCCCACCTCTGAGTTGACAGAGGCCTCAGATGTTTTCTAACCCAAGTCCCACCTGATGAGCATATCCCTGGGCGCTAAGTGATGGGCCAGTCACTGCTTGCACGCTTCTCTCATTTTCTAAAATTTTGTCCACCGAAGTTGGCTCCAGTCCTCTGGCACCTTCAGCACTAGAACACCCAGACCCCAGGCCCGAAAGTACCCCGCCTGTGGGCCCCGCCTGGCCCACAGGCTGCTAGCGTGAGGGGAGGCAGCAAGGGAAACCACCAAGAAGGTGGAGGACACGAGGCCACACGACGACTGAGGGCCGCTTCCCGCCGTCTGCCCCGCCCCCGAACGAGGCCGCAGTCCCAAGCCAGACCCCTCCAGCACCACGCCGGACCCACAACTAGCCCCGGGCGTACCTGAACCCCTCAACTCACGCAGCCTCGGCGGCGCACATCGGGCCCCGCCTCCGGCACCACTTCCAGTTCCTGCCCCCTCCCCGAATGGCATTCTGGGAGTTGTAGTTCTCAGCCTGGCGGCTCGGCAAGCAGGGGCCAGTGGGAGGCTTTGCCTTCCACCCACGTTGGCACGACGGAGTCGCGTACCGCCCAGGTATTGCTTCGCCTGTCTAAGCCTGTTTCCCCGGCTGTGAGATGGGAATTACGATCCCAGCCGCTTGCCGACCTCTCGGGGTTGTGGCAGGTAACCGGGCACTTTGATGGCTGTCGAGGGACATTGCGAAACTGGGCTGAAACCGGTCTTGAACCACCCTTCATCTCACAGCCTGGGTGCCTTGCCCTCCCCTGGGCTCCCCTACATGCAGCAGAGCCCACGAGCGGACATAGCCTTCCCTGAGCACACAGCTGCCCTCACCACCACCTGGCTGTCCAGGCAGACAACAGGGATATCCAGGCTTGGACCCTTCACGAAGGAGTCTAGCCTCTGACCATTCTCCCTTATCCAGTTCACCTTACAGATCCATGGAGAAAGCGAGGCTCAGAGACCTGAAGAGACTTGTCCAAGCTTTGGCCTGATAAAAACTATCAGCCACTCTTCATTCTTCCCTTTATTTCTGCAATCCTAGGGGTCTCACCCTTTCTGAGAGACCCTAGCATCAATGAGCCGGAAATATTTCCTGCCCAAGAAACCACAACCCTGTTGGATCCCCCCTTGTCCCCACACTGTATCCCTCTCTGGACTCTTCTTTCCACAGCTCCTGTAGCACCCCCACCCTGTCCCTAATCCTTCAGTCCATCCTTTACCTGCTACTGGAGCGATTTTTAAATGCTTAAAGTAAACAGTCTTTATCTCCCAGAAGGCTTTCCCTAAAACCCAGCTCTAACCTCTAGCTCAGAAGCTGGTCGTGGCTTCCCACTCAGCAGGGCTTGCAAAGTGGTTCAAACGGTCTTCAGTGGTTCCCACCACACCTACCAGTCCCTGTACTTTGCACTCAGCCAAACTGGGTAACTTTTCTCTCTCCCAGCCACTGCTCTTGTGTCACTTCACCTTTGAATGAGCTCATGTCCATCCCCACAGAGAAGGCCTTGGAACTGGTCTCACTTGCTTCTCCCACCCCTCCCACCCTTCACCCTCACCCCCAACTCCCACCATGCAGCTGACATCCGTTTGCCAGATGATTATGTGTCTCCCCTATTCCAAACCCTAGTGGCTTCCCATTGTATTTGGATATAAAGTCTAACCTTCCCAAGGCCTTCCTGGCTTGGTTCTTGGCTGCCCCACCAACCTCATCTATCACTCTTCCTCTGGCTTGCTGTGTTCCAGTCACACCTGTCTTCTTGAAATGCTTCAAATATACCAAAGACCTTTGCAGATATTTTTCCCTTTCCCCTCACTTTTTCCATGGCCGTCTCCTTCTTATCCTTTAGGCTTCAGCTTAAACCTTCCCTCTTCCGAGAGGCCTTTACTGATCACCCAGGTAAGTTTGGCTTATCCCAACTCCATCTTGGCACTCTTCATTTCTTTCTATCACCTATCAGTTAGTAAACTTTTTTCTGTGTCTTTCCTACTAACTTTAAGTTCCTGAGGAAATATCTATCATGTTGATGATTTGATTCCCAGTGTCACTACACAGTAAATATTTGTTGACAGAATCACCAAATGAGTGATTTGTCTCCTTTCTTAACACATTCAAAACTTATCTTCCTATCTACCAAATCCAGGACAGGATGCCCAGTAGCTACTCAATAAATACTTCTTGACATAGTTCTAATTAATGCTGCCTCCTACAGGAAGACTTCCATGATCACTACTCTGTCCCCAACCCCAGAATGACTTCTCTCCTTTGAGCTCTCATAGCACATTATCTGTCCTCTTTGGTCGCCCTGAGCACACAATGCCTTATATTGTAGACCTCTATCTCCACATGTCTTTTTTTTTCTTTTTTTTTTTTAGTAAAGCGATAGAAGTTTATTAAGTGAAGATACAGAGAAAGCTCTCAAGAGTGAGAGGGGTCCTAACAGGGTTGCCAATGAAGGCCTTTAGAGTTGGTCTTTAATAGAAAGCTAACCAGGGAACTTAAATCCTTTTAACATCTCTACTGAGAACACCTTCAATGGCTTACTTCCTTTTTAGGGGCTGGCTATTCTTTGTGGGTCACAGGTGATTATCATAGAGACACCCACCCCACATGACCCACCCCCCATGCCTAGGGTAGGGTGGTCCAATTTGTCCCCTTATGTCTGGTTTCCCACACCTCCATATTTTGGGGATGTCTGTGAGCCTGATCGCATAGTCCCCTATCTATCTCTCCCTACCTCGCCCCACCTGTCCCTTACTTATTCCTCCCCCTGGAATAGTAGTAACCCTAACTGCCATTAGGGAATGGGACGATGACTGCTCTGGCCGCTTCCTGCTGAAATTGGGTGGCAGGCTGTGTGGCAGTTAGAATCTATCCAGGGGTCTGTCCAGGGGCCCATGTCACGGCCTCAGGGGGTCATGATGGGTAGCAAATGATACATGCATCAGCACATGCAAAAGGATGAACATAAAACAAGTATTAGGCCCCAAATTACGATCACGTCCCTTAGATAAGATCCCCAATTACCAATTTTGTCAAATAGGTCAGTGAATAACTTGATCTTATTTAATTGATCACAAAGGTCCCCTATTAATCAGGACACCTTGCAGGAGTTAACTGTAATGTTAAAAGAACACATGTGAGGAAATTTTCCAAACCCCAAATGGTGTAGCAATAGTAGACAGTCAAGAGTGGCGTGGTTCTCAAGAAGTCCTGCTCTGACTTCATTTCATTCTTGATTGAGTGCATCCGGTGCCTGGGAAGCATCGCTTAGAGTCCGGCTGAGCAAGCATACTGTGTTGCTTATTTTATATTGCAGTCCTAACGTAAGTCCTGTACGTCCCATAGTGAGCTTTGAGGCTCTTTTTACCAGGAGGGCCGTAGTATGCTTGGTTAAAGCCTTTGTTTGCAATTGTATGTCAGTAGAGGTGGCTTCTAGGATAAATGACTATGAGGGATGAAACATCAAGAAGCCCTTTTTGTTTGAGGACAGTTTTGGGGAACTTTGGTTGACTTTATCAAACCTGGAGCCATAAAGCCCCTTGGAAATGTTGGCCTGATACCTTGCTTACAGAGCTCCCAGCAGCCTCACCAGGTGAGTAAAGAATGTCACCTCCTGGCAGGTGCAGGAACCTCAGGATATATTGGGGACCTCGTGGAGAGGAATCCGCCCACATCTACAGGTATCGCAGGCACGTCTGATGGCAAGCACTGGCTTGGCTTCTGGCCTGGAGAGGCTACTAAAAGTTCAACCTAGAGGTTCCTTATAAAAGTTCTAGCAAAGCAGATTCTAAAAGATCTATGTGATCAATCATTCTTGCTGACCTTATGTAAATAAGTATGCCTTTGTTAAAACTGGACTTGTTTTTCAAGCAAATTAGTCTTATTTGGCTATCTCTGGAAATGAGGGTTATTATAGAGAGAAAAATTATGTGTCAATAACATGCCTTTGTGGATGCTAAATTTTAGTTCCGATTCTCTTTGAATGTTGTTTATCGAAGCCAGACAACTTGAGGTAAACTTCAGAGAAATTGCCACAATAGCTCATGTACAGGCAATCTTGCTTGTTATTCTGTGGCGATAGTAACTGGACCCCATGGGCATATGATTAATTAAACAGCTAGAAAATGGGATTAATTCCCCAGCAATTGTATCACTCAGCTAGCACTTTGACCAACTCCGTGTGGCTAGGATGACAAAATTGTTCTTTTAAAGCCAGAGCATCCCCCATTGCATGGGGTTAACTATGGACTTATGGAGATGATGGATGATCCCACTTTCTTTATGATTGGATTGGATGATGTACTTGGGTATGCGCTTGTCTCTCGAGACAAGTCTTCTCCCACTTGCTAGTGATTCCTTGTAATTAAGATGTTGTTAAGGCTGGACCTCTACATGTCATCTTATCTCTTAGACCAGGAGCCCTCGAAGACAGGATTCTCATCCAATTACTTACATCCATTATCCTGCATCAGGCATCACCTGTAATGGGTATAACGAATGTTTGTATAAAGAAATGAATCAGCCAATGTGATGGTGAGTGGAAAAAGGATGGAGAAGTGCAAAGGTCTGCTAGTTTCTTAGTCATTAAACAATTGACACTTGAATTGCATCCCATTCTGCCTATTTCATGTAGGGGGCTGTGGATCTCAAAGAAAGTGCTGAACAGGACCATCCTCCACCCCACCCCTCATTGTAGCTTCTCAACAATGAGGGATTTCCTGGAACTTCTGAACTTAGTACTCCTTGTGGGAACTGCAAACTACTAACCCCATACAGTAGCAACCCAAGAAAGTTAATGGATTTGAGGAGGGAGGAAGCGAAGACAAACAGAAATAAACATTTGAATGCCTGTGTCAGAAGCTTCACAGTCTTCTTCCTGCCTTCATGATTATTTCTCACAGTGATGTGGAATGTGTATTACATAACAATCTCAAGTTTAGGGTGTTGTCCCATTGATAAGAAAATGTATTCAAGGTATCTAAGTAAGGCATCCGGCACACTGTAGGCCCTCACAAAATGAGACTAGTTCCTTTTGTCATTTGGGGAAACTGAGGCCCAGAGCAGTGCATATAGTAACACTGCCAGGATTCAAGCCCTGGTTGAGTTGAAGTCCTGAGCTCCTTGCTTTAACTTGCAAGCATACAGATTATGCAACTCTTCACAGAGCTTTCTGCTGGTAAGTGTTCAAGTCCTGTTTAATATCATACAATTTTATTATTTCAGTGTCCTATTGTTCCTCAAATCGAAGTTCAAGAGCCTTACTTAAATTTTCTTCAAACTATTGTGTGAAAAGAAACAGGCCTCTAAGAAAATAAATCTTTTCCTGGCACAAGTACTGGTTAACTGGTTAGTTAACAAGGGACGTTAGAAGACAAGAGGTCTTCTCCCAAAATATTGCTTTCCTCCGATTGCCAAGATCTTAGGTACGTAACACTCTCATTCTGCCCCCTGATTTTTCTGGGTGGAGAGGAATTAGGGGCCCGTGCAGACCCAAAACTGATCAGGAGTACCAGAGAGACAAAGAGACCCCTCGAATGAGCTCTAATAACCCCAGGTGAGCAGCTAAGCCAGCTTTGGTCTGGACAGAGGAGCCAGGGGAAAAAGACATCCCAAGGGTACCTTGAAATCAGTTTTCCTGGAGTCTGAAAACAAAATGTAGGAAATGGTTTTACCCTAGGAGGGGCATCCATAAAGTCTGGGGGTTATTACTGACTTTTACTGAGTATTTACTAGATTATTTACTAGATTTCTACACTGCAAAGCAGGAACTCTTAATATTTAAAGAGAAAACCAAAGCACAGGGGGGGTTAAGTAGCTTGTCCAATGTCCTGCTAAAATTAACTGGGATTAACTGGCTCCACTGCGATTAGTGAGAAATGTACTAAATATATTTCTTTTGCTCTAGTATTACTCTTAAAAAGGCAACTCTAATTCATGGCTTTAATGTTTGCTGTTTTAGATATTTACAACAGAAAAAGGGTGCAGTATTCTGGTGTGCAGTCAATTTCCCAGGAAGCCCAGAGCACACACTCCTCGATGTGGGTCACCATGCAACTAAGAACTTACTGCCACCTAGTGGCAACCTATGCTTGTCATAGTGAGGGGGCCCAGAATACCAGGCTTACGGGCCAGGTCTGCACTGCAAACCAAACCTTGTGAAGGTAGAATCTATCAAATATGACATGTATTCACTCCTATTTGTGAAGGAGTTATTGCCAAATCAGAGTGATATGAGCAGTCAAGACCCTTTTTCAGTGACCCCCACCTTCCTCCCTCATCCCTGTCATCTTGGAACAGTTTGTGAGTTCCTCTTGCTTCCACACCCCTGGGTGAACTCCTAGTAGGGTATGGTTTACTGAGGGCAATTTACTTGTCTGTATGCCCCCTGTGGGTCTGTGAGCACCCTGACCACGGCCAGGGACTTGTCTTATTCATCTTTATATCCTAAGTGCCTACACATGGCCTGACCCAGAGGACGTCTCCAGTGAATGTTGAATGAATACGAGTGAGTGCTTTTGACCCAAACTTATCATCACTCTGTATGAGTCAGGCCAGGATGAAGCAGCAGTTTATTTGAATACTCTAGTAAACATTTTGGAGGGGTGGGCGGAGGAATGGAGGGGCTTCTCGGGAAAGTGTCCAGGGCAGGGCAGGGGCCTGGGCCAGTGGCCCGCTCACAGGGCAGCGGATGCCCGGAACTTATGGGTCAAACAGAACACGGCAGCCGTGAGGGCCGTGCACTGACGGGCCAAGAGTTTCACACTCAGGTCGTGGTAGCCTCTCTCACAGGTCAGCTTAGCAGCCTCTACGAACTGACGGTAGGTGTATACCACATCCCTCAGGTTCCCTGCCGCCTCCCGGTGCCGGCCGGAGCAGCGGCCGCAGTCTGTGAGCTGGAAGCACAGGCCAGCCAGCTGCACCAGGTGCTGGAAGGTGTCCCGCACGGCGCCCTGCATCTCTTCGGGGGACTGGTCCATTCTGATCACATGTTGACAGCTCGACAGGAGCTTCTGGGAACCAATGCAGAGGTGGCTCCGGCTTTCTGAAAAGTGCCAGCTGCACTTCTCGGGGGGGTGTCTGTTCCCATTCCCCCAAGAAGCTTCTAAAATATCTTGTAATTCCAGTAAGCTCTCTGTGAGTTGGATGAAGCCCTCTGGGCTGCCGGCAGGGGCAGCTTTCAGCCGTCTCAGAGCCCTGGAGCAGTACTCTGGCCAGATGTGGCTATTCCTCGACAGGGGCTCGGCACTGCAGCTGTGGGCACGGGCAGGCCTCCAGGGCAGGGCCAGCCGGCTTCCTGCAGAGGGTGGTGAGGTGAGGGGGGCTGTGGGGTGTGCTTCCAAGTCCCTGTCTTCTTCCTCTGTGTCTGGCTGCAGGCTCCGGAAGCACGTGGCGTAGGAGAACTGGCAGCTGCACTGCTCCATCCCAATCCTAGGGGCCACCGTTTCATTTGCACCCACGAACCCCAAAGATGTGGCCATCCTGAGGTTGGCAGAAACTTTAGGATGGCTTTCTGGGGCAAAGCACAGGAAAGACTTCTCAGCAGGAAGACAGATACTAGGGCCTTTGCCTTTGTTTTCTGACAGTGAACAATGGTTTGAACCTTCTAAGTGGGGCTCCTTTTGGGGACATGCTAGTGGCTTTGGCAGAGAAGGACCTGGATTAAAAGAGATCTGCTGCAGAGGGTCCCTAGAGGCTGTATCTTCCCCTGTCACATGGCTAAGTGGCTCAGCCTTGACCCCTTGCAGAGGGAAGTCTGATGGAATGGTCTGGTCCCCAAGCAAGAAGTCGGGGTCTAAACCCAGCTCTTCCAATAGTTTTTGCTCTTGGGCCTGGCAAGCTTGGCTTGGGGTTTCTTTTTGTCCTTTGGCGGGGTCCGTGGGGGAATGTGGCAGGGTCTGCTCAGTTCCTGTTACAGGAGGCCTCAAGGGCAGGGAGGCTATGATCCCACCAGCTGGAGCACTGATACCGATAGTCTGTCCCACAGCGTTCGACGGGTCCTCCTCGGAGTTGCCTGAAACTTGCCCAGATTCATCATGAAACAAACTGGTGCCATTTTTGTTTGTAACTTCTCCATCGTGTCCCAGAGATCGCTGTCCTTGCTGCTCCTCCTCTGCAGGGAAAGAAGCCATCTTCTCTCCTGAATTTATTCCACATTCACCGCTTCTAGACCTGACTGGAGGAGGCAACGAAGGCTCTGTGTATTTGGGGGCAGTTTCTTGCATAGGATTTGTAAACAAAGAACCCAGTCCTGTTTCAGATTGGACCCCTCCCAGCTCTAGTGTGTCTGCTTGAGAGGCACTGTGCGGCCCTGGGCTGATGGGCAGGCAGGATCTACCTGGGTTTGGGTCAGCATTGGAGAGGGAGGAGGTGCCATCCCCAAGCTCTAGGGTGAGTTCTTTGGGGGCACTACCATCCGGGTGTTGAAATGGAGACAAGGTTTGGGAAGGCTCTTCCTGAGCATTGTCTGGACCAGGTGAGCCTGGGTTGGAACAGTGAGGGGTACTTGCTGGGAAACTGGCAACAGTGGCAGTCAGGGGGGCATCCCCAGAACTCTCTTTATGGTTGGGGCCAATCCGGAGGCGAATGGCAGAAATAGAAGACACTCGAGAGTCAATGACTGACTTGGTTTCCATGGTCTCGGGCTCCATCTCCATAACCCGGGAGGCTGGGTTTTTGCTCTTGGTCTTCCTCAAGGGACCCAGCAGCCCCAGGGCCTTGGTCTCCAGGAGGCCGGGCTCACCTTGCATGTCCTGCAGAGAGGACACAGTCGGGGAGGGTGCGCCAAGGGCCAGATAGGGCTCCCTGTTGTAGTAGCACACGTCGTCCACACTCTCCAGGGAGGCTGAGGGCACCAGGGGAAATGAGACCTGACAGGTGTAGTCGGTCTGGAGGAAAGACCTTCTTTTCCTCAGTGTCTTGGCATACTTCTTCACCCCTGCCCTTCTGCTTGGGTCTCTTCCATCTGGCGCAGGATTCAGGCTATCCTCAGGGGTGCAAGTGCTAACCGTATTCTTCGAGCTTGTGGCACTGGGTTCTGCAGCAGGAACAGCTCTGGACCCTGAGAATCAAGAAAGGAAAGACTACATGAAACACAGAAAAACAGAGAAACTTAGAGAACTTGGGCTCAGGACTCAGGGTTGCCTGGATTCAAATCCTGACTGGGCTGGATATCCTTGGGCATGCTAAATCTTGACCTCCTCAATTTGCTCATCTAATAAGTGGGGATAGTAATTGTGGGAGACATTTTTTGATTCTTGGTTGCCCATGACCCATTTTATTCTTTTGGTCACAGTACCAAATGAAATAAAAATCAGTACCAAAATGAAAATGAGATGAATGAAGTCTCCCCAATTGTTACAGTCTGTTGGAACTCTTCATGCCTGCTCCCTATCCACATCAGCCAAGTAGCCAGATTTACGACCTAGAAAGCCACAAATTTCCTAGATTTTCACACTTGAACACATAGATTTAAAATGCTAATAAGGGGCGCCTGGGTCAGGCAGTCGGTTAAGCGTCCAACTCTTGGTTTTGGCTCAAGTCGTGATCTCGAGGTCATGAGATTAAGCCCCGCACTGGGCTCTCTCTCTCTGTAGAACAAAAAAATAAATCTTTAAAAAATAAAATAATAATAATAAAAAGTAGAGCCCATCCTTTGCAGCTACACTCTCCTGATTATACAATGAGGCATCCTGTCACACAGTCTCCAGGCCTGGTTACTGCCTGTGTCTAAACCAGCTCTTCACCTTTGCCAGCAATTCTATAACCTATCTGACATCTTTCTAGCACTCTTTCTTTGTGCTCATGTAGACCCAAGTCAGTCAGTACCTGTGGTAGCCGCCAGCATTGCACTCCTGCGCAGGATCAGTGAACTGGTGCATATCAAGCTCCCAGAACTGTGCCTAACAGTAGGTCAGTGACAGGAGCTGCTACCAGCCCTGTTCTTATTGTCACTACATGTGTGAGGATTCTGAGGGAGCTTTCTCTTGACAAAAAGTGTCACAACTCCAGGCGCCTGGGTGGCTCAGTCAGTTAGGTGTCTGACTCTTGGTTTCGGCTTGCGTCGAGATCTCAGGGTTGTGGGATCAAGGCCCGTGTCGGGCTCTGCACTCAGCACAGAGTCAGCTTGTCCCTCTCCCTCTGCTCCTCCCCCTGCTTACACACTCACTCGCTCTCAAATAAAATCTTAAAAAAAAAAAGCATCACGGCTTGGTCACAGGTGTGAGGGGTTTTGTGCATACCAGGGTGGACCTTTCTGAGTGGAGAAGCACTTTGTGAAGAAGTCCAGGGAATCAGCCAGAAGGAATCAGGATCATATCCCAGCACTTGAGAATCTGAAGGACTCAGATCAGTTGTTTCCAGTTTGGTTACACCTCATTAAAAACCTTATCTACTCCAAGGCTGCTCCTCAGGCTTCCTCAATCACAATCTTGGAGGCTACCACCTAAGAAGTTGTAGTATTTAAATCTGGTCCCTTGGGTGATTTGATGCCCACCCATGTTTTGGTCTCTATTGTGCCCCCGTCTTGACCCCTGCACAATGGCTGGCCCAGCAAGGCAAGCTGAGGGCAAGGATGGTGTTGGCTGGGTTCTTTGGAGAACAGTGCATACCTGCTCCTAAGTTTCTCCTTCTCTAGGGGTATAGTCAATTAATGAACTCAGGGTAGATGGTGGAGAGTTCATTCATTCATTTAGCAAAACTGTCAGGCACTATGTGCTGGGCACACAGGGCTGAGTGTGAAACACACAGTCCTTACACTCTAAGGAATCCTTGTTTTTTTTTTTTTTTAGTGAGGAAGAGAAACATCAACACAAAAATCACACAAATAAATAGACAATTATAGGCAATGCTAAGGGCTAGCAGGAAGCCCCCAGGAGGCTGTGAAAACATAGCCCCAGTCTTGGCAGTCTGGGTTGTGTTTCGGGGGAAGTGAATTTCCAGGTGGGGCCTGATAGATGGGTGGGCATTAGCAGCCAAAGATCAAGGTGAGGAGTGTTTTAGGCAGAAAGAGCAGCACTGCAAAGGCCAGAGGTAGGAAAGAGCGTGGCACTCTTCAAGAATGGCAAGGAGGTCTGTGTGGTAGGTATGCAGAAAGAGGGCTTTGGAGGAAGGAGAGAAAGAGAAAGAGGCCATGTCACAGGGGACCTCGAGAAGCCTCACGGGATTTGCTCAGGAGCTGGCCTCTCTTCCACCAGCAATAGGAAACCACCAGAGGACAGGGAACAACAGGGAGGGGCTGAAACAGAAATAAACGGGTTGCAGCTTCCCCAGCTCCTGCTGGGTCACCATCAATGTCTATGTACTATTTTCCAATTTTTTCTCCTTCAGCATGTAGTGTGTGCGTGTGTGTGTGTGTGTGTGTGTGTGTGTGTGTGTGTGTGTAAGTGTCCTGCAAGGATCTCAAGTCAACTCAGGAAGTCCCTCTATGTGGAAAGACACCCCATACTCTTTGTGGAGGAAAGGATGAGGAAGCAGAAAGAAACAGGACCGACAGATACCCTGCCTTTTCTTACGTCTGAGTCTCTTCAGTGGCCACCAATGGCCTATCAGTTTCTTCTTGCTTCAAAGCCTCATTGAATGTAGCGTCGGGGTCAATAATGACGCAGCCACTTGCCTCTGCCGAGCACTCCTGTCAAACCCTTTTCTGTGTAAATTCTGTCCATTTCACAAGGCCCAGCCCATTTACTACCTCTTCTGCAAAGCCTTTCCTAGTTCCCGCTGTTGAATTAGTGCGTCCCATCTCTGCTCACCTACAGTTCTCTGAACCTCCATCGTAGCCCTGACTTGAAGTTATGACGCTTACAATTTGGTCCACTGAGCCTTGTTGGGCTTTCTCAAACAAGGATAAGGACCCTGCTTTACTCATGTGTTTTCCCTTCAAGCTTGGTCCCTGCCCCTGCTGGGTGTTCAGGAGCTGCCTGCCAAGCCTGCAGACCTGCTGGGGGAAGACTCACTTGAGAGGGCGCCTGGGGGTGTGAGCTTGTCAGCGGCATCATAGTATTCCTCATCGGAGCTACCGTCCTCCAAGGCCAGTGGCAGGTGTGGGGCCAGGGCTTCCAGAGTGGAGCTGGGCTGGGCCTCAGTCCAGCCCTGCTGATCCCAGGCTGGGAGGCCTCCGCCCTGCCGGGAAGCTGTGCTCTCTGAGCTGTCACTCAGGTGGCTGGCCAGGGAGACATTGGAGCACAGGCTATAGTAGTCGGTCTGGCTGCCCTCATATAGCCTGGGGTCCAGCCTCACTGCACTCAGTTCTGGTCCCCAGCTGAAAGTCTCAGGAGCAGGACTCTCTGAGAACTCCGTCTTCTGGCACAGAGGACTGGCTTTCTGGGCCAGGTCCAGGAGACAGAGGAAGCCACTGGTTTCAATCCTGCTTCTCTCCTCTTGGCCATTAGAACCCAGAGTCTCTGGGAACGCCAGCAAGCTGGAGTGGAAGAAGCCAGACCTGCTGGAAGAGCAAGTGTCCAAGTCATCCTCTTCCAGGGCATCCATGGACTCGCTGGAGCCACTGGTCCTGCAGCCTCGGCTCTCAGTGTTGGCCGAGTCGGACGCCTCGGACTCAGCGCTGTCTGTCACACTGCTGGCCCCAGAGATGCTTGGGCCCCTCCTGGCCACCTCAGGTGTGGGGCTGTCCCCAGGAGGCGGCTCCTCTTTTTCGAGTGGTCTGCAGGGGCCCAGCTTCAGCGGGTGTCTGTCAGAGAGAGGCTCCAGCACACAGTCCACTTCAGAGGACTCCTCTGAGTCGCTGCACACCCTGGATTCGTAGCCTGTCATGCAAGAGAGCCCAGGGTTACAAGGCAGCATTCAGGGACTAGCAGAGGCACATATCCTCCCACCCCTCACTCTGCCTGTCCTCCCATTTTCCAGGGTGGCCAGACCAGATCATGCCATATTGGCTGGCTGACCCAAGACGCGTGGGGTTCCAGAGTCCACGTTCTCCTCACACATCAGGGCTACTTTCCCACATCTACCTGAACTGTGGAATGGAGACAGGACTACTTCTGAGGAGAGCTATGTGTTCATGGAAACATGAAGTTATGTGGCTGGATTTCACTCTGCTATGGGCAGCATCACCCAGGTTGGCTAGGCCCCACCTCAAATCCCAGCTCTGTCCTATCCCCAGGTGGGGAATCATAGTTAAAAAATAAAACAGATTCTCAGCCCTAACCCTGATGTACTAAGTCAAATATCTAGGGAATGGGGCTGAGAATCTGTATTCTTAGCAACT
The DNA here is from genome assembly GCF_024610735.1 of Ursus americanus. NCBI lineage: Eukaryota > Metazoa > Chordata > Mammalia > Carnivora > Ursidae > Ursus > Ursus americanus. Next base: position 33,252,291 of record NC_142144.1, read on the forward strand.
TTCTGTGGGATTCTGAGGGCAAGAGACTGGCACCATTTTGAAGTCTGGCCTTGGGGACCCACTAGTGCTACAGGGCTTTTAGGACAATCAAAACTCATCTAGCTGCTGGTACTCAGGAAGGATTGATGGCAGGAAGGTTGAGGGCATTGAGCCAGGTCTCCAATTTGTTTTCTACCATAGCCTCCAGTGTGATATTTCTAAAAACTTCTCTCTGATCACATCATACTCTACTTAAACCCCCTGATGGCTTCCTCTGCCTACAGGGAAGTTCTCCCACGGGAGTTAAGGCCTCTCACAGTGTGGCCCCAACCTCCTCGGCAGCCTGGACACACCCTCGCAGTGTGGCCCTGACCCCTTCTCAACAGCCTGGTCACCGCCTCACAGTGCAGCCCCACCCCTCCTCAGCAGTTTGGTCACCCCCTCACAGTATGGCCCCAAATCCTCCTCAGCAGCCTGGTCACCCCCTCACAGTGTAGCCCCACCCCTCCTCAGTAGCCTGGTCACCGCCTCACGGTGTAGCCCCACCCCTCCTCAGGAGCCTGGTCACCCTCTCACAGTGTGCTCCCCCACCCCCTTCTCAGCAGCCTGGTCATCCCCCACAGGCTTCACATGCTCCAGCTACCACAGAGAGCTTCTCACAGATCATGACCTTGCCCTTTGTGTCATGCCTCCATGTTGTCCCCTCTGCTTCAAATCATCTCTCCTCTCTTCTTTGCCTGGTTAACTTCAAGATTACTTCAAACACCGCCCTGCCCCCCACCCCCGAATGCCTTCCCTCCCACTGCCACCTGCCCCAGCAGAAGCAGACCCTCCCACCACCAGACCTTCACAACTGCTCCTACTCTGCATTGTCTGATTAGACTCTAAGATATCATCCCTTGTTCATAAACCATGTTAAAACCAAAACAAGTACCCAAAACTCATCGCTTCCTAATTATTTTACTTTATTTTACTATCATCTAATCTCTTGATATTATTTTTGCCTATTTGACCGAAATGGAGGAAATGCTATATAATGTTGTGCTGCTGAGCATCTCTTCCCATCTCCGCGTTCAATGACATCACGTGGATAGCTTGAAATTAGCCATAGTGGGAGTGTTCCAGCATTTATCAGCAAGCCAGTGGGAAAATGCTGCAGCAACAGCGCTGAAGCCAAAGCCTGACTGAAACTGGGAGCTGGCCTGGGAGACCGTTCATTTCATCTGGCCTCCACTACCTCATTCCTTATATACGATTTCAATTTCCTTCTATCGCCAGTACCCCCTTTCTTCTAACCACGTAAGGCTGAGAATTTCTATGATAATTCAAGAGAATGCAACAGAGCATTCTGTTGGACATGTAATAAAACGCTAGGTCATCTGTACTTTCTGAATAAATGACATCTTTTTTGCTAAAATAAAGATAAAATACAGTGGATCTTAGAGATGATTTAGGAAATACTACAGGGAATCAGAGGCGTTCAACAGCATTTCATGGCTTTAGGGGACTCTCAGATACAAAGAAAGCCTCTCTAGTTAGGATTTTTAGAAAGATCAACTGCTTACAAGGAAATAAATGGAAAAATAGCTCTCATCCACTTGGGTGGGAGTCTCAGCTCAACTCAACTCCCCCCCTCCCTTTAGGCTGTGCAAAGGGCCTGTCCTTATAGCAGCCAGCCTCAGCACCTCACCTTCTTCAGCAGACACCCGGTGCACCTGTTGTTTGCTTCCCGGCCAGAGGAAAATGGAGGTATCTGGGTCGACAAACAGCCGGTAGTACCCAGCAATCAGGCAGGCCAGGTCTTTTGCACTGTTGGATTCCAGCAGCAATGTCAGAACCTTTGAAGGTAAAGAGAGCTCTTATATAAAGGGCTAAGGGACAGTCTGAAGATTGACAACAAGGCCACGTGGGGCCAATGAGAGATTCCACGTAAGTCCAGCCATAGCCCACAGGCAGGCCTCCTGGTGTCTCCTATTCTCACCTGCAAGACTCGAAACAAGCATACATGCACACGTGCACACATACACACAACCACACATGCACGTACTCACACACACACACTCACAGAGGGTTCCTCCGCTTGAATCTCTACAATGTCTCCTGCCTCTTCACCCCCTAGTCCAGCCTCCCCATCCCAACCACCCCATCCCACCCTGCTCATTCATGTAGTGGGGCCCCTTCAACACCTGACCTGGAAAAAGAAATGGAGAGCAAATGGAGAAGGAAGAAGAGGGTGATTAAAAAAAAAAAACCCACAATAACTAATAATGCATCCTTGGGCATGTCAGAATTAAAGCAAAGGAGGGGCAATGCAGGGCCTCGCAGAGAGGCTCAGGAAGCGCTCTGTATCATCTACCCGTTCTCCTTGCTGCCACTCAAAACTCTCGGGCAGCCAGTCTGGTCCCATACATGTGTTAAAATCATCTGGTGCTCCCATCTAAGTTTCTAAACCCATCAGGAAAGTATATATTCCAAGCTCAGTTTACACCAAAAACAAAAACAAAAAACAAACGAACAAACAAAATAAAACATAATAAAACCCAAACCCTTTTAGGACCTTCCCAGGAAAATTAACCCTGTTCATTACTTTCCTTTTGATGATACAGGATGGATGATTTATCCTCTTCAGCAAATGCTGGATATTAGATTTTGTTCATACCCATATTCTCATAAACTACCCTAGGATAATTGAGCCCCAAATTCCAAAAGTTGGATTCAAAATCTCTTCCCTTAGGAGAAGGAAGGGAAGAATGAAGAGGCGGGGGTAAACAGAAGGGGGAATGAACCACGAGAGACTATGGACTCTGGGAAACAAACTGAGGGCTTCAGAGGGGAGAGGGTGGGGGATTGGGATAGGCTGGTGATGGGCATCAAGGAGGGCACGTATTGCATGGTGCACTGGGTGTTATACGCAAACAGTGACTCCTGGAACACTACATCAAAAACTAAGGATGTACTGCATGGTGACTAACATAACATAATAAAAAATTATTATTAAAAAAAAAATCTCTTCCCCATGCATTACCTTGACATCCTGAAGATACACTTTGACCATGCTCACTTTCTCGGACTCTTCTGTCAGTTCTACACGGCTGATGTTTGCGAACTCTGCCAATGTGGACATGATGTTGAGTTTGCTACTGATAATTTGGCTAATCCCATATTTGGCTCCAACTAGAAGGGCAATGTACGATTCTCTATCCTGTAACTGCATCCAGGTAGGAGAGGAATTAGTTTTCATTCACAAGTGAGTGAAAATACATTGCACATGCAAGACAGGACACCTCTCTCTGCAAAACTCCATGATTTTTATTTCAGACCCTCCCTCACCCCCTCCTCCCTAGACTGCCGAACTAGGCCATGGCCCGATCTGGGCCCCACCCACAGCTGAATGAAGTGTACCTCCCACAGGACACTTCACAACAGAGAGCCAAACCACGGCACTATTGCCTGTTTCCTACACACAATCTGTGCTTTCACACCTACATGCCCATAGTCGTGCTGCACCCTACTGAAATCCTGACCTTTCTTTACAAGCTTCCTTCAGGGGCACCTGGGTGGCTCAGTCGGTTAAGCGTCTGCCTTCAGCTCAGGTCATGATCCCGAAGTCCCTGGATTGAGTCCCACATCGGGCTCCCCGCTTGGCAGGGAGTCTGCTTCTTCCCCTCCCCCTGCTCCTGCTCTCTTTCTCTCTCTCTCTCTCAATTAAATAAATAAGAAATCTTAAAAAAAAAAAAAAACTTCCATCAAAATCTAGTGCCTATGGAAAACATCTGCTTGATCTGTCTCCTCAAGCCAGAGTAGCACTTCCCCTCTGTGTTGTTCCCACACCACAGCCTCTGTACTGCTCTGAGAGCGCTGAGCTGCCACTTCTCACTGTAATTACTCGTATCCAAGTGTCGAATTCACGTTAAGCTCCCTGACAACAGAGTTGGTATTCATCTACGTGGGTAGCCCCGCGTGCCCAGCAAGCACCGAGAGCCAGTTCAGTGTGGCTGGCGTCTCCCATTACCAGTTCCCACCTTAGATAGGAAAAGTCAAGGGAGGCTGGGGACAGGAACTTGACAGCTGGGAGAGGACAGGATTAGCCCGTGGGAAAAGTGGAAGTTTTTCTTGTACCTTCAAGCCTTCCTTTCTGTGATCTAGTCTCTTTTCCACCTTTTTGTCACCCACCTGTACAAAGACTCAACTATTTTTCCCTTCCCCTATCTGACGCTCTTCCTTTCTCTCCAAACATTGATTCTCTTTTTCCATCTACAGTGGTAGGTCAGTAATCTGATTAAACTGACCCATCGCTGTAAATGAGAAGCACACCAAATACACACTGAAAGGAGCTTTGTTAATATGTTAAAAACCCTGTAATGGGCCAGTTGTCTGGTTTTGTGCTGGAGGGTTCTGGGGCTGTCTGAACAGTGCCATGAGGGAGAGTCCCTGTAAGCCACAGCCCCCCAGTCACGGACTGCTGAAAAGCACAGAGCTCCAGGCCTAGGCTCCAGAAAGCAAGCTGGGGGAGGAAGGAGTACCACGGCAGAGGCTCTTTCGCTTTGCTTTTCCCTTCTCAGATCCACCCTCAGTTCTTCCCTTCTGAACAATCAGGACCCCAGCCTGGCAGTGAATCTAACACTCTCATCTTTCTTTCACGATTTCCCGTTCTTCCTCTTGGCCTTCATATACCCAAAGTGCCAGAGTAAACCGTGTACGTACATTTCCCTTCCCTCAGAATGCCCTTTCTTCCATACTGAAATCTGGCCAAATCCAACCTTCCCCCTCCCATACTCAACCCAAAGCTGGCAGGGGTGTCCTCTGTCTTCAAACTCCACGGCAACAGTCCCACTCCTTTCTCATGGCCTCACTTGGTCTATTGGGTACTTTGTTTCATTGTTTGAGGGTGGGAATCATGTCTTATTGAGTTCTGCCTCCCCCAGCATCTGTTACGGGGCTGGCACCAAGCATGATAAACACTCCTTGATGATGTAATATTTCGCTTCCCAAATTCTAGTACGTAACAGGGTGCTCAGGAATTTTAGGCTGAAAGATACACTGATCTTCAGAGGACCTCTGCAGTCTCTCATAAGAGTAGGGGTCCACATTTCTAGAATACGTACCATTAGAGTAGCATTAAAGATTTTTCCACCATATGTCTTGAGTTCCCCAAGGATCTGTAGATAATTTAAACGTAGCTGGGCAGCAGAAATAAGTTGCTTAAATAGGGGGGAAAAAGACTTAGAGTTATTTGCTTGCCTAGAATCCACACAGTACTGAAAATGCTTTCCCTGAGGTTTCACAACAGACAGCTGGGGGTGGGGGCAGGCTTGGTGTTGGCAGAAGCCACGACATTACCTTTTGTCGGGGTTCCAGCAAATTCTGGTTCCTCTTCATGTGGAAGCTAATGGCTTTCTTGATGTCTTTGCCTTTCATGTTTCGGAGTAAAGTTGGAGATATAAAGTTCTCTATTCCCCAGTCCTTCCTGCCATGAGATATTGGAGACACCATTTTTACAGTATACTTGGCTCTAATGAAGAGCAGAATTACATTTGATTCAGGAACTGAGTGTTCCCAGAACACTGCAATCAAGAGCTTCTTTCTCAACAGAAGATATATGCATACACACACACACACACACACACACACACACACACGTGAGCTTCTTTCTCAACAGAAGATATATGCATATATATATATACATGTGTGTATAAATATACATAAAATTTATAAATTTCATATATTTATATATATTTAATACACACACTCTCTCCATAAAAACCACAACCATTCAGGAATTAAACCCCACCTATCTTTCTGGGAGCTGATTACTTTTGGTGTGGTATGATTTTTTATTTTTTTAAGATTTTATTTATTTATTTGAGAGAGAGAGAGCACATGCAAGCAATGGAGCACAAGGGAGGGGGGAGGGTCAGAGGGAGAAGCAGACTCCCCGCTGAGCAGGGAGCCCAACTCGGGGCTCAATCCCAGGATCCCAGAATCATGATCTGAGCTGAAGGCAGATGCTTAACCGACTGAGCCACTCAGGTGCCCCGGTGTCGTATGATATTCTATTAATCAGAACAGATCTCAATCTTCTTTTTCCTACAATGTGGGTGAGAAATAATGATCACACATGTATAACATACTCTCACAAGGCAACACAGAGCACCTGTGAATCTCCTAGTCATGCTTCAGAATGGTACCAGCCTAACAGCCTCAAAATTCCCCCAAGAAATTGGTTAAAAACATAGATTCTCAGGTCCCACTCCCTGGAGATTTGATCCAATATTTGAGGAACAGGACCAAGAATCTGTTTTATTTTTTAAATATGATTCCCCAATGGATTTTGATGTCCAGACAGGACAGAGCTGAGATTTGGTGAGTGGGTTAACAAACCTGGGTGATGCTGCCCAGAGCAGAATGAAAATTTAGGCTAAGAATAAGGAGGTGTTGGAATCCCAGGACTTGAAACTGCCCTAATAGGAATATAATGCAACACAAATGGCTCACACAAAATTAATTTCCAAGGCATTTCTGCCCTCAGAAGAGCTTTACACTGATGTTGTCAACTGATTTCCCAAGACATTCTCTCAGGAACTGGGAATATACAAAGGGATCCTGTGTCATTCCATCTGCTGTTGGCTTCTGCCCCAGAGGGCGCAGCCAGATTCTGAAATCTGGGGGGCCTGGGTTGGGTCAGAGGCAGTGGGAGGGAAATGGATGGAAAGACAATGGACAGATGGACGGGTAGGTAGGTGAGTATCAGCTTTCTGTGGAATCTGGCCATCCTGGCCAGGGGCCAGCCAGGTTATAAATGCAACACAGCTGCTGTTGATGGGACCTACAAGTCCCCTGCCACTCACTCTATGTACTTCAAAGAGATCTTCTGTGGCTGAGCACATGCGTAGATCCGCTCCTGGATGTGCAGGGCTGCGAGTCGGAGCGCAGAGCTACATTTCATTTCTACAGCAAAGCGCTCCTGGAGCACATCACTGCAGCTCTAGGAGAGATTACATCAGAGGAATTGGGAGACGAGAATAGATGGAGTGTGTTTCTAGTTCTTTCAGGAGAAAGGCTTTGAGACCGGCTCTGCCAACTTCTGGCCATGTGACCTTGGTTAACTCACTAAGATTCTGAACATTGGCGCCTTCCCGTTGCTAAATGAGGATAGTCAAGTCTACCTTCCGCAGTCTCTGTGAGGTTTCAGTTAGGTAACATATGACAGCAGGCACCGGAACACAGCATTATACAACTATAAACTAGTGTTGTTCTTTGCTGTCACCATTTCTGTGAGATTTGGGCAAGTTAATCCACCTGGTTTGAGTTACCTCATCTGTAATATGGTCACGCCTCCCAAATGATTCTTTTTCATCAGTATAAAAACGACATGATAAATCTCACCCGAGCAGGCAAAGAAGGGCGAACACCAGGCTAGGGGCCAAGCAACCAGTTTTGGCTCCGCCACCAAACGCATGACCCAGGCAGATCATGTGACCATCCCAAGACTCAGTTCCATCATTTCTAAAATAAGGCTTTGAAGCACTAAGCCCCTTGTAGCCATAAAAACCATAACTCTAAATAGCAGTAGAAAATGTATCATCCACAGGCTTGAGGACTAAGCCTAAATTTCACTAATACATAGCAAATCTCCTAACATAGCAACTCAGTGACAGAAAGGGAAATTGTGAGGGGATAATCAGGCCTCTTCTCCTTCGGATAAAGATAATTCCTACCAGGGAGTTGCTTAATTGCCTTAAGCTCGTGTTCAAAATAACCCAATGTGCCATCTCTGAGAACGACCACTGTTATTTTAGGAAGGGCAGGTCCAGTCACCTGCAGATAGAGGTATTCAAAGGCCACAGGGTCTTCTTTCAAGAGGTCCAGGGGGTCCTTGGGAACAAAACACACCCTGAAGAGGCAGCGATAGTCATGTGACTCCTCCCTTTCTACCACCTGCAATGGGTAAGGGAGATACAGTTAATCTTCTCACCGCCTTTATTCTCACAGCTATTGCACAAAGCAACTTGAAATAATAAGAAGAAAGTCCCCATAGATTTCAATTTTAGTGCTTCCCAAGACAGCTGCCGACCTTTGCTGCTGACTTTCCCATGGGTGTAAGATGTAAAAGGCTCAAAAGAGCAAAGTTTCCCACTGACCCCGTCAAACTGTTCCCCTTTCCAAAAGAAATCTGCTTGCAATTTCTTAGCTGCCCTTTCAGAGACAGTCTGTGTATATATATATGCTTCTACCTATGTGTATTATTTTCTTTTCCACAAATAATAGCCTAGTATACATTGTTATTATATTATGCCCCTCATTTTTTTTCTACTTCAACTATCTTGGGGATTTCATTTGATTTTCTTTTTCCATGCTAATGGAATAGAAGTGTTAAAAAGTTGATACAACAAATCACTGAATGGCTGAAAGACTGAGGGCTACAGACAGACTGTGCCCTGTCCATCCATCAGGGACCAGCTCAGGGGTAAGTCTCCAAAAAGGGCTTAGACTCAGCAACAAATGCTTCCCTGACTTCTCAAAGATCATCAGAGCTGGAAGTAAAAGATGGGTCTCTACTGGTTTCGTTACCTTCAGTAAGTCACCTTCTCTAAGTCACTGTCTCCACATCCACAAAATGCGACCCCACATACATCATATGAAAATCAGCCCTGATTCTCGCCCTGTCATCCCCGGGCTGAGTGAGGGCATAAGAAAGTGCGTCAAAACTGCACATGTGCTGAGCCCTAGCCCCGAAGGTTCTGGGTGAGGTGTGTGGCTTGCCCAGCCCAGATCTCCTCACGAGGAGGAACAGGTGTACCTGCTGGATGAGTTCCTCCTCGTGCAGCAGGTGCAGCCGTGAGATGTTGTACTGCTCCTCCAGGGCCAGTGCAAAGTACTCCATGCTGCGGATGGACAGCTTCTCCTTCACAGTGAGGATGATGTCCTGCCAGGCACAGAGAGGCAGAAGGGTCACCTGAGGGGCAGGCTGGCCCTCAAGCTCAGGCCCAGAGCAGGGAGGGCCTCTTTGACCTTCTCTCTGCTCCTCAGTGCCGCCAGGGAGAAAAAACGCCTGTGCTGATGGGTCCACTGCCAACGTAGGCAGCCGAACCTTCCTACGTTGCAGGTGGGACTTCTCATCGCCCCTCGTGGCCCTCCACCCACAGCTATCCTCGCCTCGGGGCTCCAGCACCCCCTGTACAGCCATCCTGTCTTGCTCGATTGGAAGGCTGAAGCCATGCACTGGGGGCTTATGCCTCTCTTCAGGGTCTCTGGAATCATCCTCTTGCTGGGGTCTGCATCCTCAACTGCTAACCAGACAGAATCCCACCACCTACCCCTGCTGCAACTGGGACATCAATCTAACATTTCTCAACCTCAGTTTCTTCCTGCAAAATGGAGGGTAATGATGCCTATGTCTCAGAGTGGCTGATAGCGTGGAACGATCATTAGGGCTATGCTAGTAGAGTTGCCATGCCACACTCCCCTCCTTCACTATAGCGGCCTTTTGTCATCACACAGTCTTTGCTGCCACAGGGCATTTGCACATGCTGCTCTCTGCCTGGCACACTTTTCCCATTACTCTTCACAAGGCTGTTTCCCTCCCTTCGGAGAGGCCTTCTCTGCTCACTGTATCTAAATGTGATTGCTCCGGCCATTCTCTGTCTCAGGGTCCCGTTCATTTCTGTCATTGATATTTAATATTATGTGCTTCAATAAAGCTATATTCTTTAGTAAGAGACAGTAAGGTTAAGTGAATGGGTTCTAGACCCAGACCATCACAGCTAGCTGTGTGTCCCTTGTTAAATTCCTTATACTCTCGATGCCTCAGTGTTTCCATTGTAAAATGGTAATAACAACACTTATCTCATGGGGCTGTTGTGTATGAATTTCCCCAGTTAAGGCACTCAGAACAGTATCTAGCGGATGGCAAGTTCAATACATGCTAGCTGCTAATAGCTGTCTTCTGGCTTACTGTCTTTCCCCCACTAGATGGTAAACTCCTGAGAATATGAACATTGCCTGTCTTGTGCTCCAGAGCCTGGCATTCAAAGGCGTTCAGTAAACTTTCACTCAGTGAATAAATAATCATCACAGACTCATCAGAGATGTCCTGCCAGACGCTCAGGTTTAGTAAGTGCCAAACTTTCAGGGGCTACCTGCTCCTCATGACCCCCAGTGTGAATCCTCTTTCTGCCTGCTCTATCACCCTCCATAACTCACCAGTGACTATGTCCTGAAGAATCTGTCTGCTTCTGGACCTCAGCATTATCTCATGCCTGCTTTGCACTGGCCTTGATGGAGAGCCCGTCTCCTGACTCTGTCCCCCACTCCATCTTCCCATGTCTACCGTGGCTTGAGCTCACCCATTTCTCCACTTTGTACTACTACCCATCTGACCTCCATCTTGCATCTAGAACAGGGGTTGGAACACCGCAGCCCAAAGGTCAGATTCAGCCCACTGCTTGCTTCCGTAGTTCCAGTCCTATGAGAGCACAGCCGTGTCCATCTGCTATAATGGCAGAGTTGAGGAACCGTGACCGAGACCCTACAGCCTATAAAACCTGAAATAGTTACTATCTGACCCTTTACAGAAAAAGTGTGCTGACCCCTGCTCTACAGGAAGTTGCTAAGCCTAGGATGGACTGTGTCCTGATTGCGCTCCCTTGCTCAAGAATAGTCAGGGACCCCCATGGCCTGCTAGCCCAAATCCGAACTCCTCAGCGTCACACTCAAAGCTCTCCAGCATCAAGTGCCAATCCACTTCTCCCACTTGATCTGCTGCTGCCTCTTCCGATGCACTGTGCTCGCAAGCCCTCTTTTTCCTTTTTTAAAATTTAAATTCAATTAATTAACATATAATGTATTATTAGTTTCAGAGGTAGAGGTCAGTAATTCATCAGTTTTATATAACACCCAGTGCTCATTACATCACATGCCCTCCTTAACATCCATCACCCAGTTACCCCATCCCCACACACCCCTCCCCTCCAGCAACCCTCAATTTGTTTCCTATGCTTAAGAGTCTCTTATGGTTTGTCTCCCTCTCTGGTTTTGCTTTGTTTCATTTTCCCCTCCCTTCTCCTATGATCCTCTGTTTTGTTTCTTAAATTCCACATATCAGTGAGATCATATGATAATTGTCTTTCTCCGATTGACTTATTTCGCTTAGCATAATACCCTCTAGCTCCATCCATGTCAGTGCAAATCTTCAGTATTCATCCTTTCTGATGGCTGAATAGTATTCTGTTGTATACGTGAACCACATCTCCTTGATCCATTCATCTGTCGATGGACATCTGGGCTCTTTCCATAGTTTGGCTATTGTGGACATTGCTGCTATGAACATTGGGGTGCAGGTGTCCCTTCAGATCACTACATTTGTATCTTTGGGGTAAATACTCAGCAGGGCAATTGCTGGGTTGTAGGGTAGCTCTATTTTCAACTTTTTGAGGAACCTCCATCCTGTTTTCCAGAATGGACAAGCCCTCTACTCATGTCAAACATTCCCATCTTTGGGTCTCTGTTGGTGCCATTCCCCAGGCCTGGGATGCTGTCTTCACATGCCACACAGGGCCTGTTCCTGTCAACGGTCCGCCCATCTTTCCAAGTTGGCTTCCCTGGAGGCTTTTCCTTGTTCACCAGCTGGCAGCTCTCTGAGCCCTGAGGCCTCAGCATACCGTTTTCATATCCCACTTTCATGATCCTGAGCACGCTGCACTTTTCTCAGTGCACAGTGAGTTATCCCCGGGTCCCCCACCTTCCCCAGCCCCAGCCCGAGGCTCTGGGCTCCCTTTGGGTGTGACCCTGGGTAAATGAGTGCTGTGTCCCTGACAGCTTTGCAGGCACACAATTGCTCACTGGGTCGAATGACATAATATTTTTCTTGAGTCAGAGAAAGGGGGTTTTCTACTGCAAGAACTTTGCTTCCTTTGGTAAGGGAGCAGGGAGGAAAAGTCAATCTGAACGGACGTGATTTTTCCTTTTTTTGACTCACAGGATTTGTTTATATGCTCCCCTACCCCCCTCTGTCATAAAGAGCTAAAAGATTTACTTTTAAAAATTTGGTTACTACAGATAAGTACAATTAACCAGTATTATACCAGCTAAAACCTTGCTCATTTCCCCAACTCTGTCTGTCTATCATCTGGGAGCTAATTATCCCGAGGTGTATGCTTTTATTGTAAATCCTCTCAAAGTCTTCTTGTCCACAAAGTGGGGCTCACTTTAAATAAATCAGGCCTTTCATCCCAAGGCACTTGGATCAAGGATGGCAGAGGTAGAAACCTTGTCTAATTCATTTGCAAAACTTTGGTGCAGAATGGTAGTGTGGCAAGCACCAGGGCAGGGTTCATAAACAGACCACGTCTGAAGCCAGTTACGAGCTAGCTGACCTTGACAATCTGGAGGTCTCTTGGGCCTGTGATCTCATCTACAAAATGGTAGAGAACACTCATCACTTCACAAGGTTACTGGGGGAGCAGGCCTGTAGTAAACACTTAACAAATCCATTCCTCCCTCTTCCTTCTCTGAGCAAGGGCTTCCCGGGTTCAGAGAGGCTTTCTCCAGCTTCTCCTGAGTCACGCGGGGGCAAGAATGGGAGAGGGCATTCGGAGCAGCTCTAGGAATTGCCAAAGGAAAGTGACAGAGAGGAACACGGGCTGTGTGCATGTATGTGTGTGTGGGGAGGGGGGTAGGTGTGTGTGGGTGTGTGCGAGAGTGTGTATCTCGGCTACTGTCCATCACCTACGGCTGCACTGGCCCACCTGAACCCCCTTTATTTGCTTCTTCACTGGGGCCTCACTCGAATACCATCTAGCCCCTTGTTCAGAAGCTGTCGTGCCACTCCCTACTGCCTGTGAATAAAATCCAACCTCTGTCTCCCATCACGCAGCGTGCTCCACAGCCAGCCTGGGCCATCTCCCGCTCCTCCCACGAGAAAATGGCCTGTGCTCCCATTCCGCTGGATGGATCACTACTTCCTGGGCAGCGCTTGCCTTCCTGGCTCTGCATTAGTCCATGTGACTTCCTCAGACTGATGTGCGCCCTGAACCCCCGCCAACAGCCCTGTCCCCCACTTGCCCTTATTGAATTCTTGGTGGCCCTTCAAAGCGCAGCTCAGGTCCAGCTTTTTTTGCAAAGCCTCCTCTGCCATACTGACAGGAAGGAGCAGATGGTGCTCGTTCCCCTGCATGCAGAGCACTTCCTGGTCCCTGTCTTTGCAGCCCTTATTTCATCCTGCCCTGGACTCTCGGGGACTCCGTGAATGTCTACCCTCCCGCAACGAGATGGCAAGCTTCTGCAAGACAAAACCGCCCTTTACCTAGTCTGTACCCTCACCCCTGCAGCAGCTCCCTCCTACGGAGGAACCTGTTAGGTATAAGCTGAACTGTCTTCAACCCAGAACAGAACATACAGATCTTGGGCCTGCCCTGACACGTTGCCTGAGTTTCTAGCTGCACTAGTCTTTTGGGGAGCCGGTGGAGTCACATACAAGAGGCAGGGAGCCCAGTGGTAAGGGTGAATGAAGGCTTAGATGCTGTCAGAGGCCTTGGGTACTTCATTCCTCTGAGGCCTGATTTCCGGCCCTGGAAGATGGTGATAAAACACATCTTGCTGGGTGGTTGTACAACTAAGAGGTAACACAGAGCTTGGGTTATTGCAGGTCCCCAGCCCATAACGGTTGTAGGAGCACCAAGGCAGCTGCAGGGCACGACGCCTGGGGGTCCTGGGAGCCAGCACATTCTCACTGGGAGAGAGACTCAAGGTTACTCTTAATACCTTCACAGTCGTGTTCGCCTCAAACTTGAAAGCTTTGGTCTGTCCGTTCTCCAAGTACAGCTTGAGCACGTTGGGCATGCAGAGCAGAGAATTACCCTGGAAAATACAAGAGTAGTGTTGAAACTGGCCTTTCCTTCCGCTTTCCTTTCCTCAGCTCCCCTGCCCCCATCCAATGTGGAGAGCAGGATCCTCCCTGGCCTCCTCACCATGTCATGGGCTGATTCCTGGCATCTGGAAACTTCTCCAATGGACCAGGTCGATGCCACACAGACACAGGCATGCTATGTTCCGGGGATATCCACTACAAGTGTCAGACATGAGAGGTGGAGAAGAGTGGGCCCTGTCACGATGCATGCGACCCTGATGGCACCGCATGAGCCCATATGAGGTCTCACAACCACCAGCTGCCACTTCAGTACCTATGCTTGCTACCCTCATGGGATACAGTTTAATAAATCAGATGACAAGCTTGCACACTCACCCCAGAGGGCCTTTCCTGGTGGGGCTGGTGGGGGGGGGCTGACGGGGTGGGAAGCTCCCTTGGAACCCCCCATTTTCCAGCTGTATTCCCTGTAGTGAAGCACCACCGAAGGGCAGAGGGTTACTTCCACCTTCACGCATTCCAACCATCGCCCCAGATTTATGGAATCTCCTAAGGGATTCTGCCACTCCTGGAGGGTTTTTTGGGAAGCAGGCACAGGACTGATGTGTGTTTGGTAACCCCGTGCCAGCCAGAATTCCTGGGGTGGGGCAAGGCAAGAGAATTAGAGAATCCCCCCGGGGCTGGCTCTCATAAAAGTGACGTCTGAGTGCTTAACTGCAAATAAAGAGGACCCTGGGGGTTGGTGTCCTCCAGAATTAGTGAGCAAGCAGGTCTAGAGTCCCCAAGACTTGAGCTAAAACTGCCCCCAGCTTTAATCTCTGGAAAGAGTTTAGGTATAAAGCCCACCTGGGTAGAGAAGCCTATTTTTTTTGCAAAAAAAAGGACAGTCCGCCTCAGATGAGAATTTTGCATCTTCTAACTAGAAGGGCACTCTTATCTTTTCGGTAAGACTCACACTCATCACTCTCTATGACTTAAAAAAAAAAAAACAGTAGTTTTATGAAGGAAAAGGGGGGTATGTTCAGATCGCAATGCTCCTTCACAATCAGGGATGACAGACTGCAAACTGCTTGCTCTGTTCTTGCCTCACTTCTCCAGTTTTGGGTGTTCAGAATGACCTTCATCTTTGGATTTCCCAAGGGCAAAATTTCTTCCTTGGGACTTTATTATCTGGGACTTCCAAAAAATACATCCATAGCAGCATCACATAACTACCACCATTTACTTTTCTCTAAGGCTTCTTCCAATTTTTATCTAACCCCGTAAATCATTTTTAGAGAGCGGCCATAATAGAGCATGCACCATTTCATCTTCATTTTTTACTCAACACGTATTTCATACACTTTTTCCTGGGGCTTTAATGTTTGTAATTTTAATGGACTTCTAATCTTCTATTGGTTTGAAATATCAAGAATGGATTTAACCATTCCTCGGCCCTAGACATTGAGCATTCTTTTAAATTTTTTTCTTTTAAGTATTAGTACCATAGATATCTTTGAACACATGGATTTTTGCATTAAATTATTTTATAGACTAAATTAATAGGAATGTGATCCTTGGGCCACTTTTTTATGGCATTCATTATGTTTTGTCTTTTCCCTCCGACATAAAAACAGATGAAACCGATTTACAAAGCCACTGGTTAGTGCATGACTGTGGCTACTTGGTCAGCGTCAGGCCTTACACTTTTTTTTTTTTTTTTGCTTTATTTGTGCTAATTTACTAAGTGTAAATTGGCACTTCTTCATATTTCCCTCCGCATTTCTTTAACTGTTAACAAAGTTAAGCATTTTGCAAATGTTAGCTTACTATTTTAAATTCTTCTGGGGCCTTAACTGCTTTCAGGGGAAAAAGTTAACAACCAATTTTACCATCGTTTGTTTATTTATTTTTTAAAAAATTTTAAAGATTTTATATATTTGACAGAGAGAGACACAGAAAGAGAGGGAACACAAGCAGGGGGAGTGGGAGAGGGAGAAGCAGGCTTCCCACCGAGCAGGGAGCCCGATGCAGGGCTCGATCCCAGAACCCTGGGATCATGACCTGAGCCGAAGGCAGACGCTTAACAACTGAGCCACCCAAGCACCCCTGTTTTTTTTATCTTTTAAAAAGATTTATTTATTTATTTATTTTAGAAAGAGAGAAAGGGAGAGAGAGGGAGTGCATGTGGGCAGGGGCAGAGGGAGAAAGAGAATCTCCAGCAGACTCCCCACTGAGTGTGGACAGAACCTAAGCAGGGCCGATCCCAGGACCCTGAGATCATGACCTGAGCTGAAACCAGGAGTTGGACGCTTAACCAACTGAGCTACCCAGGTGCTCCAATTTTATCATTTTTTAAACTCATGAAAGGATGAATAGGTAGGTGACAGTGAGGAACTCTCACTGGTTTTGCTGTCTCTGCCTTATGCGGCTGACACAGAGACTTGGCGCTCTGACCTGCAAGTCTCCCCAGAGATACCTTTTTAGAGCCCTCTTTCTCTAAACTCCCACACCTACCAAAACTCTGAACCAGTTTTTGTACCCAGTTCAGGTCAAAACCTGTCCTCACTTGGTCTCCTCACGATACCAGCGAGTGCGGGATGGTAGCCATTTTAACATAGGATCCAGGTAATCCGGTTCACATCTGTAGAACTCTTATTCTCTACCTGTCCTTTGAGCTGGTTCTATCCCCTACTTCTCATCACTGTGTATTACTCTTAGAAATGCATACCGAATCTAAATTTAATTTGCTAAAGAGGTTCAATCCATTTCCACAAACATGGACACACAGAGACACAAACATGACCAGGTGACAGGGTGTCGGGTCTTTTCTAACACATTAGGCCTCCCACTGTCCCCTTCATGGACAAATCCACCTTCCACTCTCAGGTCTAATGAAGGTGTGGCCTGTTAAGTAGCAGGCGAGGTAGAAAATGAGGACTCTACAGATGTGAACGAGATCGCCTGGACCCCTCGTTAAAATCGCCACAACGCCCCACCTGCTGGTCTCTACAGCGGGAAGACCAGATAAAGACAAGCTGTGACTTGAAAGTTTCAAAGTCTAATATTGATTGCTGAGTTCAGAATGGCAATAGTTTGAGACCATTGGGAAGAAAATGTGTGCACTACGAATAAATGAGTCTTTAATCCAAGAGTCCACAGTAAAAACATCAAACTTCAGCTAATACTCTCCCTTTACAAATTTGTCCTCTGAACCCCCAATCCTGGACGTCTCCATATCAAAAAGGACTAGACAGCATGTTACAGTGGAAAACAAAAGAACTGAAATCACACAGACCTGGGCTCGGATGTTTTGTTGCTATATGATCTCAGAGGTTAATTCTCTTAAATTCTCTAAGCCTTTGCTTCCTCTTGTGTTAAAATACCTCCCCTGCAGGGTATTGTGATGACTAAGGATTATGTGCCCAAAAAGTTTAGGTTCACATAATAGAAGTTCAACACATAATGGGTTCTTCGGGTGTGGGGGGGAGCCAATCTCCACCACTACCATCACTACTATCGATATAGAGGGAACACTAGGTTTGAAGGTTCAAAATGAGAAATTAGCATTTGGAACCTACTGACATTTCATGGGCAAGAGAATGGAGTCACAAAATAACAGACAGTCACACCCCATGCTTCTTTCCCTGGCTTTCCCTGTCCATGGTCTGCAGGCATCTTACTGAGGGTGCTCAGAGCCCCTAGCAAACCTACTATACTCCCTTGGTATCCTCTCTGTGCTGCAAGAATCCAGAGGCTCAAAGTGGTAGGTGCCAGGAGGCAGCTTGCCAGCTTCATGGAGAGTAATTTCAAGCTCCTGACTAGTGACGCACCTGGCTGTGTCCACTGACAAGCACTTCCTCAGCGAAGTGCACCTTCACGGGGTTGGTCTTTAGCCTGGCTCTCTTCTCCTCAGTCAGGAAGGATGACTTGGGGACTCCCTGCAAAACATTAACATGACACATTTTAGACTTCTGTAAAAGCCATTACACATCTTCTCATCTCTTAAAAACAAAAGCACAAACTCTGACAGCTGTTGAGACCTCAGTTAAAACCTACAGAGAAGGACAGCATCCTACTAAAGATCTCTTTTCATAACATCCAGGGATCCCAACCCAGACAATGTTCTTATGTGTCTTAGAACAGTCGAAGATTCAATATGGTAGCAAAATGGTTGTGTATGACAAAGACAAGAGCTGGCTTATGAACAAGAAGACCCAAGTTCTGCTACTCAACAGTTATGAGAACTACCTCAAACACAAATTCTTATGGAAGAAAACCAGTTGTGTGTGTGTGTAAATCAAAACAAAATAACTCTGTGTGACTTTGGCAAAGTTATGGCTCCTCTTTGACCTTTAGTTTTCCTATGTGCAATGTGAGAGTTGGATCCAAATAACTCCAGGGCTCCCTGAAGCTCTGACCCCTGTGATTCATCCTTGGTCCATCTTTGCTCTTCTCATCTTTTGCATGGTACCCTCTTTCCCCAGAGGTAGAAGGAGTGATCACAGGTCGATATGAGTATGTGATGAAGCTCCTAGTCTAGACTGTAGGAAGTTAAATTGTGACACAATGAACAGCAACTTGCATGATCTAGACCAACACGATGTGATCTTCCTAGACAGAATCCTGACATGTTATTCCCAGCCTGGCATGCTACGTTTCTTGGTCTGGATAGTCCTTTAGGCCAGGCTCTAGAAAGGTACATGTGTTAAGAGTCTCAAGATGGAGCTCTGGACCACATCTTATGTAGCTGATGGAAGAGAGACATAACAACAATCAGAGAAACTACAGAAAACAATGCTCATAGCCTCACATATCAACAGACCAATGTCATTAAGAACCTGAAGTGAAGAAGCGACCCTGAAATTTTAATGCAAGATAAACTTGATCTTACAGGTAACTAGAGCCTTGGTGTAATAGGGTTCATGACTATGATTCAGTATCTCAAATATATAGTTTGCTTTTTAAAAATTTAGTAAAAGGAGAAGGGGAAATAACAATGTTGCCAGGGGAGAGGTATACCTGTGTGGTAATCCCTCAACTCCAGAAATCACTTAACATCAATTTGCTTTCTTCTTCAAGCAGAATGATTTTCCAGTCAGAAAAAATGGAAGAAATAAAGTTACAACACAAAATTGGTGACAAAACTATCAGACAGTTTTGAATGAGTTCAAGACACCTATGCCAGTGAATCTCGGGGCTGGTAACAGTTGGCATCATCCACAGAAGAGGAAATGGAAGAAATATTAGGAGACTAAAGATGGCTAAGTATCAAGTTTCCCAGAAAATGAACACAGAAGATGAAGGAAAACACATATTGGTAAGCTTGTCATTATTTCTTGGCAAAATTCAAGATAAGAGGGGCGCCTGGGTGGCACAGCAGTTAAGCGTCTGCCTTCGGCTCAGGGCGTGATCCCAGTGATCTGGGATCGAGCCCCACATCAGGCTCTTCTGCTATGAGCCTGCTTCTTCCTCTCCCACTCCCCCTGCTTGTGTTCCCTCTCTCGCTGGCTGTCTCTATCTCTGTCGAATAAATAAATAAAATCTTTAAAAAAAAAAATTCAAGATAAGAGGTGGTCAGAGAGCTTTTAGTCATTGATCACTAATAACCAATATGGAGTTACCAAGAATAAGTCAGAGCCAACCAAGTTCACTTTTCTTTTGAAGATGGGATTCCAGATTGGTAAGGCAGGGTCTTGTGGATATAGCAGTATTCCTTCATTCTTGCAAAGTATTTGATAAGGTCTCCTATAATCCCCCTGTGGAGAAGGCCAGATGCAGAGCCATTAGGAGGATTCAAAACTAGTTGACCTATGCTCGAAATTGTCCCGATTTCTAACTAAGCAACTCAGGCTCCCTTGAGCTCAGTCTCCAACGACGATGGTTAGCAATGCCTTGGATGAAGTCAGAGAAAGCGTACTCACCAAACCTGTGAATGACACAGAGCTACAAGTTATCATCAGATCTCAGGCAGCAGAAATTTGGGAGGAAAGGTAAAGGAACTGGGTATCTAAAAGAGGTGTGTGGGAAACTTGAAGGGCAGGGGCAGCTGTGGGCCAGAGGCCAAAAAATCCCTAACAACAAGCATAAGAGGGTGTAAGAGAGCAGGGTTGTCAAGAGCTGAAGGGAACAGAGTAAAGTGAGGGGTTAAAGTGACAGGTGCAACTGTCACTACCCTAAAGACTCAAAGGAATGAGAAACCAGGGGCCGAACAGGGAGAGATGCAGAGAAAAAAAGAATCTGTGGCGGGGGGGGGGGGGGTGGGGGGGGAGGGCAACCGCTATTCTCTCTCGCCTTGGGGACAGCAATCCTGCAAGAGTGAGGCCCAGAGCTGGATCAGACTAAAGAAAAGTAACTGGCCGGGTAGTGGAGGAAGTGGGGGAGGCGTGGGAAGAGGTGGATCCCTGACAGGAAGGGAGAATGAGTACAGCTGATGACTACAAGCATCCCCTTCAGTTCTGTAATTCCCTGACTGTCAAATCTCAGCATGCCAGAACACTGGGCCAAAGCAACATGATTTGACAGGGATTACTGTGAAGTGTGGCACTGAAGATTAAAAAAATAATTGCACATCATGGGCAATGGGGGCTTGGAAGCAATTCATCTGGAACCCAGCCTCAGTTTTTGGTCAACCGCAAGTTTCACCCAAGCCAACAGTGTGACCGGGCCTCCTTAAATCTTAACCTCATCTTGGGCCTCGCTAGCATTTTCGGTGGGTGTCAGAAGTGCGCTCTCCGTGCCCTGGGCACTCTCACCAGTTGACTCTAGGTGGAACTCTATTCCTTTCTGGGCGCCACCATTTGGGAAGGCCGCCGTGAAACTGGGATCTGTCCAGAGAGCTACTGGGGAAGTGAGGATTCAGACATAACAAGCATTTTATGATGAAGAGTTGATGGAACAGTAGTGAGCCTGGAGAAGAGAAGGCCACAGCTCCAAATCTTTGCCAATCTATTTCATACAAGGTAGACTTGCCCTGACGAGCACGAGTTGGTGGGAATCACAGGGAAGAAGGGCCTCTTTCATATTTGGAACCACCCAACCATGAAACTAGCTGCTTTGAGAAAGAATACACACTCTGTCATAGAAATGCCCAATCCCCAAGCCCCACCGTGGGTCCTATGCTTTTATACCTGAATAGTAGCTCTGCTATCTGTATACCTTGGCATCTAAAACATGTTGCAAACCACTCACTTGAGCCATCTAATATTAAAAAGAGACACTTTAAAGAATAGGAGCTCCTCATTAGTCTAGGACATTTAGATTCTCCCTGGGTTCTAAATTAATCCATCAGAGAAGAGTGGACATGAGCTGATAAAAACTTTCTCTGTGCATGTTTTTGCTGAACTAAGAGCTAATGCTTAAAAGGGCACCGAAAGGGACAAGTTGAAAAGTTCTATCTTTTTTACTACTCTCCGCCCTAGATTGGCCAACATCATTTCTTAAAGACGGCAGGTTCAGGCGCCTGGGTGGCTCAGTCAGCTAAGCGTCTGACTCTTGATTTCAGCTCAGGTTGTGATCTCAGGGTTGTGAGACTGAGCCCCGCATTGGGCTCCGCGCTGGGAGTGGAGTCTGCTCAAGATTCTCTTTCTCTCTCCCCCTCTGCACCCCCCTTAAAAAACAATTTAAAAAATACGGACAGCAGGGTTTAAGGAGGTAGACTAGCATAATGCTTTTGACTGTGGGTTCTGAAATCTGACTACCTGGAAAATAACCCAGCTCCACTGATTTCTGCACGTGAGACCACGGGCATGTGAAGCCACAGCATTCTTATCTGTAAAAGGGGGATAACAAATATATCTACCTTGTAGGATTTTCTTTTGGTGAAGATTTAGTAAGACATTAAAGATTAGTGTTAATATAAGAATATATTATAAACCATGAATATAAATATAGCACTAGATAATTAAACTAATATATATATATTTTTCCCCTATAAAATGTTATGTCCTACAGAAGCAGTAATTACTATTCCAACTTTGGATTTTATTTTACTTTTTAAAGATTTTTTTTATTTTTAAGTAATCTCTACACCCAACGTGGGGCTCAAACTCACAACCCTAAGACAAAGAGT
The DNA here is from genome assembly GCF_024610735.1 of Ursus americanus. NCBI lineage: Eukaryota > Metazoa > Chordata > Mammalia > Carnivora > Ursidae > Ursus > Ursus americanus. The sequence goes on from NC_142144.1 coordinate 33,274,184, forward strand.
CTCATGCTCCACCGTGTGAGCCAGTCAAGCCCTGCCCCCCCAATTTTGGATTTTATCATTCCTAATCAATTTCAAGCCACTTGAGAACTCTAAGAATCTGCTGTGGCAAAGATGAGCATCCTTGCTGAAGCAAGACATATATGATCATTCGTCTTATGATCCCGTAACTCCTGATGAGAGGCCTGAGTGGGCTGGACAGCATTCAGGGCATTTCTCAGGACATGGGCCAGTATCAGCTTTCCCTGCAGGAACCCAGGAGCCCAGCATTCACATCCTCCTCTGCTTGGGAACCTCGGAGGAATCTCAGGAGTCCTACTGGAACATGTTAATTTTCCTCTCCCTACACTTTTCATTTTTAAAAGGATGCAACCATAAGCTGTTTCCCTCTTATTTACTTAACAAGTGTTTTGGTTTCATTTCTTGAAAACAGCAGGGGAAAAAACCCACCTAATTAAGATTAAGATGTTCTCCATTGAGATGCTAATCGGCTAAATAAAAAGAATCTTCTACCACCTGCACAACCATCTATACTGATTAGCTTTCAGTATACTGTTTTTTGTACATTGGTTTCACATTTTCATAGACAAATTCTGTTTAGAAGAATCTCCGTTTTTGTCCATAAAACATTTGGTCTGTCATATTTATGGCAAATATCTTAATCCTATTTAGGTCGGTTTTTTCCCCCTATTCTATTTCCAAGAAATAAAAACAAAAAACAGTACTTGCCAAAAATGAGAAGAGAACACAGTTTCTTTGCTTTTTAGTGTTCTTAAGTTTTTGGACCAGAGAAATTTAATTTTTTCACATAATCAAATAGCTGTTTGTTCATTGTGCTTCCCCCCACTCCCTATATAGTTAGGAATTCTTTCTATAACCTGTGGCCAGATAGACACTCATCCATATTGCCTACATTCTACTATTTTTTTAATATTTAATTATTACGTCAAATGGTGTGACTTTTTTTTTTCAAATACTTAAAGAAATGTCCTAGTATGATTTTGTGAATAATCATCTTTTCTTCCAGTGATTTGGGATACCATATTTTCCACATACTAAATTCTTATATCAGCACCTATTCTAGGACTTTCTGTTTGATTACACTGACATGTTCAACCATTTCATCGATATCATACTGCTTTAATTATATTAGCTTTATTAGTTTTAAAATCTGTTACATCAAGGCCATCCTCATTACTCTTTTTTAAAATTTTAAAATTTAATTTCTTTTTATTTTTAAAGATTTATTTGAGAGAGAGAGAGAGGGAGCAGGGGGGAGGGGGAGAGGGAAAGAGAGACTTCCTCAAGCACACTCTCCCACTGAGTGCAGAGGCTGACAAAGGGCTCGATCCTACTACCCTGAGATCATGACCCAAGCTGAAATCAAGAGTTGGCCACTTAACTGACTGAGCCACCCAGGCACCGCATTACTTTTTTTTTTTTTTAAAGATTTTCTTGATAAAGGACACCTGGGTGGGTCAGTTGGTTAAGCGTCTGCCTTTGACTCAGGTCATAATCCCAGGGTCCTGGGCATCAGGCTCCTTGCTCAGTGGGGGCCTGCTTCTCCCTCTGCCTGCCACTCCCCCTGCTTGTGCTATAAGTCTCACTTCAATAAACTTTGCCAAAATTCAAATACAAGTCCCAACAGGAGTTTGAATTTGCAGTAAGAATATATATTAATATGAGAATAACCAATGTAATTATAACAGTCTTCCCATCAAAGAACATGGTCTGTATCTCTTTTTATATTAAAAAAAAGTTTACATCCTTCATAATATTCTACTTTCCTTCACATTGGGTCCACCTATTTCCTTTCCTTAAAGATTTCCTTTTTTCTTATTTTTCCCCTTAAAGAACTAACCCAGGGATTTATTTATTAACTTCACAATTTTTGTTTTCCAAAGCATCATTTAGATTTTAATTTTTATCATTTTCTTGATTCTGCTTTATGTTTGTTTTATAGTCTTTCCTTACAACTTCTTGCACTGAATATTCACTTGACCTATTTCCTTATTCAATAATTAAATCACCTAAGGCTATACATCTTACTCTGAGTATAGCTTTAACTGCACATAAATTTTAAAGAGCACACTGCTAATTTTAAATTTTCTTCTAACTAGTCTTTAATGGTGGTTTTGCTTTTCTATCTGACCACATCTTTACTTGGGAGATCGCATTTTTATTTCCAAATGGCTAGAAAGTTTTCATTAAGTTTTTGGTAGTTATTAATTTCTATTTCATTATAGTCTGGAAAGGAGACTTATATAGTTTATCTGGAGAATTTACTGAGTTTTTTTGATAGAGTGGTATGTGGTCAATTAGATTATTAAATGCATTACTAAAATTCTCCATGCCTCTATTTATTTTTTTATCTTTATATGGCCAAGGTTAAGAGGTATGCATTAAAGTCTCTGAGAATGAGAATTTTCTGTCAACTCTTCCTCCTTGGTCGTTCTTTCTCTTAGGACTTGATTATACACTTTTCCCTGTATCACAGAGAAAGGGCTCCTTGGCCTGTGGTATTTAGGATTGCTATTTCCTCTCAGTGTGTTGTCCATGCCACACCTTGCCTGGTGATGAACCGCAGGGCTGACAAGACACTTTCACATCTAGTACTTCACTTGGTCCTCATAACAACCCATTAGAGAGGCAAGACAAGTATTGGCATCATCACTGTTTTACAGAAGTGAAAACTGAAAATTAATGACTTGCCCAAAGTCGTAACACACAAACTTATCTTAAAACTTGTAGTTTGGTGCCTTTGTCATCGTTCTGCTCTGCATAATCCTAGATCTTTCTCCTTAGCTGGACCACAAGTTCTGGAAGCCTGGACCGATCCATACCTGTCTCACCCACAGACCGATGCATTGGCTGTCTTCAGGCAATGTTGACTGCCTGCCCACCCACGGCCTGGCTGCTGTCCCCTCTGCCATTTGCCTTCTCTGTTTATTCTCTGAGGGATATCCCACTGAGGGTATGGGGTTCTGGGGCTGAGAAAGGTAAAAGTAACAGGACACAGAAAGAGATTTACCGACGAGCAGCGAACAACTGTGATTGAAAGAGAGTCTTCAGCTTCCCTGAAAAAAAAGAAAAAGAAAAGAATAAAAATAAAACCATTTCATCACTTTGGATGTGTGTGTGTGTGTGTGTCAAAAAGACTGACAGAATTACAAAGCAGCAGCCTCTTTTGCTTCAGCTTCTTTGTCTCAGCAACACTGAGAAAGACGTTGAGGGAAGCAGAGGAGCTGAAGCTGTCCCAGAGTGCCTCCCCCCTCCCCAGCCTGCGAGAATCTTCACACACCTGCCTCTACCATCTAGTCTGTAGCTACAGCCACTTAATTCAGTCAGACTTAATTTCATTTGTATGATGAGGAACTCATGCAGTTGGTATGACCACTAGCTAGGTTTATGTCCAAAAAAATTTTTTTAAAAGATTTTATTTATTTATTTGACAGAGAGAGACAGCCAGTGAGAGAGGGAACACAAGCAGGGGGAGTGGGAGAGGAAGAAGCAGGCTCCCAGCAGAGGAGCCTGATGTGGGGCTCGATCCCAGGACTCCGGGATCACGCCCAAGCCAAAGGCCGACGCTTAACGACTGCGCCACCCAGGCGCCCCCCAAAAAAAACTTTTTAAGAGAAAACATAGCAATAACATAGATAACTTAGGTTGATATTTTGGACAACTTAGGCTAAACGTTTCGCTAGATTGAATGAATGAATGTGGATCACATTTATCAGATAAAAGCCAACCAGCTTGTGGTGTTTGGGCACACAAAAGCAGTGTCATGAGCCGAATCATATACCAAGACACTAGACATTTCTGTCTTGTTTTTATCTTAGATCCCCAAAGTGATAAAAGTCAACCAGATGCGGGCCACACTTCCATTTTGTACTAGAAAACAGAATTGAAAACTCAATCTATATTTCCTTTTCCTTTGCCATTGCTACACAGAGAAGCTGTTTGCAAATAATTGCATTTGACTTCTTGCAATATGAACATTTAGGCCAATTGCTGCTGGTATGTTGCTTCCTCAAATGGGTAAATCAGCTGGTGGTTTCTAAGTGTCTAGGGATTGCCTCTTTTCCATTTTATATATAAACAGGCCTTCCCCGAGATAATCTACAATAAACCAAGGTCCTAGTGTTCTCAAAAGGACATTTAGGTCTCACAGATATCTGGAAGGATTGGAGAGGTTTCGCTGTGCCATGTTTTGCTTGCTTTTTCCCTTTATAAGTGGAAATGGTACTGGCAGCTAAGCTAAAAAAGAAAGAAAGAAAGAAAGAAAGAAAGAAAGAAAGAAAGAAAGAAAGAAAGAAAGAAAGAAAGAAAGAAAGAAAGAAAGAAAGAAAGCAGTCCTGGGATTCCCACAGGCAGTGTGGCAGAGAGCACAGGTGCACAACACACAGCAAGTCATTTCCCCGCTGAGGAGTCCTCAATGACGCCATTCCACACAGAGACTAACACCCAAGCTTGCTGTGCCAGCACTCGACACCCTTCACCAGGTGGGCCTCACTTCCCAGAACTGTCCTCTAGGCATCTGGTGCCTCAGGCAAACTGACCCGCTCGGCATCTCCCCCTCCCTCCACCTCCCCACCCAGTACTTGCTGCTTATCACTTCTTTGCCGGGATCCTCCTTCACCTCCACTTTTGTGGGCCGAATTCTACCCAGCACTAAAGGTACTGACGAGATCCTTCTGGACTCCTCTGTTTTGTCAAACCCAGCTTCCCCACAAGCTGGAGGAATCTGTAGCCTTTACAGCCCCTCTCCTCTTCTCCTGATGCTTGTCTGCCTTCAGCCTCCCTGGGGTGCACGTGAGTCACTCCTGCACTACCGGCCAGCAGCGCATGGGGAGCGCAGTCCCTCTGGCCCACAGGGCGCCCTGCCCACAGAAGGTGCTCAGGAAACAGACTGGGTTCAATGTGACCCACACACCCAAATTCCGGCCTACGGCTTAAAACTGCGAATAATTTTGCTTCTTAGTCGGAGTTTGATCTAGCCTGGCAGAAATAATAGCATCACTGAAAATCTAAACTTAATTTGCGGGCATTGATCATCTTTGAGAAAATCACCCAGTAACTGGGAAAGCAAACTTCATGATTTCCATCACCATGCTTCATTTGGTAGAAACGAAATCATCGAATCCTATCTGGGCTGTCCCACCCACTCAACTTATTCTCTGGCAATCCGGAAGCAAAACTGGGCTTGGTTGAAACGATTCTATTTTCTACACTTTGACGGATTCTCTATAAATCGTAAGCTGCTTGTGTGTCCCTCCGCAGCGAGACTGTGCCTCCTGAGGGCGGAGACTGCATCCTGCGTTTTCGTGTTGTCTCACTCTTTGTCACTGTTACTCATCATTCAGTGTGTGCTGTCCATGATAGGCCCTCAGAAATGAAAACCACCCAACACCGCTCACACAAAGGCATAATAAGTATCTTCAAGTTGGCTTTCGTGTAACTCTATTTCTCATGTCTCTTTGTTTATATTAAAGTCATCGAAACAGTGTTGAGTGACAAACTGGAAAGACGAAGCCTGTAGGTGCCTCTAAGATGTCTGTCAGCCCTCTTCACTCCTATCGCTGACGTTCTTCTGTTTTAAAACCAGGGTCAGCAATTGTTGGCTCATTCAGCCGAGCACTCATCCCGTGCCAGCTCTGAGGGAAATCCCGGTCTAGACAGAAAGCGAGGCATTGACACAAGTCACAATGCCACCAGGCAGAAGGCGGCAGCTGCCGTATCAATGAAACTACATATACACTAACCAGGCATTTAAGAAGAGCTATCAGAAGGGTTAAAGAAGAACTAACAGACGCGGCGCCAATTTAGTTCAATCTTTGGCATATGTTACAACGATCCTAGAAATCCTCACCGGGTAGAGCCCGTGTATTATACTTAGGCATAATACTGCCTGCAGTACCTAGCCCGGTGTCTAGCACAGCAGGGGGCTGATAAATACGGCACCCTGTCCTTCCCCGTGGCTTCTCTAGGCAGAAGAAGCACCAAGTAACCGAGACAGAATTCTCAAACACGGCCGCTGCCACCACTTTCAGGAGACGGGACCCTACTAAAACCCTGGGGAGATCAATTATGTCATTCCTGTCACCCATCTTTGCTCTGTGATCATCGGTGTGACTCTGCGGATAATGGAGGCAATTTAGTACCTCAGTATATTGACTGCTCGTTCACAGGAAAGGCTTTCGGCAGGCTCGTTGTTCATTTGGAGGATCTGATCACCAGGGAAAAGCTTGCCGTGAGCAGAGCCTCCTGTTGGATAGAGAAGAAGTCATTGGTGTTCATGCCAGGAGGGCCCAGACCCCATGTGTCACAGCAGCACAACTGAATGGCAGGTTGATCCAGTCCCCTGGGCACCAGCTCACTCCCCTCCCCAACCCTACCCCTGGCCATCTTTGGGCTCACGTGGATCTATCTTCCTGTTTACAAAATGTGGATAATGTACCTACCATCCATCACCTTCAAGGGATATTAGGAGACTGTTCTGGGAAAGAAAACTAGCAGAAACCCCCAGAACCAAGAGAGCTGGCCAGTGAATCTACTACATTAATCTCTAAAGAACTCTGGGTGTGTGTGTGTGTGTGTGTGTGTGTGTGTGTGTGTGTGTGTAAACTGAAATCCGTAGATTTTAACTAGTTCCAGATCTAACATCAATACATAGCTGATGTATGAAAACAAACACTAGACATTTCCAGCCTGTTCTTCTTCACCCTGATAGAACCTATATTTTACAAAGACTCAAGTGAAAACAAATCAATAATTTCTATTACTCTCTGGCCAGCAACTCTCCCCAGCTCGGAGCATGCAGGGTTTCAGAAAGGAGGGCTGATCCAAATACTGTCACTGCACTGAGACTGACCAGGGAGCCACGGGCGGGCAAAGCCCTGGTCCAGGCCAGCAGGAGCCTGGGGTTCTGATCAGCAGGTGCACATGGGGCTTCCTCCCTCTCTGCACCAAAGGAAGGTACAACCTCTAGACAGAATTAGGTCAGAATTAGATGTACCTTTTCTAACTTCCTAGGGTAGCATTTTCGAAATTAGGTTCTAGAAGAGAGATGGGAAGAGATCCAGGGCTATTTCTCCCCCTCCTGAAAAATCAAACTCCTTTCTTGCTTCCCAGTCAGCCCATACCTGCTGTGACGGCCACCACTGTGAGGGGAAGGCTCTCAGAAATGTGAAATCCGTAGTCCTGGAGGAGGGCATCTTTCTCTATTTTTACTGTGTGTTTCACAGGGGTGAGGGTCTGGATTGGGATCCCGGGGGGCCCATCAGCTGCAGCAACTTTAGCCCTGGAAGAGAAGGAGTATTATAAAAAAGAGACAGAGGGGATTGTACGTAGTGGTCACAAACTGGGACAGCCCTAAGCATCCTGGAGGAGGAAGATGTAGCGTGGAGCACACCCCAACTCTCCTCTTGACACAGCTGAGGCACAGACACCAGTAGGGAAAACACCCAGTAGAACAGAGCACCAGGCTCTAAAACAGATGTCATGAAGGGCTATGGGGGAGAGAAGGGGGAGAGCAGCTCTAACTTTGTGGGATAGGGGATAAGGAATCAGGAAAGTATTTGCTACCCGGAAGAGGGGACATTTGAGCTGCACCTTGAGAGATGTTGAGGGTATATCTACACATCCCAGATTCTGGCACACAGAAGATATTCAGTAGCTGCTGCTGAGTGGATGGATGCAGGGATGCAGGCATGCGGGGATGCAGAGATGTGGGGATGCATGGCCAGGCATCAGGCAGGAGGCAGTGCTTCAGCAGAGGTACAGAAGAGGAAAAACAGGGAGCATGAATAGGAATGAGGTCTTGTTCAGTTTGGATGTCCGAAGCTGACTAATTTCATAGACGGATTGTTTCACTGGTGATTTATTTTTCTTTTGTGCTTTAAGATGAATTTCACTTCCTGAACTTTCAACTTGGTAACTGTGAGTATTCCAATATGAAATCCAAGAGAGTGAAGATTCCCCTTACAGTAATCTTTAAAAACATATATGATCTCTGTAAATCTAAAAGCAGGTAAGTTGAAAGTTTGTATTTTATTTCTCTCAAAACCACAAGGCATCTGAATCAGCAAAGAAGAAGTCAAGCTCTGAATCTTTGCAGATGATATGATACTTTATGTGGAAAACCCAAAGGACTCCATCCCAAAACTGTTAGAACTCATACTGAAATTCAGTAAAGTGGCAGGGTATAAAATCAATGCACAGAGATCAGCTGCATTTCTATACACCAACAATGAGACAGAAGAAAGAGAAATTAAGGAATCAATCCCATTTACAATTGCACCCAAAACTATAAGATATCTAGGAATAAATCTAACCAAAGAGGCAAAGGATCTGTACTCAGAAAACTGTAGCACTTTCATGAAAGAAATTGAGGAAGACACAAAGAAATGGAAAAACATTCCATCCTCATGGATTGGAAGAACAAATATTGTGAAAATGTCTATGCAACCTAGAACAATCTACACATTCAATGCAATCCCTATTAAAATACCATCAACGTTTTTCACAGAAATGGAACAAATAATCCTAAAATTTGTATGGAACCAGAAAAGACCCCGAATAGCCAGAGGAATGTTGAAAAAGAAAACCAAAGCTGGTAGCATCACAATTCTGGACTTCAAGCTCTATTACAAAACTGTAATCATCAAGACAGTATGGTACTGGCTCAAAAACAGACACATAGATCAATGGAGCAGAATAGAGAACTCAGAAATGGACTCTCAATTCTATAGTCAACTAATCTTTGACAAAGCAGGAAAGAATATCCAATGGAAAAAAGACAGTCTCTTCAACAAATGATGTTGGGAAAATTTGACAGCCACATGCAAAAGAATGAAACTGGACCATTTCCTTACACCATACACAAAAATAGACTCAAAATGGATGAAAGACCTAACTGTGAGACAGGAATCCATCAAAATCTTTGAGAAGAACATAGGCAGCAACCTCTTCAACCTCGGCTGCAGCAATATCTTCCTAGACACATCGCCAAAGGCAAGGGAAACAAGGGCAAAAATAAACTATTGGGACTTCATCAAGATAAAATCTTTTGCACAGCAAAGGAAACAGTCAACAAAACCAAAAGACAACTGACAGAATGGGAGAAGATATTTGCAAATGACTTGTCAGATAAAGAGCTAGTATCCAAAATCTGTAAAGAACTTATCAAACTCAACATCCAAAAAACAAATAATTCAATCAAGAAATGAGCAGAAGACGTGAACAGACATTTCTGCAAGGATGACATCCAAATGGCCAACAGACACATGAAAAAGTGCTCATCACCACTCAGCATCAGGGAAATACAAATCAAAACCACAATGAGATACCACCTCACACCAGTCAGAATGACTAAAATTAGTAAGTCAGGAAAGAACAGATGTTGGCGAGGATGCGGAGAAAGGGGAACCCTCCTACACTATTGGTGAGAATGCAAGCTGGTGCAGCCACTCTGGAAAACAGTATGGAGGTTCCACAAAAAGGTGAAAATAGAGCTACCCTACAACCCAGCAATTGCACTGCTGGGTATTTATCCCAAAGATACAGATGTAGTCATCCGAAGAGGCACCTGTACCCCAATGTTTACAGCAGCAATGTCCACAATAGCCAAACTATGGAAAGATCCCAGATGTCCATCGACAGATGAATGGATCAAGAAGATGTGGTATACATATACAATGAAATACTATGCAGCCATCAAAAAAATGAAATCTTGCCATTTGCAATGATGTGGATGGAACTAGAGAGTATTATGCTAAGCAAAATAAGTTAGTCAGAGAAAGGCAATTATCACAGGATCTCACTGATATGTGGAATTTGAGAAACAAGGCAGAGGATCATAGGGGAAGAGAGGAAAAAATAAAACAAGATGAAACTAGAGAGGGAGATACACCATAAGAGACTCTTAATCTCAGGAAACAACTGAGGGTTGCTGGAGTGGAGGGGGGTGGGAGGGATGGGGTGGCTGGGTGATGGACACTGGGGAGGGTATGTGCTGTGGGGAACTCTGTGTATTGTGTAAGACTGATGAATCACAGACCCGTACCCCTAAAACAAATAATACATTATATATTAATAATAATAATTTAAAAAACCCACAAGGCAAGTCATGAGGTATTTCTCATTTGTCTGTTGCAAATGACATTTCCCCCCTGTGAATCAGTGGTCCTTCCTGAGAAAGGCCAAATGGGGATGGGATGAGGTGTTTACTGTCATAATAAACAACAGAATGTAGAGGAGTAACAGCTCCCTTGGGGCTCTGCAGTTAAACCCTATCATTTATTCTCCTCCATTTACCAAATACTGTCAGGAACTCTGCTTAATGTAACAGGACCCCACTTATCTGAAAACCACCTGTCATTGATAATGATCTCAAATTTCCACAAGGATCGGGAAACACAAAAACTGCTTCATGGAGCCAAAATGCATGTGACAAACCCAAGTACGAGACCTCATGCACATTATCCATCAAGGAGCTCCTGACACCCCCGCTTAGAGCTGACTTAGGCTGTCTGAACAGATGATGACCTGACCCCGCCAGTTTAGAGGCAAAGAGAAGATTTCTTCTACGCAAGCAAATGGATCATACTGAGAAGCATCAGCAGAAAGATCTAATGAGAGGGAAGAAACAGAAGACTGAAAATGTAGAGTGAATAAAGCCCGTAGCCATTCCTGATTAAAAAACAACACAAAACAAAACCTTAAAGCCATGAAAGGTCCTTTCCAAATAATAATATACTGTACTGAGTGCCAAAAAAATCACATTTACGTTCTTTTTAAAAAGAGCAACAGGAAGGATACTCTAGACATTTCTCGCATTTAATATACTGGGGGAAATGTGCATAATAGTGATCAGAGAGGGAAAAACAGTAAGAAGCATAATAAACACAGGAAATGGAAAAGTCCCACTTGTTTTTAAACAGATGATGACAGTACAACTAGAAAATGATCAACAAAGAGGATTGCTGGCGCTAAAAAAGTAAGGTTAATGGAGTTACAGGATAAAAACACAAAACACAGCCTCGAAAAACATTCAATAACTCGTTGAAACAGAGTAGCTGAATGTGTATTAGGTACTAGCTGATACGATACCAGAAGCACAAGCGACAATGAAAACACAGACAAATTGAACTTCATCAAAATTAAAAACTTTTGTGCTTCAAAAGGCACAATTAAGGGGCACCTCGAAGGCTCAGTCAGTTGAGCACATGACTCTTGATTTTGGCTCAGGTTCATGAGATCAAGTCCCACATCCGGCTCTGTGCTCAGCACGGAGTCTGCTTGGGATTCTCTCTCTCCCTTTCCCTCTGCACCTCTCCTGGCTTGTGCTTGCATGTGCTCTCTCTCTCTAAAATAAATAAATAATCTTAAAAAAATAAAAGACACAATAAAGAAAGTGAAAAAAACCCACAGAATGGGAGAAAACATTTGCTAATCATATTATCTGATAAGGACTTTGCAGCTAGAATATATAAAGAATTCTTATAACACAAAAGAAAAATAACTCAATTAAAAAGTGGGCAAACAATATATGTGGACATTTCTCCAAAGAAGATATGCCAACAACCAGTAAGTACATGCGAAGATGCATAACATCATTAGCCATCATGGAAATGCAAATCAAAACCGCAATGAGATACCACTTTCTATTCACTAGGATGGCCCATAAACAGAAAGACAAGTGTTGACAAAGATGTGGAGAAAATGGAACCCTGATAGCATCTGGCAGTTCCTCAAAAGACTAAATGTTGAAAACCATATGACGCAGCAATGCCTCTCCTATGTATCCGTAAGAGAAACGAAAACATATGTCCACACAAACTCGTACGCAAATGTTCATAGCGACAATATTCATAATAGCCCCAAAGTGGAAACAGCTCAAATGTGCATCAACTGATGAAATGACAAAGAAATATTCCACTCCACAATACTATCTGGCAATAAAAAGGAATGAAATACGAATTCATGGCTATAACATGGATGCACTTGAAACACATTCTACTAAGTGAAAGAAGCCAGCCACAAAAAAACACACACTGTGTGACTTCACTTTATGGGGTATGTCCAGACAGATCTAATCTGACAGGCAAATCAGAGACAAAATAGAGACAAAAAGTGGTTGCCTAGGGCTGAAAGCAGGAGAATTCTGGAAGGAAATGGGGAGCGATTGCCAATATATATGGTTTCTTTTTAGGGTGAAAAAACCTTCCAGAATGGATTGTGGTAATGGTTGTCCATCTCTGTGAGTGCACTAAAAACCAATGAATTGTATGCTTTAAGTGGGTGAATTGTACGGTAAGTAAATTGTATCTCAATAAAGCTGTTGAAAATAAGGTAATTAAGTTCATTTTTTAAATATTTTATTTGTTTGAGAGAGTGAGAGAGTGAGAGAGAGAGAGAGAGAGAGAGAGAGGGAGAGGGAGCACGAGCAGGGGGAAGGGCAGAGGGAAAAAGAGAGAGACAGCAGACTCCCTGCTGAGTGCAGAGTCAGACACTGGGCTTGATCCCAGGACCCTGAGATCATGACCTGAGCAGAAGTCCAAAGCTTAACCAACTGAGCCACCCAGGTGCCCCAAGGTAAATCAGTTAAAAAAATATATAATTCGGGGGGGAGGGGAACTGGCTATAATAAAAATATATGAAGAATGGGCATAAATACATGCAGTAAAATACCCAGATTGCACATGTTCAAAGCAAGTGAACTGACAACTTGCACATGAAGAAATAAAGTTGATAAATAACACGGAAAATGTACAACCTTATTAATTAAAGAAGCACAATGGAAAGGGCTATAGAGTACTCTTACATGTCAAGTAAAGCACCAAATATAAATAAAAATAATAAAGCCCAACATGTGTAGGCCTTGGGATTTAAGGTTGACCATATAAATTGGCTATTCAATTTCTCTAGAAATTAGGGAAATTGTAACATGTATTAAAATTTGATAATTTTCTTTGACCTTCTGTTACCATTCTGACTGCCATTCCTCAAAGTAATAACCTCAAACAGAAAGTAAATTTTTTGTATTAGACCATGAGTTCCTAAAAGACAAGGGTAGTATCTATTTATTCTGTGTTCCTCGGGCCTAGTAAAGTCCCAGAATAGAGTATGAACTCTAAACACCCTGCCTCTTAAATATTCAAAAATATTTATCACAGCTTCATTTAGAATAGTGGAAAAACTCAAAATAACTCAACAGTGGATAAACTAAGCATAGTAAAGAATCACTCTAAAATTCTTTATCAATGAAGAATCACAAACCTCAGAACTTTAGACATACATGGAAACACAGCTTAGAATATACCTAACCTTTCTGGGCATCCTCTAAACCATAGTTCAGATCCCCTTCCTAAGGGAGAGCTTGGATTATTCTAGACTAAAATTCTCTTGAGTGCTGAGTGAAAATCTTTTGCCCATAGGAAGCATTTATGCTTATTAGGTGAATACATGAGCAAAATACTGTACACAGAAAGCAAGATACAAAACAGTACTTCAAATGATTGGCAAAGGTGAAAATGTACGCATAACCATTAATAAATAGCAGACAACTTGAATGTAAGTAACAGAGCTCAATATTTGTCATTTTCCTTTGTTTGCTTAATTGGCAATACAGCTCAGCCCTATGACTAATTAGGACCCATCTCTTCCATGTCCCAGAGCTCAGTAAATGGTATCATGAGGACTCCTGGGAGTCTTTCTTGACTTTACCCTGCTCTCATCCCTTCTATCTGATCAGTCACAACATCAAGAGATCTCTAAAGATGTCCATTTCTGTCTGCTTGCCCACCAGTCCATTTCGGGCCGCCATTACCTGTCCTACAGGCAGCTTTCTCCAATCGTCTCCAAACTGGTCTCTTCACTTTTCACTTTTGTCTCTCCTGAATACTTCTGCATCCAGTACCAGACTGATTTTATAAATGCAACCTTGCTCAGGTGTCTCCCTTGACTGAATGGCCTCATCCAAAATCCCTGATATGGCTTAACACAGCTCCTGTCCACCACTCTAGCCTCGACAACCATTCATTCTCTGGATATGCTTGTTCCAGCCAAAGTAGTCTCCTGTGAGTTACTCAAATACACTGGCCTTTGTACAAGCTCTTCCCTTTACCTAGAATCCTCCCCCAGCCTCATAACCCCTGATAAGACACACTCTCCAGAAATTTACCCAATATGCTCAACCCCTTCTCTATCTTCTGGTTTGGGCAGAACTATCTCCTTCTGTTCTGCACAGAACATGCACACCTCTTTTAGAAATATACATAGTACTTACAATGACCAACATGAAGTCTCTGGTCCTCTCTAGACTATACTTTGTGAGGCAAAAACCATGTCTTTTTTGTCCCATGTGTTAAACTCAATGGTAGGCATAAAGTAAGGCTTATTTACACATGGAAAAGAAAAGAAAAGAAAGAAAAGAAAAGAAAAGAAAAGAAAAGAAAAGAAAAGAAAAGAAAAGAAAAGAAAAGAAAAGAAAATCATACCACAGGGTTAAAATAGAATTCATTCGGATAGTCTTCAGTTATCCGACTTTTCCCCTTGGAAGGGTGCATTCCTCAACAATGGTAGACAAACAAGGCCCCACTCTGTTGACTTATCCCTGCACAGTGTCAGTGGCTTTGACCCAAAGTCTGCATTTGACATTCTTCCCAAAGGCCACGTTTCGGCTTTTGTTTGGAAAGGGATTGCTTAAGAACATGACCAAACCGTGGCCTCCTCACAAAGAATGTTTAATATTGGATGGGGAGCTGAAGGAAATGCTCTCTGCAGCAAAATTTCCTCCTCTGAAGCATCTTACAAATATCAGATTGAGCACTGATAATCCAGAAACCTGTGTCTGGTTCATTGTGTAATGGCTTCAAACCACAAATCTGAGATCATTCTGATGATGTTACACTGGAACAGCATAAGACCTGTGGCCCCACTAGCGGAATTCCTGTCAGGTAACTGGTCTAGCCTACAGTGGGACTAGAAAAACAAACACGCTACATTTATCATTCAAGTTGTCTCATGTAGACAAATTCTCTATTTTATAGGACATTTGTTCATACCGAAGTGATCAACACTGAAAAAGAAAAAATACCACATGGAAATAGATTATGCGTCCGCTCTTCTCTGGCTTTTTGTCTGTTCTCTGATATATCAGAAAATATATTTCACTTCTATCCTGTAACAACAAAGAATTCATCTCTGAGTTCCAGCAGGATGTTGAGAAACTATTTTGAATCTATGTTTAAACACTGTATTAGACATTCAGCCTGAATGATTTTGAAAGCTAAAGTCTGGTATAAGCTGGATTTTTAATCTAAAGTTTATTCGAAGAAAGCAGAAATAGAGGGAGCCGTCCCGACCAGAAAGAAATGTAGCATGTGGTCATAATCATAGGACTATGCTTATGACAGTTTCTAGGGACCATGCAATTAAGAGACTGGGAGTATAGTGCTATAGGGCCAAGGCCTACAGTTGAGAGAAGTAATTATTCTACTATTACTTTATTTTTTTTTTTTAAAGATTTTATTTATTTATTTAACAGAGATAGAGACAGCCAGCGAGAGAGGGAACACAAGCAGGGGGAGTGGGAGAGGAAGAAGCAGGCTCACAGCAGAGGAGCCTGATGTGGGGCTCGATCCCATAATGCCAGGATCACGCCCTGAGCCGAAGGCAGACGCCCAACCGCTATGCCACCCAGGCGCCCCTCTACTATTACTTTAAAAAGGAGATTCGGAAGATGAGGGCAACCTGAAAGTGCAGTGCGGGAGCCTTCCAGCCTGTTCTCAGATCTTCCCAATTTGCCCCTAGGTCAAGAAGCAAAAGTTGATACTTGAAGTGGTCTTTTTCTTTTTTTAAAGATATTATTTATTCGTTTGCCAGAGAGAGAAAGAGAGAGAGAGCAAGAACGGGGAGCGGCAGGCAGAGGGAGAAGCAGGCTCCCTGCTGAACAAGGAGCCCAATGCAGGACTCGATCCCAGAACCCTTGGATCATGACCTGAGCCAAAGGGAGGTGCTCAACCAACTGAGCCACCCAAGCGTCCCTAAAGTGGTCTTTCTACATCATTAGGGATATTAGAAAGGCCAAAGAAGGCCATGCCTGTCATTAGGAAATAGTCTTTTTATGGTTGTAGTGAACGAGTACATTCGGAAAACATAGAAAACCAACAGGGAAGGCTCCTGACACGAAGATGCCACGATACTGGTGCACGCGCACACAGGTAGGTGTGTTCTTGTGTCCCGTGTGGACGTGTGTGGGCACGTGCATGTGTCTGCAACACGTGCATGTGTGTTCATTAGTATTAAGATTCAAGGTAAGCTGAGAGAAATCTTTTTAAGCCCTGAGGATAAAACCAAGCACCAAGCATTAAGCACCAAGCTGCATCAAGCTCTTCATGTTTCTTTAAATCTTGTTCTGTAAAACTAATACTTCTAGATGGAACATGAGAGAATTCAGTAAATCTTATGCTGAGTTGTTTTAATAATACAATAACATTATTCTAAAGTTTATATGCAGGAATTGCAGGTAAGGGTAAAAAAAAATTGAAAATTGAACACAAGGGTGTGAAAACACACAGATCAATGCTACAGAATAGTTAGCCTAGAAAGAGATCCAACTTCCGACTCACAGAAAGAGGAATTTCGTAGATGATAAAAGAGGGGCCATAAATCATCGAAGAAAGGAAAGCTCACTCATAGTCAATGGTGATGCAAATAACTACTTACTGTTTTGGGAAAAATCAAGTTAGATCTTTATCTCATAGTCTAAAATAAACTGCAAATTAAAGACTAAACATAAGGTATTTTTAAGCTATTAAATTAAATAGGAAATTAGTTTAATTAATTATGGGATGAGGATTTTCTAAGCTTAGGAGCAATCAAATAAATCATCAAGAGAATACCATTTAACTACATAAAAGCTGAAATTTTCCCAGGGGGAAAATGGTATAATTAAGTGGAAAAGTGTATTATTTTTTTTATATAAGATGATTTTTATTATGAAAAATATTGCACTATATGTGCTCATGTGTATATGCCAAGAAATAGAACATTACAGCCTCTCAGACGCTTTCTGTGTTCCTTTCCCACTAAGTCTGTCTTCATTTCTAATTTAAGGATAATATTAAATATGTATCAGTAAATTGCAATATATGATATAAAACATATGTGTGCACTTAAAATAGTAATTATAGGGGCGCCTGGGTGGCTCAGTTGTTAAGCATCTGCCTTCGGCTCAGGGCATGATCCCAGGGTCCTGGGATCGAGCCCCGCATCGGGCTCCCTGCTCTGCTGGGAGCCTGTTTCTTCCTCTCCCACTCCTCCTGCTTGTGTTCCCTCTCTCACTGGCTGTCTCTCTCTGTCAAATAAATAAATAAATCTTTTAAAAAAATAGTAATTATAAAACATACACTTGTGTAAACACTACATAACTTAAATAGAACACTTCACATAATTTCTAAATCTTTAGGATGCCCCTTCTCCAATACATTCCCCAATCTATCAAACCTGTCTTTCTCATGTCATTTCTATGGCTATAAAAGGTAGTAAAAAGACGACAATTTAGTTCGAAGCAAAAACGGTTAAAAATTAGGTTATGATGTAATGTCACTATGTTGCAGCTCTTATTAAGTAGATTTTATTGCATTATTTATACAGAAATTCAGAACATGTCACAGTGACCATTTGTGGGGTTAGCTCGCTCTTTCTCTCTTTTTTAAGATTTTATATATTTATTTGACAGAGAGAGATAGTGAGAAAGAGAGAACAAGCAGGGGGAGCAGCAGGCAGAGGGAGAAGGAGAAGAAGGCTCGATCCCAGGACCCTGGGATCATGACCTGAGCTGAAGGCAGACACTTAACTGACTGAGCTGTCCAGGCGCCCCTTTGGGGTTAGCTATTTCTAAAAGACCACTGACACTACACATGTTATTTTTACGTTGGAATATGAACGTAGATAGTGGGAGAATAGTCATCCTCACCACATCCGGATAGTTTTGCACTCCTATGATTTTAGGTTTCACTAGGTTTGCCCTTACCCGAGCATGCGCACTCATTCTAACTGAGCACCACTGTCTGAATTTGACCAATTGTAATAATAGCCACCCGCTGAAACTTAATTGAAAATTTAAGAAATCAAAGCAATTTTGAAAGCTGACACTCCTCCAGAGAAAAACACCTGTTTTAAGATACATTACAGAGCTCTACCATAACCCCAGGTCCATAAAGGTTATCAATTTGTTCAGCAATGTTTGGAAATGGAAATGGCTATTTTGACTAATTTGCTCCGAGACAATTCAATTAGAGTCAGAAATAAAGTTTAAATTTTATGGGAAAAATGGCAATCATAGGTAAAGTAAGTACAACTAGGCTGAAATGATTGGAAGCTTTTGAAAGTCTGGAAAAAATAACAGGATTGCTGTAAGGTGCATGTAAATGATATGACTGCAGGTGAACTTCTGACTTTCCTTTTTCTGGACTAGAGAAAACATGTTAATGTACTTTTTTCATTTCTTGCCCTGGCTGTCAAATCCAACGTTAGTACTCAAATGTTAAATCCAACATCTAATTGGTTTACAATGTATAGCGCTTCTGTCTTTATTTAAAATTTTCTAGATGTTTTAAAACTGTAAGTCATCAAAAATTTTCTTTGGAAGAAGGAAGGATGTAAAATTTAAATACAGTTTTTTAAAGAGTTTTTAATTTGAGAGAGATCACGTGCGCGAGAGAGCATGAGCAAGGGGAAGGGACAGAAGGAGAAGGAGAACCAGGCTCCCCAGGACTCCGGGATCATGACCTGAGCTGAAGACAGATGCTTAACTGACTGAGCCACCCAGGCACCCCTAAATATATTTTAATAAATAATTTAATTCCTCATTATGAAAGCCCTTAACCAATAAAAATCTATTGAACATCTACTACATCCTATGCACTCTTCCAGGGCTGAAGATACTTTGTAAAACAAGAGAGTCATGGTCCTCGGTCTCATATGTGGCAAGTAAGCTGAGAGGAAAAAGGTCGTATAATAACCGGGCAGGGGGAAAGGGGGAGGTAGACAATGGATAAGTAATCAATGGATATATTATCATAAGTGTTATGAGGGTTAATTAGTCTGAAAGAAACAAAGAGGGGACCCACTCTGCCAAGGAAGCAGGAGGAACAAGATGAGGTTGGAGAGTAGGCTGGGGCCAGATCATAAAGGGGCTTACAGGCTGTGGCACAATGACAAGTGAGTCCTTGACCAGTTTGGGGTGTGGAGGGGTGAGTATGTGGGACAGGAGTGGCATGTATTTTGAAAAGTCCACTTCAGCTTCAGGGTAGAGAATTGATTGGATCAGAGAAAGAGTTAATGATCATGGCAGTGAGGTGGACAGATCTGAGACACGTCTGAAGGTGAATTGACAGGAGGTGCTGATGGGGTGGGTGCAGAGAGAAAAAGTCAGGATGACTCCCACGTTTCTTAAGCAGCTGGTGGTTGGTGGTACCATTTACTCCACTCTGAGGAAATTACAATTATTTCCCCCAAACTTCGCTTTTCAGTTCTTGATCATTTTCAAGTAATCTGAGGACCTCAAGAACCCAGCCTGTATCAAGGTTGTGAGATTAGAGATGGGAAGCAATTTAAGCAAGGCCAAATGTATCCTAGAAACACAGGAATGAGGGGCACCTGGGTGGCTCAGTCGTTGGGCGTCTGCCTTCGGCTCAGGGCGTGGTCCCAGCGTTATGGGATCGAGCCCCGCATCAGGCTCCTCTGCTGGGAGCCTGCTTCTTCCTCTCCCACTCCCCCTGCTTGTGTTCCCTCTCTTGTTGGCTGTCTCTCTCTCTGTCAAATAAATAAATAAAATCTTAAAAAAAAAAAAAAGAAAGAAAGAAACCCAGGAATGATGTTTTCCACGCATATTGCCAGGACCCTTTCCCTCTTTTGCTTCTCTCTCTCAAGCACTTGGAAAACAAGACTGTTGAGACACATGGAAAGATGCTCAACATCATTAGCCATCAGGAAAATGCAAATCAAAACCACACTGAGATTCCACCTCACCCACACTAGGAGGGCCACAACAGAAAAGAGAGATAATAACAAGAATTGGCACGGACGTGGAGGCATGGCACCCTTGCACACTGCTGGGGCAAATGTAAGATGGTACAGTCACTTTGGAAAACAGTCTGGCAGCTCCTCGAGAGGTCAAACACCCAGTTACCACGTGATCCATCTCTACCACTCCCAAGTACATACCCAAGAGAAATGAAAACATATGTTCAAACAAAAACTTGTACGCACATGCTTATAGCAGCATTATTCATAATAGCCCCAAAGTGGAAACAACCCAAGTGTACATTAACTGATGAATGGACAAAGAAAACATTCCATAATGGAATATTATTTGGTAATAAAAATGAAACACTGATACATGCTATCACACGGATGAACCTTGTTCACATAAGGCTCAGTGAAAGAAGCCAGGCACAAAAAGACCACCTATTATATGATTCCATTTATGTGAAATATCCAGAATGGGCAAATCTATGGAGACAGAAAGTACATGAGTGGTTGCCTGGGGCTGGGGGAGGGGCAAATACGGAGTGACTGCTAATGGGTATGAGATTTCCTTTTGTGGTATTGAAAATGTTCTAAAATTGGATTGTGGTGATTTTTGTACACTCTTGTGCATATACTAAATATATACTGAAAATCGCTGAACTATATACTTTTAGTGGGTAAATTTCATGATATGTAAAATACATCTCAAAAAAGATGCTGGATAAAACAACTTCCTGGGGTACCTGGGTGGATCAGTTAAGCATCTGCCTTTGGCTCATGTCATGCGTGATCCCAGCATCCTGGGATCGAGTCCCACACTGGG
Organism: Ursus americanus; assembly: GCF_024610735.1. Lineage (NCBI taxonomy): Eukaryota > Metazoa > Chordata > Mammalia > Carnivora > Ursidae > Ursus > Ursus americanus. The sequence continues at coordinate 33,295,041 of NC_142144.1, forward strand.
GGGGCTCCCTGGGAGCCTGCTTCTCCCTCTGCCCCTCCCTCCCTCCTCTCTCTGCTCCTGCTGTCTCTCAAATAAATAAAATCTTCAAAAAAAAAAAACTTCCTATAGGACAATGTCACCTTTTATTTACATTATGAGAAAAGCAGGATGTTAGAGAGTACCAATGTCAAATATTTAGGCACCATCAAGTTAAAGTTACACAGATCTCTTTTCCGCAGGAAATCGCAGAGGCTTAAATGTGCTAAAATGCACCGTGTGCAAAATGCAAGCAGAGGTGGGTGGGAATGGGGTACGGGCTGCATTGCTTCCAAACCTTTAGTGGAGCAGCATTACACGGGACTAGGTTTTGCAAAACCCACTTTAAGAAACAATGTACCTAGCAGTTTTCCCACTCACCATCAAGTACTACTTGACCACTTCCAATCAATCTCCCAGGACACAATCAGCTCTGGGTTATAGAGACAAGGCCAATACTTGCCCTGCTCTCAGAGCTTACTGTCCAGACGGAGAAAAAGAGATGTGCTCAAATAAGTAGAACACACCAGGAGGGGCGTAGTGCTGATGTCGAGCAAATGCTTGGGGTCCCACGGGAGTGGTTAGGTCTAACTGTGGGCTAGGGAACACTTCTTAGAAGACTGAGCATTTCAGGGGCGCCTGGGTGGCACAGCGGTTAAGCGCCTGCCTTCGGCTCAGGGCGTGATCCTGGCGTATGGGATCGAGCCCCACATCAGGCTCTTCCGCTATGAGCCTGCTTCTTCCTCTCCCACTCCCCCTGCTTGTGTTCCCTCTCTCACTGGCTGTCTCTATCTCTGTCGAATAAATAAATAAAACTTAAAAAAAAAAAAGGAGACTGAGCATTTCAGCCAGACCTTGAGCTGTGGGTGGGTTCTGTATGCATGAAGTTGGAAGGAAGGGATCTGGCACAGGAGCCTGGCCTGAGGGGTGAAAGGAGCAAAGGGGGTGCCTGGAGTAGGAGAACAATGAATAGTTCCTTTTAGCTGGTGGACGATGTGAAGGAGGAAGAGCAGTAAGACAAACAGCTGTAAAGGACTGTAGGTCAATCATAGAGAGCCTTGAATGCCAAACCAAAAATGCTCATCTTCTAAAAACTAGGGACCCATCAGCGATTTCTGAGCAGGGGGTGGGGACGATCTTAAACAAGTCACTCGGTGAGCCTCAGGTGTTTCTTTCTTTTTTTTTTTTTTAAAGATTTCATTTATTTATTTGACAGAGATAGAGACAGCCAGCAAGAGAGGGAACACAAGCAGGGGGAGTGGGAGAGGAAGAAGCAGGCTCATAGCGGAGGAGCCCAATGTGGGGCTCGATCCCACAACGCCGAGCCCACGCCCTGAGCCGAAGGCAGACGCCCAACCGCTGTGCCACCCAGGCGCCCCGAGCCTCAGGTGTTTCAATTGTAACACAGGTCTAATTCTAGCAGCCTAACCTCACCGCAGCCTGTGAGAGTCCCAGGCCTTGGCTCAGGGCGGCCCAGTCCTGAGCAAGGTTTATATGCTCGGCAGCACAACAGCTGTTTCCAGTTCCTTTGGAAGAATGTGTGTCTCAGAAACACCTGACACATGATATTTCATCTCTGTGGCAGGGCCAGATGGGAAATCTGAGATGGAAAACGAACGCTTCGAAACAGAACATATTTTAAGTTCTCCTGTAGCAGTCAAATCAGATCTGTACTTGATTTCATTTTATTTTGTTTAGAATGAAATAGGGACTGCAAGGAAGGAACAGCTGCTGGAAACAAAGACAGGGAAAGAGTATAAACAGCAGACTGCCTGACCCTCACAGCAAATACTAAGACAAGGGGTGTGTGTGTGAGAGAGAGAGACAGAGCACGTGTGAGTGTGTGTTCACGAGTGCAGGAGTGTATATTCCAGACAGTAGACGCACATGTGAGTGTGGATGAGTATGCCTGCGCGGATAAGTCCATTTGTGTGCGAGTGTTTGTAAATGTGTATATGAGTTTGGTGTGAGCGTACGTTGTGGGTGTATGTGGAGAGACACAGAGGGAAGAGTTGGAAGGCGGACAGACAGCAAGGCACTCCAGCAAAATCGCTGATCTGTTGGTGCCTCCCCTACCATATGGTGTAAGAACAAAGCAAACTGGAAACAGAGATCCCTGGGTGCTGCCAAGACTGGCAAAACCTCTTCCCACGGGGACACCAGATCCTGACAGGCAGAAATCTCTGCTAGCCCAGGAGCCTTACCGGGCCGAGCTGTCCCGTGAACGTCGTAGCCATCTTGCCACCATTTGTTCTATTCTGTGCGCTTTCCGTGTCTGGAATAAACTGGTCTCCACCTCTTCCATCTACCTAAAAGGAAGGAGAGTTTTCTTAAGAAGCTAACCAAAATATTTGGAAGAGGATTCTGACAAATCACTGTGATGTTTCCTGTATTTGCCCATTTAATGACATGCTGATCAAATAACCAGGGCTCTCTTTCTTTGAAATTAACATAAACAGGTCCTCAATCTTCCTGGAGTGAACAACTTTAGAGCAGCCCTCTGCCTAAGGAGTCCACGGTCTTGTGGGAAACAGATTAGCAATCTTAAAGAGTTAAACGTAAGGATTAGGGAATAAAATAGAGAAGGTTTCTCAAACTGTGACTGTGACCCATGGTAAGAGACACCCCTTACAGCATGATACAGCCTGCTGCCCCCAACCGTGCATGTGTCCCTGGACAGCCAACTCAGTTCTGTCTACACTGGGAGCTGCATGGACATGGAAGCATTCTAATCACACCGTGCCTATTCTTCTGATTGCTGCTTCTTTTGCTCAATATTTTGAATTTTTGAACAGGTAATTCATTTGTATAATTCAAACCCTAGACTATACAAAAAAGATATATATATTACTGTATTGTGCACTTAAAGATTTATTAAGAGGACAGATCTCCTGTTAAGTGTGTTCTTGCCAAAATAATAATTTTAAAAAGATAGTAAAAAATCCCCCTTCTATGCTGCCTCTATCCAGCCAGTTCTCACACTCATTGATAATCACTGCTCTCCTTTTTCTTTCCAGAGTTTCTTTAGGTCTATATAAGCAAGTATAAATAAAGATTTTATATGTCCTCCTCTTAACACAAAGGATAGTACATCATATACCTTGTTCTGCACTGTGCTTTCTTCTCCTTAAACTATATATCCTTGGTATCTTTCCACATCAATACATAGAATGTTTCTTCATTCTTTTTTTTTTTTAAGATTTTATTTATTTATTTGACACAGAGACACAGCCAGCAAGAGAGGGAACACAAGCAGGGGGAGTGGGAGAGGAAGAAGCAGGCTCCTAGCAGAGGAGCCTGATGTGGGGCTCGATCCCAGAACGCTGGGATCACACCCTGAGCCCAAGGCAGACACTTAACGACTGTGCCACCCAGGTGCCCCTCTTCATTCTTTTTGACAACCCCTGAGTACTACACTGTATGAATGTACTGTGATTTAAAAAGTAGCCCTCTCTTGATAGACATTTGGATTACTGCCAATCTTTTGCTATTATAAATAATGCTGCAATGAATTATGTTTCACATATATCATTTCTGTATGTATGCAATTACATATCTGGATAAGTTCCCAAATTGAATTGCTAGGTCAAAAGTTATAAGTACTTATGCTTTGATAGATACTGTCAGGTTACCAAGAAAACAATACATGTGCTTGAGATTAAAGTCTCATAAAACAGTATATATTTCTCTGTTCTTGTTCATTTCACTTTTTAAAATACTGGTCTCGATTCACCAAATTAATTTCACAACCCAATAAATAACCACACAACATAAGATATGACATTGGGAAATAACTATGGATACAAAGAAAATAAAAATGAATTATAAGACATTATGTTGCTTAACACTACACAAATAAATTTTAAAACCTTGATGACACAAATGGTTGTCAAGGAAAATATAAATAAGATGAACCTGTAAGACAGAGAAATTCTAGAAAGACAATTACAAGGGAAAGTTGATAAAGAAAAAAGTTCTGGGGGCACCTGGGTGGCACAGCGCTTAAGCGTCTGCCTTCGGCTCAGGACGTGATCCCGGTGTTGTGGGATCGAGCCCCACATCAGGCTCCTCCGCTATGAGCCTGCTTCTTCCTCTCCCACTCCCCTGTTTGTGTTCCCTCTCTCGCTGGCTGTCTCTATCTCTGTCAAATAAATAAATAAAATCTTAAAGAAAAAAAGAAAAGAAAAAAGTTCTGGGCATGAACAGATTCAAAGGTGAATTCTTACAAATCTATAAGATGACCCTCGCTCTGATCACTTTTTAAAAATATTTTAAATATAAACTTTTTATTTTGGAATAATTTTAGATGTATAAAGCAGTTGCAGAGAGAATACAGGAAGTTCCCAAATATCCTTCATTCAGCTTTCCCTAACGTTAATATCTCACCTAATTTTTGTATCTTTGTCAAAATTAACACTGGTCCAATAATATTAACTAAACTCTAATCTGTATTCAGATTTCACCAGTTTTTCCACTAATGTTCCTTTTCTGTTCCAGGATCCAATCCTGGATACCATGTTACCATAACCAGCTTAGTTTATTTTTCCCCAAATTTCCCCCAAATGCTGTTTTAGCTGTTTTAGAGTTCAAGGAAGGAAAGCTCCCAAAATCTTTTTGAGCAGCCAGTATAACATTGATACCAATTCTGATAAAAACAGTGCAATAAAGTAAAAATACAACCTCTCTTGTGAATATCAAAGTAAATGAATAAAATGTTAGCAAATAGAATCTATCAACAATCAACAGAGTAATAGTGGGATCTACCCACAAGTGTACTAGCCAGGGTATAAAAAAATGAAAGCAGGACACCCAACCTGACCACTTTGAACATGGGAGATTTACACTTCTCAGTTAAATGGCAGCCAAATACAAATTCATGGACAAAAAAACAGGCTGCAACCAAAAATACATTCTATTTAGATCAAGGGATGTGTCAGTCTAGCTTTCTTCTACAGTGGGGACATCAGACCTGAACACTGTCTTCAGTTCTAGGCAGCTTGCTTTTTTTTAATTATAAAAGAGACAGATTTCTGGTTAAACATGGTGAATTCAAACTACGTCTTAATCTCTTCTCTTTCCCAAGCCTTATCAATTACAGCAAAGGACTATAAAGGGAATTAAACCCATAGAATACAAAAAACAAAAGAGAAGACAATAGATGAGAGAGGTAGAAAATGTTGGGAAGATAGAAACCAATTGCAGGAGAGGTAACTGAGCAGAGCAAAAGAAACAGAAACCTATGTGCTTTCAGAGAGGGATTGTGATGAAAAATGAGCTTATTTTCACCAAGATGGCTCAAGAATTAGAGGCAACAGGTATGGGAGAAAGCAGGGATGAAGCATAGGGCTGGAAATATGGAAATATATTTCTATAAGCAGCAATTTTATTCACAGGCCCCAGCCCATGCTACTTGCCCACCTAGATAACGACCCCTTCTCCACCTTACTAGAGACAAGAGGCCTATTCCCTGGAGAAATCAAACCAGAGAGGCTCCAGACTTAGGAAGACCAGGCACAATAGAGACTACAGGACTGAAAATAGAAGGATTAAATAAAACTTTTCTTACTGAATGACAAGACCTTCAGTCTCTTCCTTTGCCCAGTTCCCAAAATACTGGCAGCTAGAACTCTTATCCCAAGCAAAAGACTAGAGAATCCTTTTTTGGAGAACTGAAAAGAATCACAGAAAATATCTTCAGATATTGATACTTCTGGCAACTTGCTGCCTGATCATGATGTACTGAAATCCGTTATTCAATGAGCCCCACACATCATACAAAGTTTCTAACATATGAATGGATATTTGAGAGAAGCCGACATTATGAAAAACGTATCAAACAGAAGAACTCAGAAGAAACAGATAATGCAAGAAACACAAGAAAAATTATAGACCCTTAAAAAAATACTACATCCATGAAACGAGAAGAGGATTTTCTTTAAAAAAAGAGACCAGAGAATGAAAACACTTGAACATTAAAAATAAGAGAGCCAGAATTTAAACGTTCAATGAAAAGTTTGAGAATGAGTAACCAAAAGCCAAAGACAGGGAAAACAGAGAAGCTTAGAAATGTATAGTATCAATCCAGGAAATCCAATAGTCATCTAATAGGAATCCCAGAAGGAGAGAACAAAGGAAATGGAGGTAAGGAAATTATAAAATAATTCAATAAAATTTCCCTGAAAAACCTAAGTTTCCAGATTAAGAATATCTACTAACGGCCTGGCATAATAAGTGAAGAAAGACCCACAACAAGAAATAACACTGTAAAATTTCAGAAACTAAAAGCAGAGAATATTTTCAAAATTTTCAGAGGAAAAAATAAATTGCATACAAACAATTGAGAATAAAAATGGCATTAGACTTCTTGGTAACAATGGAACCTTGAAGACATTGAAGCCATGACTTCAAAAATTACTTCAATTTAGGGGTGCTTGGTGGCTCAGTCAGTTAAGCATCTGCCTTCAGCTCAGGTCATGATCCCAGGGTTCTGGGATAGAGCTCCATGTCAGGCTCTCTGCTCAGCAGAGAACCTGCTTCTCCCTCTCCTTCTGCCTGCCACTCCCCCTGCTTGTGCACACTCTCTCTGTCAAATAAAAAAATAAAATCTTTTAAAAATAAAAAAAATTACTTCAATTTAGAATTCTATACCTAACCAAACTACCAATTAAATAGTAGAGATGTTTTGAGATGTTCACATCTCAAAAAATTTACCTTTCATATGCCCTTTCTCAGGATGCTCATAGAGGACATGCTTCAGCAAAACAAGGAAGTAAATAAATAAAGAAGAAATGGGATCCAGGAAATTGGGGATGATACAGACGAGAGGCAAAGGGAACACCCAAGATGACTATGAAGGGATGTACTATGGTAACACCTGTACATGAGACCTCGAGAGCAACTTTATAGACTGGTGCATGAAGACTGAGGTCTTAGGGGAAAAAAACATGACTATAGATCATCTTAAGGGTTTCTGCAGAAAAATTCACTGAAAGGCTGTCAGAGAGTATATGAAAAGAATTAGCAAAAAGCACATGGAAAACTAAGCAAATCAAAAACAGGGAATTATAAAAAAATGTACAATAAAGGAAACCAAATTTAATTTATTTTTTAATTAATTAATTATTTTGAGAAAGAGAGAGAGAGAGGATGCATGAGTGGGGGGAGAGGCAGAGGGAGAGGGAGAAAGAGAATCTCAAACAGACTCCCCACTGAGCACAGAGCTTGACACAGTGCTCGATCTATGACCCTGAGATCATGACCTGAACCAAAGTCAAGAGTTGGACACTCCACCAAGTCACCCAAGTGCCCAAGGAAACCAAATTTTAGCTCATCACTTGTCTCAGAAATGAACAATATTTATAACATCATAATAATGTAAACACTGAAAAATGATTTCTCAAAAACAGCAGATATAATTTGGCGAGGATATGGTGAAGGGAAGTTATTGTAGTGGTATAAGAGCTAAGTCCTCACCCACCGTAATAAATAATGTCTAAAATTCATAAATTAGGAAATAGTAATAGATCTCAGAAATCTCAGAAATAGGGAGGGAAAAATCAGAGGATACAGCTAGAAAAGCTGAAAGAGGTTCCCTCTAAGAAATGAAATTAGATGCTAAGGGGAAGTGGGGCAGGGACTGTTGATTTCTATTAGAAGAATTTAGTACTATTTTATTTTTTTTTAGCTATTTAGCTATAATTATTTTAGCTCAATTTTAAAAATTGAACATATGCTTACAGTAAAACACATAGAAAAAATATAATGAAAATAAAATCACCTATAGTCATACCTCCCAGTTATCAACTGCTAATTTTTCACTTTTCTATGCTTATAGATGCTACATATTTTTATTCAAATGAGATATAATTTTCCCACTCAATAGTTCATGAATATCATTCCATATTAATATTTAAGTATTTACATCATCATTTGAAATTGTTATATAGTGTTATTTTCTTTGGCCATATCATAATTTATTCAGTAAATCTATCCTTGGACATTTGTGCTGTTCCCAATTTTTCAGTATTATAAAAGCTTTACAATGAACATCCTTATTCATGGTAAATGGCTACTTCCCAGATATTTTCTTGGGAAAAATTCTTCAAAATGAAATTAATGAATTTAAGCATGTGTCATTTTTAAGAATTTGGATGTGTATTGTCAAATTGCTTCCAAGAAGGTAGCAGTTTTCACTCCCTGCCAGACTTTTTGAACACTGAATATAAACATTTAAAAAAATATTTGCTGATAGGATGGAAAGTAGCATCTAATTATTGGTTGAAATATGTTTTCCTGGAAAAATACAGAAAAAAGTAAATGTACACACAATTACATCACGTTAAAAATTATATAAAGTATTTGGTGGCTATTTACACCAACTTTGCCCTAAATTTATACCCATCTGTATTGCATATATTAAAATAGTCCACAGAATAGAATTATTCTATACTCAGTAGTCTATATTTTTTAACCTGCGAATATATCATGGACATCTTTCTATATCAGAGCCTATTATAGTTTTTATGTGAATTTATTTGATTACTAAGTACATCTGAACATTTTTCATGAGCTGTGGTCACCTATATTTCTTTTTTTGTTAATTTCCTGTTTCTATTTTTTCCTTATTTTTCTACTGAAATGTTTGCCTTCTTGTTATTGTAAAAAGCTCTTTTATTATAAGGATTATTTAATGTCCCTTTGCCAAGGACACAAAATCACATCATTATTTCTGTGAGACTTACCATGGAGGGTCAAGAATGCAGGTTTAGTGTTCTGACAACACGGAGAGACTAATCACAAAGGATAGAAGGATAAACGTCCAGCAAGGCCCACAGGATATTGTTTTCAAATATTTATTGCCTCAGTCAGGTGACAATTTTAGGATATGGATATTAACTTTGTCTTATTTCTGAGCATCACGCTTTCAGCACCTTCCTATAAAGGTCTAGGATGGTAAGAAGACTTAAAACCAAGTCATATGAAGACTCCTTGAAAAAAAAAAATCAGAGAACATTTATCTGATGAAGATCTGAAAGAGGCCGATATGATCCTGGTTCACAAAACACCAAAAGGCCACCACGTGAAAGAGACAGATTCCACATGATTCTGAGGTGCAGAGCCAGGATTAATGGGGGAATGATACAGAGCAGGAGACCCTAAATCAGGCTAAGGCTAGACCTTTCTAATGTTCCTAGTGATCTGAGGATGGAATGAGTTTGCTCCAGAATTAGCAAGATCCTGGTCAGTGAAGGTAGTCGAGTAGAGACTAAATAACTGCATGGATGTAGGAGGGACAGTGCAATGGAATATACAGACTAGATGACTTCTGTGGCTCCTTCCACCCACACAGCCCGAGGTCTCTAACTAGACCTAGATACCAGGCAAGATGATATTTGCTGTGCTCCATCTTGAAATTCAAAGGCCCATATCACCTGGACATCCTGAAGTAGCCACAGCACTAGAAGATACAAAATCTCTTACCTCTCTGCTGTTTTAGTCTCCAAAGGACTACAGAGATGTCAGGGATCTCAGATATATCCAAAAGGACATATCCAAATCTTTTCCACTCCTTTTTTTTTTTTTAAGATTTTATTTATTTTATTTTTGAGAGCAAGAGAGAGAAAGCATGAGTGGGGGGAGGGGCAGAGGGAAAAGCTGGTTCCCCGCTGAGCAGGGAGCTCAATGTGGAACTCGATCCCAGGACGTTGGGATCATGACCTGAGCCGAAGGCAGATGCTTAACACTACTGATCTATCCAGGCGCTCTTTTCCATTCCTTTTGAAGGTCATGAAACTGCAATGGTTACTTACAAGGAACTGTTATAAAACTGCTGCCAAATATAATTTAGCTAATTGATTCATATAAACATATATGGATTTAATGATGAGAATTAATTTGTATTATATATCTGGACTGTGGGTAAGGCACATGCCTTCATCCAAGGATCCCTGAAGACCAAACAAATGACTACATCAACCAAGCCATTAAAAGTGCTCCCTGATTCAGCAAGGTCTGAGCAGGAGAGTTTAAAGTCAAGAAAATGAACTGCTAATGGTTTTAATATTAGCCTCTGGATTGCTGGGCTAATGGAAGAAAATAAGAGCCCAGCTAATCTCCAATCTTGAATCTTTACTGCAATCCCACCGCCAAGAAGTCTTCTGGCCTCTAATTGTTCTGTCATTCACTGCTGCACCCATCTGATTGCTAGAAATTTCTTTACATAAAGCTAAATTCTACTTCTGTGCAGCTTCAATCCTCAGCAGTAGAGCTGCTCTCTGACCACTTCTCCCCACCCCTCACCACCATCTAGAAGATTCTCTACATTGGTCTTTCTGGATTTGAACATAGCAATCCTATTGTCTTCAAGTCTCCTCTGCCCCGGAATAAATATCCCCAGTTCCTTCCACAGTTCTTCATATGACAAGATCACTTTAGATCACCCTCCTCTGGTCACACACCAATTTGGCAAAATCCTATAAGGGGCATGAATCCCCAAACTAAACACTCTTCTGGTGTCTGGAACAAAGTAATAGGAAAAGGTAAACTCTCTCAAAGTATTTTGCAAATGGAAAAGAAGACTTACCAGGGAGACAGCTACCTTAAAAGCACATTTACAATTAAGGATATAAATCCGACAACAGGGATACAAGAGGTTATAGTAGAGGACTTCAAGCAACGAGTACCAGTTATTGAGAAATGAAAATAATCAATGAAGGCAGCAAAGGATAGAAGAGAAACTGAAGAGCCAAAAATCACTTACACTAAATTGAAATTTTAAAATAAAACTTGCAATTCAAGTGAAGCTATCAGACATAGAATCAGATTGAGGATATTCAACTTCCAAATAATAGAGACCAGCAGAGAAAAGACAAAAGCAATGCACAAAATTGAAATCAAAGAGTCAAAGGTAAATTTCTTGAGCTGAAAAATACCTGTTTCAAATATAAAGAGCACACACAAAAAAACTCTCCAATATAGGCCTTGAGGAAGGCTCCTTACACAGCAACTAAAGTTCTTAAACTTCAAAGACTGAAGAATCATCCTCAAACCTGTTTTAAAAGAGGAAAAGAATATGATTACTTGGAAAAGAAGAGATTAGGCTCATATGTTTGGCAGCATATGATTCCAGTATAGACTCAAGTTTGCTCCTTTTCTCCCCGGGGAATATAAAAGCTTTACAAGTGATATTTGAAACTCTGTTCTTGAAAGACATCCCAAGGAGCCCTTCTGTGATTTTTTTAACCTTCTAATGAAGGTCTTTTGTCAGCTTAGTGTTTTCTTTTTTCTTTCACTATTTCTTCTCTCCTTTTATGACACTGTCAGCAACCTGAGCATAGAGAACATGTCTTATCTCTATTTTCTTCCAGGATCTGTCACCTAGGCTCAACAAATGTTTGTTGAATGAGTTAATGAGCAAAATTAAAGCAAAAGCAGAAATAAACTAGAAAATTAGTATAGAATTTCACTTAATAGAGACAAAGATAATGTGGGTTAAAAACTACAAAGACTGACAAAGCCAATAAACCAAGGGTACCAATTATTAAAATGAGAAATGATCAAAGACAGACAAACATTAGAGAAAAAAATACTAGAGAGTGCTATATGTTATGCACAAGGAATTTAGATAAGCTAAGTAAATATGGGTGACTTTGGAAGATATATTAGGAATTTATCTTTCTAGAGTCTTCCTGGTAAGTCCTTCAATTTTCCTGAGGGGCAGAATCCTGGGTAACAAGGTCAGCCTCACAAAATGGTGTCTTCCAAGATTTCCACATCAACCTTTTAGTATGCAAGTGCATTCTTACCTATCAAAGGATTTTCCTAGACCAGTTCCTTGGGCATAGTGGAAGATGTATACTTTCCATGTAGGGTTTTAACAGGAGAAGACTCTTAAGACCCACGCAGGAAGATACAGTTAGGAAGCTCAGCAGTGAAACCCTCGGTAGCCTCTGGGAACCTAAGAGACTAGAGGGGTTGATGTTGGTTTTTCCTGGATGTGCTGAAGATACTATTTGTTTTTTTTTTTTTAAGTCCAATTCAAGAAACACTCATTTACTGAAAAAAACACTCAGCGCAGATGACCGAGAATGAGAGTTGAGTGAAATGCAGTCCCCCTTCAGGAAAGGGTCAGCCCCTTTCTTTTCTCTGACTGGTGGTGGGAGGTGCCTAGCACTGAGAGGTACCTGACAAAGTGTTCAGCGTATATGGCTCATTTATTCTGTGGTTTCCACAAGGCTGATCAACTCCAGAAAACTGAGGTAGTTCACCACCTTCGCCTCCAAAAGCAAAGAACCAGGACTAAAAATGTGAAATAAAAATTCTGAGTAAATCTATATCTGCGGAAGAAATTTAGAAAGTGAATTTTTTAAAAAGTCTGTGGGGACAAAGGTGCCCTACATAGAATTTGATGTGTTACTGTACTTATAAAAAATTATTTCAAACTCTCCCCAAAATTAATAGACAATATTCTTCAACAGAGAAAATGATAGCATGCTACCAAGTTCTTTTAATAATGCAAAGATAGCCCTGCATTTATTTTTTAGTTTTTCAAAGATTTTATTTGAGAGAGAGAGAGAGAGTGAAAGAGAGAGAGAGAGAGCACAAGGGGGAGTGGGGGAGAAGCAGAAGGACAGACTCACCACTGAGCAGGGAGTCTGATCTGGGGCTCTATCCCAGGGCCCTGAGATCATGACCTGAGCAGAAGGCAGACGCTTAACCCACTGAGCCACCCAGGCGGCACGATAGCCCTGCGTTTAAAATCTGACAAAGTGGGGCACCTGGGGGCTCAGTGGGTTAAACATCTGCCTTCGGCTCAGGTCATGATCCCAAGGTCCTAGGATCAAATCCCACGTCAGGCTCTCTGCTCAGCAGGGAGCCTGCTTCTCCCTCTCCCTCTGCCTGCCTCTCTGCCCTACTTGTGCTCTCTCTCTCTCTGTCAAATAAATAAATAAATAAAATCTTAAAAAATAAAATAAAATCTGACAAAGCTTCACTAAAAGGGACATAGGTCAATCTCACTCATGAAATACTCAAAAAATTCCTAAATAAGATCATAGACAGAAAATGTTAATAATTCTTTAAGCTGGGAGATGGGTATGTAAAAGTTCATTTTACTGTTCTACTTCTTTATATATAGAGAATTCTTAATATGCTTGCTTTTTTAATTTTAAAAAACTACCTCCAGCAAAATCCACATTATAAGGATAACATACCATAGTCAAGCTGGTTATCCTAAGAAAGAAAATCTCAATTTAAGGAAAACTATTAATAATTTTTATCTCATAAAAAATAATAAAGTAAATGATCACAAGATGCTGGAAGCTAATCTTGTTTGATTAAAAAAATAGGCAATTCAATATTATTTTAGAAAGAAAAATAGAAGCATTCCACTTAAAGGAGAAAATTAAATTACAATGTTCATTACAATATTGGAGTTGCCAGCCAGTGCAACATGAATGAGAAATGAGAGGTAAATACAGCAAAGGCACTTAAACCATCAGTGCCAACAACAGGTGGCATGACTGCATATGGGACTCAATTTCAAAATATTGGAGAAAAATAACCTAGGCAAAATTGTTCAGTTGTGAAGACTTAGGAGAATTTTTGAACAATCACAAATATTGGAATGGATTATACGTGTAAAAGGAATCTAGACTTGTTCTGAACAGCCCTAAAGAGACAATTCATCAAAGTTCAAGAAGACAAATTTCAATTCAACGTAAAGAACTTTTCTATCTTTTAAGGAAATTTTAAAACATACACAAAAGTAGACAGAACAGGGTCATGAATCTCCATGAAACCATGGAATCAGCTTTATCTATCTTGCCCATCTTGTAAAGAATTTTCATAATTAGAGCTATCAAAAGGGCACTGCATTGCCTTGAAGGAGAAAGAGATTTTCATAACTAAGGTGTACAAGAATTACAAAAGATATTAGCAGGTCAGGGATCCTACAGGGAACAGTCAAAATTGGATGGGGACTAAATCTATATGTGCCTTCTAGGAGTCTATGATTTAGGAGGTGGAATAATCCAGATTGTAAATTGGTCTTGGGCAGATGATAAACAATTTAACTCCTGAAACCAATTTTATACTATATGCTAACTAAATAGAATTTAAATAAAAACTTGAAACATAAAAAATATAATTACATACCTCCCAAATTTTATTTTTTTAAAAGATTTTATTCATTAATTTGTCAGAGAGAGAGAGCACACACAAGCAGGGGGAGCAGCAGGCAGAGGGAGAAGCAGGCTCCCCGCTGAGCAGGGAGCCCGATGCAGGACTCCATCCCAGGACCCTGGGATCATGACCTGAGCTGAAGGCAGTTGTTTAACCGACTGAGCCACCGAGGTGTCCCTACCTGCCCCCCCCCCAAATTTTAGAACAGAGTTTTTTCTTTTAGCCATCTTAGTATCTCCAGCTCCCAACATAAATAGATATTCAATAAATTCAGTAAGTGTTTGTTAAATAAACAAATGACAAATGGATGAATGAAACACAAAATGGGATGGCGGAACTTCTATATACCAGTAATAAACAAAAAAAAGTAATAAAATATAAATCTTTTTACAACATCTAATTTCCAATATATACAAGGTCCAAGGATATAAATCAACTGTTGACGCAAGAAACACACACACACACAAGAAACCAAAATGCCTGGCAAATATCCAGTCTTTCGAATAAGGAGAGAAATAAATGACCAAATTAGCATTTTCTCTTAAACTAATATACATAAAGTGTTACAACTTTTTGATCTTCCTCCCTCAGTTCCTGTGACATCGGTCCTATTTTCCTTCAGCATCTCACACCACATAACGCCTACTCAGCCTTCTCCGCAAACTCCTCTTCCCCCATCATCGAATTCTTGGTTTTGGTTTCCAGCTCCGATGTCATCTAAATAAATGGTACCTATTATTTCTCAGCCAGTGGTTCCCAAACTTCACCACATATTAAAATCACCTAGGGAGCTGTTAACAATCCCAGATCATACCCTAGACCAATTAAATCAAAATGTTTGAGGGTGCGAGGCAGACAATGGTGGTTTTTAAAGACCTCCCCCCTACCAAGTGATTCCAGTGTATAGCAAAGTTTGAGACTCATTGCTCCAGACACTCTCCATAAGCAATGTCATTTACTCCCACAGTCTCAGCTGCTTTGAGAACCAACTGCCTCTCTAGGATCTCTACCAAGATGTCCCATAAGCATTTGAGCCAGGTATATCTAAAACAGAATCCACCATCTTTCTTTGCTCCATTCCTCAAATCCCCTCCTCCAAACAGAACATCTTGTTGAGGAGACTACCATTTAATTTTCTAACTGCCCAAGCCAAAAATTTGGGAATCATTCTCGACTCACCCCACTTCATGCCCCACATTAATCCATTCCCCAAGTTCTATAGACTTTGCCTCCAGTTATCTCTTTTTTTTTTAAAGATTTTATTTATTTATTTGACAGAGATAGAGACAGCCAGCGAGAAAGGGAACACAAGCAGGGGGAGTGGGAGAGGAAGAAGCAGGCTCATAGCGGAGGAGCCTGATGTGGGGCTCAATCCCAGAACGCCGAGATCACGCCCTGAGCCGAAGGCAGATGCTTAACCGCTGTGCCACCCAGGCACCCCTGCCTCCAGTTATCTTAATCTCTCACTTTCTTCCCTTTGTTAGTGCTACAGCCATATTCAAACTTTGATTGTAACTTCTTATAATAACCTCCTAGCCAGTCCCTGCTTCTAGTTTTACCCTCCATCTATCTGCCCTCCATATGGCTACCAAAGTGATATAGCATGTCATTCTAATCATGTGACTCATTTTCCCTCTTCATCTTTAGGATAAAGTCTGACCTCAGGAATTACATTAATATTCACAACACAACTATATTAATAATACTAACATTTGCTATGAACCAAGAAGTGGGCTAAGCAATTTACATGCCTTATCTATGCCTTACTTTATTTAATGCTTTTGACAACCTTCATTACAAAAAGGAAACTGAGGCATGAGGAAGTTAAAGTAATTTGGCCAAGAGCACATGGTAAGGAAGTGGCAAGAACCAGAATTTCAAATCAGATTATCTTGTTTCTGGAACTGGACTCAACCATTCCAGCCCCCTGCCTCCCTCCTGGTCTCAAGATATAGTCAAGCCTTCTGTGATCTGGCCCCTCCGCACCTGTCTGTCTCATCTCCCTCACGCTGGACCCTCCAGCAAAACTGAATCATTTCTTGTTCTCCAAATAGGTCCTGATTTCTCACATCCTCATGTCTCTGCAGATGCTGTTTCTTCTGCTTTGTCCACATGCCCTGGCTGTCACCCACTAAATTCCTACTCACCCATCAGTGAATGGCCATGGGGGTACGCTGGACCGGCACAGAACACTTCCCTCTCAGCTGGCTTTCTCACCTGTAAAACTAATTACAATGATCCTTGCCCAGCTATGTTCCAGGGTTGGTTTAAGGCTTATATTATATTACTTGTGACAATTCTTTGAGAACTATAAAGTTCTATGTAAATGTTACCAAAAGAAACCTCTTTTTCTGAGGTAGTGTGAGCTCAGTTGTATCACCAAATTTGTCTGAGGCAAAACTTGGAAGTATAAGAAATTTACATCTGCCATAAAAAGGAGTGAAGTGCTGACACATGCTGTAACACGGATGAACCCTGAAAACATGCTAGGAGAAAGAAGCCAGACACAAAAGGCCACATATTGTATAATTTCATTTATACAAAATTTCCGGAATAGGCAAATCCATACATGTAGAAAACTGATTAGTGGTTGCCAGGGGCTGTGGGGAAGGGGAAAGGAGAATGGACTACTAATGGATAAGGGGTGTCTTTGGGGGATGATGAAAATGTTCTAGAATGAGACCGTGGTCATTGTACAACCTTGTGAAATACTAAAAGCCACTGAGTTCTATACTTTAAAAGAGTGAATTTTATGGTATATGAAACTTTTTCTCAGTTTTTAAAAAAGAAGGCACTGAGCTTCACCATTTCCTATGGTGCTAAGTAATACCCTAACTCCGATAAGGAACCTGTTTTTTTCATATCCTACCCCCGCATTCCTTCTTAGGAAAACCAAGAACACTGGTTCCCTAAAAGCATTAAAGCATCTGGAGGGCTAGTTAAAACACAAATCACAGGGTGCCTGGGTGGCTCAGTCAGTTGGGTGTCCAACTCAGGTCATGATCTCAGGGTCGTGGGATGGAGCCTTGCATCAGGCTCCACGCTTAGCAAGGAGTCCGCTTGAGATCCTCTCTCTCCCTCTCCCTCTACCCCTTCCCCAGCTCACGCAGGCTCTCTCTCTCTCAAATAAATAAAAATTTTTAAAGATTTTATTTTTATTTATTTGAGAGAGAGAGAGTAAGTGAGAGAGAGTGAGCACAAGCAGGGCGAGGTGGAGAGGGAGAAGCAGACTCCCCCTGAGCTGGGAGCCCATTGTGAGGCTCAATTCCTGGACCCTAAGATCACGATCTGAGCCAAAGCCAGATGCTTAACTGACTGAGCCACCCAGGAACCCCTAAAATAAGTAAATTTTTTTTTAAAGATTTTATTTATTTATGTGACAGAGAGACAGCCAGCGAGAGAGGGAACACAAGCAGGGGGGTGGGAGAGGAAGAAGCAGGCTCCCAGCGGAGGAGCCTGATGTGGGGCTCGATCCCAGATCGGCGGGATCACGCCCTGAGCCGAAGGCAGATGCTTAACGACTGCGCTACCCAGGCGCCCCCTAAAATAAGTAAATTTTTAAAAAATGTTTAAAACACAAATTGCTGGGGCCCAGAGTTTCTGATTCAGTGGTCTGGAGTGAGACCCAGGAATTTGCATTTCTAACATCTCTCTGGGTCAAACCTAGTGAATGTTGAGAAGTACACTGAACTAAAAGTCAGGAGACCTGTCTTCTCTTCCAGGCTTTGTCTCTAATTAAGCCTGGAATTATATAAGTCACCAAACCTCTGGCTATCTATCATAGCAGTGAATTTCTCTAAGTATCTGCTAATTCTAAAACTGTATTATCTCCTCACTTCCCTCCATAGGTACTCCAAACCTCCCCATTCCCAAAATCAAACTGCTTCCCAATTGTTCTACTCAATCTCCCACTACTGCTTTCCTGACCAATTTGGAAAAGGAAGGAAACTATCACATATATAACCTGTAGCATGTCATTTACTACTCATGAGAACCCCACATGATGGGAATCTGTAACTATTCCATTTTTGAGGACAAGGAAGTTGGGCTTGTCAAAGTTAAAGATCTTCAAAGTGGCCAAGGGGACCCAAGCCCCATCCTCCTCTTATCATGTAACTCTCTATTCCGATGCCTCTCAGTCCCTTAAAACAGCCCTAGAAGCCCCTCCTTTTGCCTTTGTTAATGATCTCCCCACTCTCTGAGACTTATTCAAATCCTGTCTAACCTCCAAAACCCAGTTCAAGCTCCACCACATCCAGGATGGGTTTCTGCCTACTGGTCTACCATGTCCTTCCTAGTTCCCGAATCACAGAGCTTCTGTGTTAGGTCTTATTCCTCCATCCAGCCTGTGACCTATTCATCTATGCTCTTGTCTTGTGTTTCCTCACTTTATATGGACTGAGGTCTTGTTTTTTGCCCCCTAGATTATAAGCTCCTTGACAGGAGGAGAAAGATGTCCTGTTTCTTTACAGGGGTCTAGCAGAATGCCTTGCACTCAGTTGACATTTGTTGAATTAATAATGGCAGTTAATGGATGTCTGAAATGCTATGGTAAGATCAGAACACCAGAAGAGGAGGCAAGTTTAATTCTTGAATGTTCTAAGGCAAAAGAAAAAGTTATTTATAAATACTTAGGGAAACTCCTATTTGCATTTCTAATGTCAATCATTTGATGTTGCCTTGGTTCATTTCAGTGATCACAGCTCAGTAAGAGATAATGGGCCGGGGCCTCACATCTGCATTAATATTCTAAAAGGAATTCAGACTAAGATGAGAAAGGAAGGGGAACTTACCCATTATGCCACATTATTATTCCTCAACTCTAATTGCAACTCTAAGAGCGGAAACTCTTTCCTACGTAGGAATCCCAGTCAAGTCTTTCACTGCAACAGCTTCCAACATTCTGACTTCACAAGTCATTTCATTTGTGGTCATAAAAAGAGTCAAAAGTCAAATGAAATTATTTTATTTTCATTTATTTTGAAACAACACCACACATTATTTCTGTTCCTCTTTCATTTTCCCTTCTTACCCCTCTTTCAGTCTTTGTTTTCAGCGGGAATTCTTTTTTTTTTTTTTTAATAGAAAGGGCTTTGAATTTATCAGAGACCTAAGGAAATAAACAATAAACCAGTGTCTCATGGAGGGTTCTGCCAGTTTTCTAAATCCCTCAGCCATATAAAGGAGCTCTGGTCACCAGGAGCCTCTGCCAACTCACCTTGCACCAGGTGTAAATGAGATGCAGCAGGTGGCCCATGAGAAAGTCCCATGGATCATCATCACCCCAGAGTGGCAGTCCCCAAATGACATTTGACCTCAAACTGCCCTCATGGCTCTTGCCATGTCAACAAAGAGCCAGACTATCACACCTGTAACAAACACAATCTGTGTAAGGAGGGATCTATGATATGATACTCCCTCTGTAGCTTCATCCTAAACAATAACATTCACTAAATCACAGGTCTGATCATGCCAGATAGGTTTTTTTCATGGAATGCATTAAAATAAACATGTTACTACTTAAACAAAAATGTTCATTAACGTGTCACCTAAAACCATCTTGGGTGCCATGCGGCACAAAGACAAGCCTCTGGGAAACACGATTTCGGGGCACCGTCATGCTGCTCAGATTTCACATGTGCCGAAGAGGATTAGACATCTCTGAAGGAGGGCGTAGCCTCTTCTCTGGCTCAGTACAGATGGCCTCTGCATGGTCCTCTGGGAGCTGCAGGTTAACAAGAGGAACAGCCAGCACGAAAAAGGACCCAGGCTGTGCCTTTCTCTTGCTAGTGATCGGAGGGCATGGACTCCCAGGCCACTCCATGCAGAAGACTGCAAGCTGGTCACACAAGTTATCCACTTTCTCGGATGGACAGTGAGCCCTGGAAAGGATGTGGGAACGTGTGCTACAGTGAGCACAGTAAGGCTATCTGCAAGGTGTCAGCTCACCACAGCTATGCTTAAAGGGGCTGGATAAGCAGCCTCGAAGGCAGATGGCAAATATCATCGCTGAGTCAGCTGTGGCTGCTGAGCCCCTTGTCTCACCCTGGACAGGAACACAGCACCGGATAGAGACGCAGAAGCCCTGCAACCGGCTTCCTGTTCTGCTACCAGCAGCACAAGGGACCCAAGTCATGCCCCTTCCTTCTCTGAGTCCCAATTTTCCTACCCGTAAACTTAAGGGGTTAAGTATGTATGAACCTTGACAACATTGTGCTGAAGTGGAAGGAGCCAGGGACCAGAAGCCACAACTGATAGGATTCTCATCATGAGGAAGTCCAGACTAGGCAGATCTCCAGCAGCAGACAGTAATTAGTGTTTGCTTCGGCTGGGGGCATGGGGAAGAGAGGCGCATAATGAAATGGACAGTACTAACACCCTCATGAAGCTTACATTCCAGTTGAGGCTTTCGATAGGTGAGAACAATACACATAACAATGGAAATTGATTAAGGATGTTAGAAACTGATTAAGAATGCTAGGGAGAAAAAAAAAGAATCAGATTATCAGGGCCATGGGGCCTCAAGTCTGGGGTCGGGCTGAAGTTCATTCACCTGGAGATCTCATTATAGGTTCTCCCACTCCTATCGCCAGAGGGCCACAGAATTCCCCTTTCTTTCCAATTCTCTAAGTTGAATCTCTAGTCAAGCGCTTGGCTGTGACACACCTAGACAGACATCGTCATGGCTCCTGCTTCCCTTTCTACCTCTGAGTCCACTCTCACATCCACACTTTCATTCAAGGGACACTTACTGATCAGCAACCGTGTGCGAGGCACAAGGGCAGAGGGGGACATGGAGACTGGCAGGCATAGTTCTCGCCTGCATGGGGTCTGCAATTCACCAAGGGAATCAGAGGTGGGAACAGCGGTTGTAAATCAGAGCAGAACGGAAGACGCCATCTGCGAGAAACAGGAGCAAAGGCTGCAAGGCTTTTGCACCATCCTGTACAGTTTCCAAAACGCTCTCAGGGGGACTGATGATCTCATCTGGTGGTCACATCCTGACCCTTCTTCTATGCTTTGACAGTACTGCTGGGCTCAAGGCTCTTCCCCAGGGACCTCTCATGCCAAGAGTACGGGCCCTGACATGACCTGGATTCCAATTCCAACTCTCACCAGCCATGTGCTAGCCACACATCCTTGAACAAATAGCACAGCCTCCCTGAACCCGTATGACATCTGTGAAGTGGGCTGACTTCACCTACCTCCCAGCATATTAGAGAATCTCTCTGAAGTACTAAGAACCCATGGCACACAGGAAGTCCTTCATAAGAGCAGTTATAATAATGTTAATTTCAGATTATCCTCTTATCTATATTGTTACTTAACTGCATCATCTGTGTCTTTTATATCTTCTTAACATAAATCCTAGACTGCATTTCTTTCCAATTGCCCTTATTCTTAACTACTAGGTAATAAATTATTAAATAAATGACTCAATCAGTGGAAATTGGATTATCAGAGAGAGGAAAGGCACAAATAACTCTGGTTTCTGGTTTGGATGACTGGAGATGATGTCCCTTTCACCAAAGGGGGAAGCACTGGGAAAAGGGCAGGTTTGGGAGGAAAGATGAGTTTGGTTGGGAGAGGTTGAATTTGAAGTACCTAGAAACATTTACAGATATGTCCAGTGGATAGGTGGAGCTGAAAATAAAAACTAGACAGACATGGGGTGACTGGTAGCTCAGTCTGCCTTCAGCTCAGGTCATCATCCCAAGGTACAGTGATTGAGTCCCTCATTGGGCTCCCTGCTCAGTGGGGAGCCTGCTTCTCCCTCTGCCTCCAGCTCCCCCTGCTTGTGCTCTCTGTCTGTGTCAAATAAATTTAAAAAAAAATCTTTTTTAAAAAATTGGACAGTCATCAGGTTGAAACCATGAGAATAAATGAATATCCTGAAAGGAGCTGCATATCAAAATCATGGAGGTCCTTTCAATAACACCAACGCCCAGGCTCCACCTGCCCAAAATTGCTGATTTAACTGGTCTGGAAAGGGGTGTGGGCAGGGTTTGTTAAAGGAGTCCCTGGAATTGTAATGTGCAGCTAGAGCTGAGCACCACTAGGACAGAATGAACAGAGCTAAGGAAGGAATGAATGAGTCCTACGTGAGACTGTCATCTGAGGGACTGAAGACACAAAGGAGTCATGAAGAACACTGACAAGCAATGGTCAAAGAGGCCTGAGAGCAACCAGAGGAGCCAGGAGAGAAGGTTCAAAAGGGAGAAGGAGAAGACTTTGGCCTTTCTTCAAGAAGTTAAACATAGAATTGCCATTGGCCTAGCAATTCCACTCCTAGGTATATACACAAAAGAATTGAAAGCAGATGTTCAAATAATAACTTCTATATGAATGTTCACACAAGAACCAAAAGATGGAAACAACCCAAAAGTTCATCAGTGGATGAATGAATAAACAAACTGGTGTATCCATACCATGGAGTATTGTTCAGCCATAAAAAGGAATGAAATATTGACACATGCTACAACATCGATGAGCCTCAAACACTTAGGCTAAGTGAAAGCCGCACACAGAAGGTGACGTGATGTGTGATTCCATTTACATGAAATCTCTAGGTAAGTCCATGAAGACAGAACACAGATGACTGGCTGCCAGGGACTCAGGGGAGGAGGGAATAGGGTGTTTCTGTTTCATGGGTACAGGGTTTCCTTTTGGGGTGATGAGAAATCTCAGGAACATAGTGGTAATGGTGGCACAACACTGTGAACGGATTCTTAAATGGTTTTTTAAAGGTACAGTTTATGCCTATATATTTTACCAAAAGGACATGTGAGCAACCCATGCCAAACACGGCCAAGACAGCCAAAAGGTCCACGCTGAAAGGGGCCACAGACGTGGCCTTTGGGACTCTGGTGATAACAAGCCCCTGCTGCCCTCGCTGCTGCACAGCCACAGAGGATCCGGGGCGGCCTCGAAGTCAGGGAGGGCTTTCCCGCTCAGACGCCACCAGATCCCACGGTCCTTAGTGCCCTTGACATTCAGTATGAAGTTCTTTCCCTCCCCATAGACTTGTTGGTTTTTGCAAATGTCCTCCTCTGGTTAAGAAAAAAATCTCTGGACAGCCACTGGGACGTAATTCACAAAACGGCGAACCTCAACTCAAAGCCCAGACCTGCTTTCTACCATCCACTGAGTCATCAAACGTGCTTACACGCCAACTAACTTTCAGTGGCTTCTGGGCACGTGTGATAGCACAGGCCCCAAAAACAAAACCCACAGCAAGTGCACTGCCTGGGAAATTCAGACCGAAGGCTCCCACAGCTGCTCCAAGGAAGGCGGGATCCCCAAATCCATCAGCCGATACACAGTAACCACGACAAGGGCAGCCCAGAAACAGAACGGCTTCCGGAGCTGGGCCCCACCCGCTGCACAGAGCTCCAGTCTCCATGACCTGAGACATCAGGCTCTGTCCTGGCCACACAGGTCTCCAGTCCTCCCTGAAAGTCCTCATCCTCCCAGAGAGCTGGCACTGGCTGGGGACTGGGGGTTCCAGTCTCTGCATGGTTCAGGTCTAGCCCCTGGGTCTTCAGACTCCAGCCTGAAGGATCTGCACCATCTCCACTCAAGGGAAGGGTCCCAAATCAATGCCTTGCTTCTACTCACCCAGCACCTCTTGCAGCTGAGCCTGGTGCTGGCCGTGGTCGAGGAGACCGGTTCATCAGACAGTCCCTGGTGTGACAGAGCCCATGAGACACCTAGATAAGTAACTTTGGCCAGAACAAGGCAGAGTGTGGGGCCCACGAGACAGGGACGTCTAAAATGCTCCGGGGAGCCCACGAAACGGCTCCTGCCAGCCAGCGGGACGGCGTGTGTCCTCCCATCGCCGCCCGGGCCTTGGGAACGGCTGACGGCTGTCAGACAGCCAAGAGCACCAGGTGCCGCCTGCCAATCGGGACCCCGTGTGAGGGTTCCAACCAACAGGCCACTCTGGCTGGCTTAATTAAGCCCTAATTAAGCATTCTGCCCAGAACCCTCTTCTCCCTCCTGCACAGTTGCCCCCTTTAGAGCAAACCACGCAGGGAATCACACCAGCTGTTGGGGGATGGCAGCCGTTCGCAGCAGTGCTAAGGATGGTCAGTAAACGCCACCTCGGCTCAGAGGTAGGTCACTGACACCACAGGGCCCAGCGACCAGAGATCAGCCCTAAGGAAGCATTCTAAGGTGTAAACCATAGGCGATAAAGCCGTATCTACGCTCTGGGCACAGCTGTGAAGGGATGCTGGGCAGAGACAGGCAGGAGATACAAAACAACAACTCTGATCTGCCGGATGCTGGGTCCGGGCAGTGAACTTGACTCACTTCTTTTTAAATGCCATTACTGTTGGGGCACAATGACACCTATCTTAGGATCAGAGAGATTGTCTCTAAGAAGAGAATCAAACTCCCAGGACAGAACACAGGCTCCCAGGGGAATGGCACAGGGGTGAGCCGGTGCCCACCAGCAGCCCTGTCCCTTCCCCCTCCACTCCCTCCGCTCCGGCCTGCAGACCTGGAAGCGGTCAAAGGCCTGCACCTTGGACTCCATGCTCCGTCTGGTAGAGCTCAGAGGTCTGCAGGGCTCTCCTGGGACAGACACGAACCAGCTCACCCTGGGGCGCATCTGAGGCACCAGGAGGAGCACCAGGAACACCCCACTCCCCCAGCCGGGGACCCGGGGGGTGTTGGTCTGAGAGCCTTTGTACCCTCCCTCCGAACCCAACCACTCTCCAGCCCGCTGCTGTGACCCCGGACCACCTCCTGCATTTCCACTTCTTCCACCTCTGCTGCCATCACACACGTTCGGGCTCCTACGGGGGTCTAACGTGGGTCATGCAGCACCCGCTGTCCCTGCTTCAGTCTTGCTGTCCTGCCAAGCCATGTCTGTACCACACTACAATCTCTTTTTCTTTTTTTAAAGATTTATTTACTTATTTATTTTAGAGAGAGAGAGAGCATGCACAGGGGGAGTGGCAGAGAGAGAAGGAGAGAGAAAGAATCCTCGGGCAGACTACCCACTGAGCGGGGAGCCAGACTCGGGGCTCGATCCCAGGACCCTCAGCTCCCAACCCGAGACGAAACCAAGAGCCGGCTGCTTAACTAACTGAGCCACCCAGGTGCTCCACAGCAATTTTTCTAAACTGCAAATCTGACCCTGTATCAAACCTATGATGTCGCCCCTTAACTTCTAGGATAATTGATTAGGCTCTGCGGTGCAGACTCTGGAGCCAGGCCTCCTGGGCTCATATCACTGCTCTGTCACTTACTAGATCTGTGACTATTGGTTTCCTTGACCCCTTGGTGCCTCAGTTTCCCCAGTGGTACAATGTGGACAACAACAGTACCTGCCTCACAAGCTTGCTGTGAGGACTGAGTTAATGCATGGAAACCGCTTAGAACAGTGCCTGGTGACAAGGATTCTGTAAATGGTAGCTACTATTTTCACAGATTTGTGCTTTTTATAGCCTTTCAAGGCCCCCCTGTTCAGCCGCACTCAGCTCTCCAGCCTCTTTGCTGTCTGTCCTCTGTCTCCCTGCGCTCCATCTTCCAGGGAGTTCCAGCCCCATGGATCCTCTTCCTTTCTGCTCTTGCCACTGAGCCTTTGCTCGTGTCGCTGTCACTGCCGGTATACTCTTCCCTCTGTGGCTTGTCCGCTTGTCCATAGTTTCCCTCTCTCAAAACTATATTCGACTATTTACGTATATCCCCTGTTGGAATAGAAGATCCCTGTGAGCAGGGCCTCAGGGGCCTGAGTCACTGTGATCCTTCAGTGCTTAATAGACGCTCGGTAAATACCGGCTGAATGATGAAAACCAGCAGTGCCAGCCAGCCAAAGCCCAGGCCCCGGAAACACAGCCCTACTGAAAATAATCAACAGCGACAGTCTTGTCTGTACGACCGATACTAGAAGTCCCGGCACGTCTGTAACTTCCTGACATCCGAGTTTGCTACAACTGTTCCCACTGGAGCCACCACTGGAAGAAGGCAGATCCTCATGAAATGAGCCAGGTTCAGGTGCTTTACAAACTCAGCCCACGATGGAGAGGGAAAACAGCTTTGGAGGAGGGGGAGGAAGAAGCAAGAAAGAGCTACCTTTCAGCTTGCTGTTTAGATTTTATGTGACCTGACACCACCAGGTCATTACTGAGGAACATGAATACAAATCCTTCTGTTTGAAAGAAAATGTTAGAAACGAAAGAAAAACAAGGAAGGAAGGAGTTAGTTCTGGAAGTTTCCTTATAAAGCCCTTCTGTTAAGCAATTTCTATTTTCTTGGATTCCTCATTATGAAATTAGAACTGTTCCCCTGGACAATAATCTCGGCCCTGGAAGCTTATTTCAAAATCCAATGACCACCATAAGAAAAGCAATTACCTCCTAATTAAACATTAAGATGATGGTTCAATGTATCAACATACTGCTGCAAAACAGCTTCAAAATAACAAAGCCTCCCTACTTCCCATTCACCCCCCTTAGTCTGCCTCATACTCTGATGGAGATTAATTTTACTAAAAGCACAGCTCTACTCATGCCTTCCCTCATTCAAAACCCTTCAATGGCTCCCCATTGCCTTCAGGATAAAGAACCAACTCTTAAGCGGGTGTTTGAAGATCCTCCTTTTGGCAATGACCTACTTGAATAGCCTCATTTCCTTCTAATCACCTTCAAATAACCCTTGGTCCCAACAAAATGCACTCAGAGCCCCTGCCACGCCTTTATCTTCTTCCCACTTCTGCCCAAGATGTCCTTTACCCACCCCCAAACTTCCCGTGTCAAAACCCTGGCTCCTTGTGAGACTCACTCCAATGCTACCTCCTCCATGAAGTCTTCCGTGATGCCCTCCATAACACATGTGCTGCCCACCATCTCCAGGCTTTCACAACCTTTTACTAGAGATGATTCTCACATATTTATCCCCGGCTGGCTTGTTATTTCTGAACATATTCTCTACCTCCTGATAAACTCAAATACATTTTCTCCTCACACTGAACATATGTCATGCAAACAGAAGGTACTACAATTTTTGAATGACTAAAGCAACGAATGGCAGAAAACAGTACAATATGGTCAGCAGCAGTCGGATTTGTCACTGTGCCTACAGAGATAGCAAGTCTGGAAACGTACGAACCCTGGTCAGTGCTTGGAACGCTCGGGTCCACAAACCCGTTTCTACTCAAGTCCCCTATTTACTATCATTATTTACCCATGGATCTTCCACTCCTGCGGGATGTGTGTGAGCATGTGCACGTGGGTTGTGCGGAAGGAAGGAAGCAGAGTGAGGAGGGGGGTGATCATCAAAAACTGGCAGCAACGGAGAAGCTCCTTCTTCAGCGAAGACGGCTCAAAATCCCCAGGAGCAAGCATATCACTGCACCAGCGTCAAACACAGGGAGGGTGGGATTCCAGTCCTGCCAGGCGGTGGTTCTGACTTTAAGGAGCAGCTGGGGAGCTGGTGACAACACAGGTGAGGCCCTATGTCCGGAGTCTGTGTGGCTGCAGGTTGGGGCGGGGCTCTGATTTTGCATTTCTAACAAGCTCCAGGCAATGCTGATAGGGACCACACTTTAAGGACCCTCCATGTAGACAGGCACATGAATCAAGGGGTTTAAGGTAGGAGGAGTAGCTGTGGTACACCACACAAGCGTTCCTTTTTTTTTTTTTTTTAAGATTTTATTTACTTGAGAAAGAGCGCATGGGGTGGGGAAGTGGAGGGACAGAGGGAGAAGCAGCCTCCCCACTGAGCAGGGAGTCTGAAGCAGGGTGCTCGATCCCAGGACCCTGAGATCATGACCTGAGCCAAAGGCAGATGCTTACCTGACCGAGCCCCCCAGGTGCCCCTCGACACAGACATTTCTAAAGCTAGAAAACTCATTTTTAATCAGATTAAAGCACACGGAAAAACAAAATCATACCGAGATTTTTCCTTCTCACCTGTAATTCAGACGCTAAAACCTATAGGGTAGACTGGAGAGTTACGGACAAGAGTGTTAGGAGACCTGGGTTCGAGTCCGATTCTGTCACTGGTCAGCTGGGTAACCAAAGAGCCCTCGCTACCCTCTCAGGACATCACTGCACCATCAGAACCACAGAGAGAGGCTCAACCTGAAAAATCTCCAGGGTGAGGCCTTACGTCCTATGATCTCATAAATTTGAAAACCTGTTGGCAGTTTAGTTTCAAAACTAAATATTATCCCATCTCTATAGAAAATGCTTCAAGATACTGTGATTTGGAAACTGAAAACATGAGAAAGAATTAAAGTTCAATTGGAGAAGAACCCATAGTAAATAATTGCAACTGTGAAGACTGAACGAGCCTTCACTTAAACAGGTTTCACAAAGAATAAGTGCTCGAGAATATACCACGGAAACAGATTTTAAAATGTATGGCAAAAATACTATAATTCAAATAAAACAACCAGCTCCCTTTCTGCGAACCGTCTAGAGAAAGCAGGACATGTCCCAAAATGAGAACACAACTCACCAGTGGAGCAGAGCTGAGGGGAGTCGTCCAAGGAGAGAAATCTGCCCCTCTTCCCCACGCTGGCCCCTCCCCTCCTGCCCACACTGCTCCGGGGCCTCCCAGCACGAGGCTCTTTTTAAAGAGGAAAGGCCACCGTCCCAAGATCTTGGCCATGAGAAGGTATCAAATGACCCTCCCATAGCTCGTCAGTGAGCCCAAGTAAAGTGGGTCACCGGGCCATGGGGGCCAAGTTGGACAGTCCCCCAGTGGCCTGGCACCCACTGCCCTGCGGACCCCGGGCAGCCTCAGCCATGCCCTCGACAGGGGTCTGGCCTCTCCCCCTTCAGCCCCACAGGCCCAGCAGCCCTCCAGATGCCGCTCCCATCTCCCCACCTCGGCCACCTGTCCCAGCCCAGAGAGAGACCCCACAGGTTCTTGACGGCAACCTGGCTGCCGCCGGGCCACAAGCAACAGAGAATGTGATGCCCGAGTTGTCCTGAGGTGGCCACAGGCCACTGTGTGGCAGCCCCACTGATACACACCGGCTCGCCTGCTGTGTCTGCCTAGCTGACTCGGGTTAAAGTGAACAGCTTGGCATTAAGTCGATAAGCCTCCCAGCCTCCCGGGGAGGTAGGTCACCCTCAAACACATTATCCCCCCTCAACAGATGGGGGAATGACGCCACAGGAAGATTAAATGACCTGCCCGGCCTCACACAACCTGCCTCAGGTGGAGCACACGGCGGTCCCAGCCAGCCCTCGAGCTGGCTCAGGAACAGAGAAGGCTCTGGATAAAGCCTTCCCGGCAGGAGGAGGCCTTGCACAACAGAGGCCCACAAAGACAGAAGCAGAGAGGTCACCTGCTCAAGACCACTCCACGTCCCTATTTTGCCATCTCCCCAGAACGCCGTGAGAGAATGACTTTCAACCACAAGGATGGGATAGAACAGGGTGTGGGTGCGGGTGCTGAGCGGACAGAACAGCCTGTCGCAGCCAGGGGCCTCGGTGATCAGCACCAGAGGAGGGGGGCAGGCCCAGTGGGGTTCTATTGGTGCCCCTGGTCCTCTGCACCCCACAGGGCTTAGCACAAACTGCTGAACGCTGGCCTGGAATGATGCCTGTGTCACCCCTTTATCCGATGAGTACTTGCATATCGAATGGGGGCAAGTCACTGAGAGACAGGGACCATCCTGCAGCCACGAAATGTCAGTGAGCAGTGCACATAAATCACGAAAATACCAAGCAGAGATTAGTAAGGGCCACAGCAGAGGGGCTGGTACTGTTTGGTGATGGGAGCTCACGTCCCGCTGTGGAAACAGTAGGGCGGTATCAGGGCAGGCTTTGTGGGGCAGGGGACCCGGCCACGAAGGGTAGGAATCACACCTGCAGGGCTGGGGAGAAGGGCACAGAAAGTGCACGGAATGGGAGGTGGCACAAGGCTATGCTGAAGACCAGGAAGAGGGATGCGGGGACCAATGGTATGTGAAATAGGGTTGAGGGACTCAGGGTAGGACCGGCGGGTAGAAGCCCTATCACCAAAGGCCTAAAGCATGGGACTAAGGAGATTAAACTTCACCTCTAGCCACACTGCTCAGCATGTCACCTTGCTCACAGTAGACCCTCATTAATGCCATGGAGCAAAATGCAGGAAGGCAAGTTCATGTGTGTGAAATGCACGACAACTGTCGAAGACTATGCCACAAAAATTGCCTCGACTCTTTTTATCAGTTGGTATCTGGTCAGAACCACTCCTGAGTTCAGCCCCACTATCTGAAGCATTTGCTACGTTCTGCCCCAGATGGAGACCATAATACTTGCCATCAGCTTCTCACCTAAGAACACTGGGAAAATTAATGATGAGGTAATGTCTGAAATCCTCCGAGCTCTTTGGAAATGTGTGGCAAAAGGCATCACTATTATTAATATTTAAAGAGATTCTACCCAGCTCTGATCTCTTTTTCTGCAGA
The DNA here is from genome assembly GCF_024610735.1 of Ursus americanus. Taxonomy (NCBI): domain Eukaryota; kingdom Metazoa; phylum Chordata; class Mammalia; order Carnivora; family Ursidae; genus Ursus; species Ursus americanus. The sequence continues at coordinate 33,325,654 of NC_142144.1, forward strand.
CTAATGTTACGTCCACAGGATAAGGTGATGCCAGATTGGCCTCTACATAAACCTTTCCAACACACGGCGTCCAACGCAGGTGCCTCACCCTGAGCCCCTTACCTGGGGCTGATGGGGACCTCGATCCCAACGATGCCGGGCTGGTTTCTGACCGGTTATCCGGGGTCACCAGAGCGCAGGGGCAAAAAGAACCAGGCAGAAGAGCAAGACAGATTTCAGAAGGTGGTCTTCCTTGGGACCCCAGCTTTAAGCACTCGAGAGAGTCCAGTGAAGACCTCAAGGGGAGTCATTTTAGCAAAACCCACATCCTAAGCCAGTTAACATTTTTAGGTCTAATGCAGTGCCCAAGAAAGGAAGAAATAAGAATACCTCCACGGGCTCAATTACAAATGGACTGGAAAGAAAAATTTCAAAAGTTCAAGGGGAAAAAAAATCAATCTATTTCCTTCCCCCAAAGCTTTCACGTCTATAAATATACTCACACAAATGGACCCAAGACCACTCTTCCTTATGAAAACACTACCTGTCTGGCATTTGCAAGATAAACGATGTGCCCATCTTGCTTTCAATGCACTGAAGTTCAAACAATGATCTCCAGTAGCTTCTCTCTTCTTCTTAAATAACACTCATCCCCCCACCATTATAAAAGTAATACATGTGCCTGGTAGAAAATTTTGAAATTATTCTTCTTTGGAAAGAAGAAAATAAAAACTATCTGCTACAATCTACAAGTTGCTAATTATTCTTCCAGCCGCATTGTGTGAAAATACACATTTTCAACACAATTGGGAACTTTCTGTATATGCTGGTTTATAGCCTGATTTTTTCCCCTAGAACAATACCCCTTAAACATTTACCTACATCTTTATGATTGTACAGCATTAGTTTGTATATCCTATTGCTAGCAGTGCCATATTTAAAGCTAACCCCCCATTGCTGGACATTTGGTCTGTTTTAGTGATGTCTGCATTACAATGCTGAGATAAATCTTTGCATAATACACTGCTAACTATTCTCTTAGGATAAATTCCTAAGTAGTGCTGCTGGATGAAAAACGGTAAAGTTTATACACATTAGATCTAGCCAAACTGCTCTTCAGAAGGGCTGTTGCAGGCTCACTCTCTCAGTCAGTGGAAGAGCTACCTCCCCTAATTGCTCACTGACCCCTACCTTAGTAAGTTTATAAAGGGGGTGTTGCCCTTATTTGGGTATTGTCCTCTTTGATTACTCCAGAGTCAGATTTCCCCCAAATGCTCTGTGTCTACAGTGTTTTTTTTCCAGAGTATTTTTTTTTTAAGTGTGTGCATTCTATTCATTAGAAAGCCAATGTCTTATTTCCCTCCAAAGGGTGTTTCCCCCACCCCACCTCAGTGCTCTTCTGGCTCAGCACCTGCCATCTGAATTTTCACCTTGGTGCCTTCCACTCCTTTCTCAGCAAACATTTCACAGTTCCAGCAATTAAGCCAGACACAGAATCCCAAATCAGTTATTCAGTCATCAGTTTATTCACCTGATATCTCTTGAGGGTCTGGAATGCTCTAGGAACCATAAAAACAGAGAATTATAAACAAAACACCATGAGAAGTCAGGGGAGGGAGGGTCAATGAGGCCTGAACAGAAATGCACTTAAATTGAAAACTACCTCAGAGTTTTCCTGGTAGATGAGGGGAAAGAGCAGGCTAGGCAAAGGGAATAGCATGAGCAAAGGTCCTGAGGCCTGCTGAAGCATCACATATGAAAGAAATATTTTCGCTCTTTTTTTAAAATTCCAGTATAGTTAACATACTAATATGACACATTAGTTTCAGATGTACGATATAGTGATTTGACACTTCCATACATCACTCAGTGCTCATTGCAAGTGCACTCCTTAGTCCCCATCACCTATTTCACCCATCCATCCACCCACCTCCCCTCTGATAACCATTAGTTTGTTCTCTATAGTTTACAGTTCATTTCTTGGTTTGTCTCTATTTTTTTTTCCTTTGCGCATTTGTTGTTTCTTTTTTGTCTAAGATTTTATTTATTTATTTATTTATTTATTTATTTATTTGAGAGAGAAAGAGAGAGCATGAGTGAGGTGGGGGGAGGGGCAGAGGGAGAAGCAACCTCCCCACTGAGCAGGTAGTCCAACTCAGGGCTCAATCCCAAGACCCTGGGATCATGACCTGAGCAGAAGGCAGAAACTTAACTGACTGAGCCACCTAGGCGCTCCTGTTTTGTTTCTTAAATTCCACATATGAATGAAATTATATGGTATTTGTCTTTCTCCGATTGACCTAGTTTGCTTAGCATTATACTCTCTAGCTCCAACCATGTCGTTGCAAATGGCAAGATTTCATTCTTTTTATGGCTGAATAACATTCCCTTGTACACACATCTTTCCCTCATAGACCACATCTTTTATCCATTCATCTACAGATGGACACTGGGCTGCTTCCACATCTGGGTTATTGTAAATAATGCTACTATAACCATAGGGGTGCATGTGTCCCTTTGAATTAGTGTTTTTGTGTTTTGGGGGTAAATACCCAGGGGTGTAATTGCTGGATCATAGGACAGCTCTATTTTTGACTTTTTGAGGAACCTCCATACTGTTTTCCACAGTGGCTTCGCCAGTTTGCATTCCCACCAACAGTGCGTGAGGGTTCCTCTTTCTCTACATCCTTGTCAACACTTGTTGTTTCTTGTGTTTTTCATTTTAACCATGCCGACAGGTGTGAGGTGATATCTCACTGTAGTTTTGATTTGCATTTCCCTGATGATGAGTGATGTTGAGCATCTTTTCATATGCCTGTTGGCCATCTGGATGTTATTTCCATTCTTAAGACATGAGAATGAGGGGCTGAGGTTGAGAATGAAAAGTTGGCTCTTGCTGAATTCACCTGCCAACCTGTTCTTTTCCCTGTACCTTGCCTCTGCTTGCAATCCCTGGCCCATCTCCAATGCAGACTCCTCCAAAAACCTTGAGAACCCTTCTCACCATCCTTCTCTCCAGACCTCTCTGCCCGGAGCCAAAATCTTGGCACTCACACCAGTGTGCTCAGCAATCCCCAATGAATAGATGGCTCTGTTTGCTGATTCCTGGGCATAAGTCATATCAGTCCAGCTAGGAAAGAATCTTCTGGATAGTGATATATTCTGTCATACCCATAGCCTTTCAACACTGGGCTTAACTTATAACAGGCAATCAATAAAAGCTTATAGAATCTAACCAAATTAAATGGGGCAGAATAAATACAAGAGAAGGGATGGGAGTGCACAGGTGTGTGCTTCTAACTATCATCCAGACAGCTAGGAAAATTGAAACTGTCTTTGAAAATTAGCTTCTGAACACAATCATGACAAAAAATAGATTAATTCTCTTCAGGCATGTAATTTTGCATCTGCTTAGACATTTCTCAGTTAGGCACACAAACGGTACTTGTTAAACGACGCTGCGTATCCCAAGAGCTTCTGTGCATAAAGGTCAATATATTCTGGAGATTTGGATTTCGTTTTCTTTGCAGGAAAGCAAGAGGAAAAGAGGAGATAAGGCCCCTGATCCATGCCATCTCTGCTGGGATTTTCCAACTGATCATTCCAACTCAAAGCGACAATCCTACCGCCACCTGGGAGGCACCGGTCTCCATCATTAATGCTTTCCTGCCAGTGGCAAATGTTTCTAGATAATTCTTCCCCGAGGGCAAAGAGCGCATACGTTCCTCAAGTGACTAGTCTCTCCCTGTTCTGGTTCGGAATCCCCCAGCTCTGGATTCATCCCCTACCAGAGCTTTTATCCCGCTGCTTTGCTTGTTTGTCCCCACACTGGGTTGTGACCTCTACAACAAGACTGGTGACCTTCTCCACCCCTCTGCGCCCTGGGGCCTAGAACAGTCACCTCTCACATAGTGGATGCTCACTCTGTGAGGTGGAATTAAATGCAGTCCTGGGGTTACTAAGGACCCTAGAAATAACCCAGTCTGCAGATTAAAAAAACTACGGCCCAGACAGGGGAAGCAACTTCTTCAAATATACACAGAGAGTTGATAATAATTAGTAGGTGGAAGAGAGGAAGAAATCAAAGATGTTAGCAATGCTTGAGGAATTAGGCTGAAGGGCTTGATGGAACTTGGAAAGGATGGGGGGGAAACAAGGTTTGGCTTTAGACAGCCTCTAACCCGCAGAAGTTGTCTCTCTTCTCCTTGATAGCCCTTCAGATAGCGTAAAAAGGAAATTAACCTTTATTGAATATTTACATGGATAGGTAGAAGACAGTGTGTCTTCTGTAAGTGTAACACTCACAGATAAACAACGAAATAAGCAAGTAAATAATGTGTCTCAGTTCACGCAGCTAGCAAGCCCAGGTCTGACTGAGTCAAAAGCCCCTGGCACTCTCCCCTAGTCCTGAGGCTATAGGGTACCAAGGAAGAGCTAGGTAGACCAAGGGACCAAGTTTACAGGTGGCCTTGGCCATGTCCCAGGACCACAGACAGCACCTCTGGAGCCTGAATGTTAGGTCTGCAGCCTCCCTGCCCCCGAAAGTACAGAGAACAGGCACCACCCCTTGCTAGCACCCGGCTGACAGGCCAGACCCACTGCAGAAGCAGGTATGAGACAGAGACCCACGGCCAGAGTCAGGGTACCACAGGGGGCTGTAAGGAGCACTGAGGGCAGCTGGAGACAGATGCAAGGCAGGCAGTATAATCACGTCTCCTGCTTCATCAGTCAGCACCATGCACCAAGCCTGGGCGCAGGACCAGGCCCTCTTCTGGGCTCTGGACTGAACCAGGCTCAACCCCTGCCTGGTAGAGGCTCACAGTCAAGTGCGGCAGGTTACACGGAACGACCCCTCAGCACTTCAGGGGAGGTGCTCCTCCAGCCTGGAAAAGACTTCCCAGACAAAGCAGGGCATTTTGATGTGGGGATATTTCTGGGCGGCTACGTCAAGCCTTGTCAAAATGGAAAATCACTGTTCTTCAAACCCAGCAAGCAAAATAAGAAGCCAAGTCCTCTGAACTGTTCCCCTACCCCTGCCCTTAGGGCTCCAGGAAGAAAAGCTGGACTAGCTGCCTTACTGCTGATCCTGAAGATCCTTTTCAAACCTGAAGCTCTTCCGGGTCAGATCTGGCTGAATGACCCAGGAGGGGGCAGTCTGGAGTCCTGGGGGGGACACAACTGAGGGACTTTCAGTGTATTGCTCTATGCCAGTCCCTCCTGGAAATCTTCCTGGATCTCACCCAAGGCATGGCCAGCCCTTGGCAGGGCTCCCATGGCTCTCTGGAACACGCAGCACCCTGCCCTCTAGACTCACTGCCAACTGCAGGTGGGGCAGGGCTGTCTGAGTCATCTGCCTCCTCCCTGCTTCTCACCCCCTCCTCCCCCCATCCCTGCACAGATCTCGCTTAGCAAAGCATACCGAACTGAGAGAAGCAGCAGTCAGGGAGGAGGCTCTGGGCAGGTGTGAGCCACACGCAGCCTGGGGCTGCTCAGTGCTAGACCTACTCAGGCAGCCCTCCTCCTGCTGCTTCTCCTCAGCTCCACCAGCTTCTCCAGACCCAACACTCCCGCTGGCCCTAGGCCTTTTTGGCACTCTAGTGCAACTGCAAACAAAGTGATGCTCTTTGGAGAAAAGCCTATTTTATTGGCACTGCATTTGGAGAGACCATCAGCCTGCAGCGACTGAAAAATCCAGGTAAAAGGCCGTGCACTTCCGAGACAGGCTACTTAAAGGGCAAGAAGATCACACTCCAACACACTCCAAAAGCTGCAAAGAGGCATTTCCTGGTTTTTCACAGAAAAAGAGATGTACTTGGGTGCTGAGAATGTAAATAATTTGCCTCAAGTTCAATGAGCCAATCTCGGACTAACTTAGAGGGAAAATGTAAGGACATTTGCTCTCCTCTGTGTCCCTTCTCTATCCAGAACACGTTCACTACGGGATCTCCCCTAAGTCCAAGAACTGGTCATGAATATTTTAATAGCCACAGCCTCTCCTTCCCATTGATAAAAACTCCACTGACCAGCCAGGGCATGCTGGTGAGGACCAAAGGACCATAAAGACCCACCACGTCTGCAGAACAGGGCCCCTCAGAGCAGAAGCCACTGTGCTAAAGAAACCTGCAGAATGAAGACCTGAGGCTGGGGACCCTGGACAGCTGGGTTCAAATACAGGCCAGAGAAGACAGTCACATAAGTAGAGAAAGTAGAAAGCCGAAGGCCGAATGGTGGCCCCCTAAGAACTATGTCCACACCCCCAACCCAGAATCCATAAATGTTACCTTAATTGGAAAAAGGATCTTTGCAGATGTAATTAAGTGAAGGGTCTTCAGGTGAGGAGCTTAGCCTGGTTTATCCAGGTGGGCCCTAAATGCGATGACAAATGTCCTTATAAGAGTGAGGCAGAGGGAGATTTGACACAGACAGAAGGAGGCAATGTGACTAGGGAGGCAGAGCCGGCAGCGATTGGCCACAAGTCAAGGAATGCCAGTGGCCACCAGAAGCTGCAAGAGGCAAAGAAGAACATTCTTCCTTAAAGCCTCCAAAGGGGGGTGCAGCCCTGCTGACACCTCGATTTCAGACTCCTGGGCTCTAGGACCGTGAGAGAATACACTGCTGTCTTTAGCCAAGGTTGCAGGGATTTGCCACTGCAGCCACAGGAGACTAATACAGTGCCTGAGAAGTTAGGAGACTGATGAGGGGTCTGGGTCCCAGAGAGGGGGCTGCTTCAGCCAGAGCCACTCCACATGAGCCAGTGGTCCCGGACACTCTCCTCTACAGGCAACCAGCGTGCGTGCGGTTCCCCAGCAAACTCTAGGGGGGCCCACGGGGAACCTAACCAGGTCTCAGGTTGTGCTAATTGCAAAAAACGGACTTTGACGTGAGGCTGTCATGTTCTTGCTCCCCTCCACGCTGGTCAGACCTCACCTGCATGGCCACTGTGTCCAACTCTTAGCTCTGTCTTTTTTGGGATACTGGATAAACAGGGGCATTCTAACTTAAGAAGTAAAGACCTGATCCCTGTCTTTGATTGTCCAAATGGCTTAAATGGCCCTCATGGGGAAGAAGAAATGGATTTTCGTGTGGGTCTTCAAAGGGCAGAATCGAGGACAATGGAGCAGCCACAGCCTGGAGGGAGAGTCTACTTCAGCATAATGAAGAACTTTCTAATAATCAGAGCCAACTGACAATGGAATAGAAATGCCTCGGGGATTGGCAGGTCCAAGCAGAAAGCGACTGGGTGCGCTAGGGGAATTCCTGCACCAGAAAAGGCTATAGTTGATCATCTCCAGAGCTGGCAACTCTGTATGGAGGTCTATGACTGTTAGTTAAAATAGCCTATAAAATATTTTGCCTGAGTCTGGGCTTTTGGCATATAGACAGGGAGAGCTCTAAGGAACTTACTACACAGCCTTTGTAAAAACAAAAAACAAAAAAACTAAGTACCGCAACTATCCAGAAATGAGCTCAGAAAAGAAATAATTTGCCCTGCTCCTGTACACAAATGTCTCTGACACACAGGAAAGAAGAAAGAGGGAGAGCATATATGTCCATATGGACATCGCCTTTTAACCTGACCAGGAGCCAAGAGCACATGCCCCCACACCAAGGGACCTTTGGGCTTGATGCCCTTCTCCAGGGAAAACCAGAGAGAACCCAGACTCCATGTTTATTTTAATAACTGCGTTTCCTTTTGCACTCTTCTGAATTCTACATTTGGAACAAAGAAAACAAGAAAGCAGTAACTCAGAGGCTTACCTATGTTGATGCTCAAAACTTAGTTTTGGAGACAGTTTTGGACAGGGTTTTCAAGAGGGCTTTTTTTGGGGGGGAGGGGTAGACTTATCACTGGTTGTAACAAGTGCTAGCCTACACCCTACATTCTGGATACTTAGAGAACCGGAAGCACAGCATTTCTCATCTGCCTGCACATCTGTCTTCTCTTAAGTCAAAATCTCAGAGAACTAAGCACTGTGCATCCGGGTGAATTCCTCTGAAGCTCTTTCCGTTCAGGATTTTGAAAATTTGCCATGTTACCCTTTTGCTGAAATGGCTGAGCTTCTCAGATCACTCCTCAAGAGACATCAAAGGAATAGACTTTCATATTTTTAGATTTGCCACCCTATCTTTTCTATCCTGTAATTAGTGTCCCCCCCCCACCACCACTTTTTCTAAAAGAACCGGTGTTAACAACACACATCATTTATCAGCCAGCTTGTGAAATGACTGGAAGCCCAAACCATTTCATACTACTGGCAAAAATGTCTCCAAACATCAGGTGGGTCCCTGAAAATACTGTGTCACTTCAGTGAAATTAATGGTTACTGCAGTCACATTAGTTGGCCAAGCACCAAATAGGGCTTTCCATTGTCCTTCAGGCAGATAGTTCATTATTTTTAAAACCCTCATATTTGCAGAGCTGCATAATGTAGTCTGTAGTTACCCAAACAAATTTAAGACAGCATTATTCTTCTATGAATGCATATTAAGTTTGGTGCATATCTTAGACTATAGTAGAAGTATGGCTACAACAGCTGTGCGTAAATCAAAATTTTATATACCGAATGTTGTTCACAGGCATGTTTGGTATTTGAAAACTTTCCATACCAGATCTTTTGGTCTGGTGAAAAATCCTTTTATAATGTAAGTAATTGTTGAGAAGTTTGTCTAGCTTCGAGGCTCATTTTTTGTATATTTATTAAAAATAGGCCACACAGGAAAGCTAAATTCAAAATTCAGACTCCTGTTGGAGGTGACCAATTCTTCATCAAATGAAGGACCTACATTTCAAGGCATCAAAATGCCTCAAGTGAGTTCAGCTGGAGACCACAAGCCCAGAGCGTCAGCATCGTGTTTCTGGCATGACACAAACCATTACAGATCTCAGGAAAATCACAGGCTTTATCAATCCACTGCAGCAAACACATATCAAGCTTGCACTAGGGCTAGGCTACGTGAGAAAGGCTGTGGGGCGGATGTCACAGGAACATTGTGTCTGGCCTCCCAGGGACTTCTCAAGGCCATGGCCACATGCACAAGTGACCACACACGAAGTCCTCCCCTGTTGATGGTGATGGCTCCCCTATGAGCGGTACTAAATTCAGCAGGAGATCAGGGAAAGATGAGAACCCTGGGATGAAGGGGTTGGGAAGACAGCTGCTAGGCCAAACGGGGTTTGAGCTGGGCCCTCAGGCGTGGGCATGACCACCAGGACTGAGGTACATGCAGGCTGAGGGGCCAGATGGAGAGGCAAAGGCTGGAGGGATTAACTGTGGAAGACACAGTGAGGGAGGAGGGGGACCGAGAGAACTGATGGAGACAGACCGTCATGTCTGCCTGCCTGAGGACTCTAGACTTCATTATCCCTACACACGGGACCCACTGCAGGTCTCTGGGCCATACATTAGACAAAACAGAAGGCCAATGTTCAGAGAGAGAATGGAAATGTGGGGACATGTCTGAGCAGAGATTTTGCAAGTAAAAATGACAGAGCCAACTGACAATGGAATAGAAATGGTGAATGACTAGATTTCAGTAAAGAGGGATCAAGGGAGAGAGTAAGGTCGTAGGTGACTATGTGGTGCCCCCCCCACTGCCACGGAATTTCCAGAGTGGGAGTGGGAGGATGCCGGCCAGGGGGTATCACAGAGCGTGTGGGCAAGGCTGGCTTTGGTGACACTAAGCATGCTTCCCCTTTGCATATCAGTGAGCACCCCAGGGTTACTACTCTTCGGGGGCTCGCAATGAGAGGAGATGGGGGAAAGGGGGGGGGGAGAAGAAGCGAGGGAGGGAGGGACAGAGAGGAAAGGAGGAAGGGGCAGGAGAGGGAGGATAAGAAAAATAGAGATGAAGGGAAGGAGGGAAAGAGATCCTGAAGAAGTGGGTCTACAGTGGGATGTTCCCAAAGTGGGTGGCAGCTCACCACGCCACTCTGGGCCTGGCCAGGCAGGGAAGAGTGCTGTGGCTGGGTGTTCCTCTTTTCAGGACTCCTAAAATACAGTTTTGTATTGAGGGAGCAGAGAACCTGCTCTGGAGTGTCCCGATAACTGTGGAGGTAATATCCGTGAACATAGCCTGCCCGGTCCTAGAACACACAAATCCTTTCAGACCTCCAGGCCTTTGCATTTGCTGTTTCCCCCTTCACTGCCACCTCACCCTCTTAATTTAATTTTTATTTGATGCTTGCTACGTACTTGACACTATTTCAAGCACATTACATATATCAATTCATTTAACTCCCAAACAACTCTATCAAGTAGGGTTATTATGCCCAATTTATAGAGGAAGAAACCAAAGCCCAGAAGATGAAATAACCTGACAATGGCATATATTTTGTTAGTAGGCCGGTATTCAAATTCAGACACTGTGGGCCAGAGTCTGCATTCTCACACCAAAGCCACACTGCCTCTTACTGAGCTGGAGGGCACACTGCCCCCCACCCCTGCTCTAGTCCCAACTGACCCTTCTCTCCTTTAGCTCCCACTGACTCAGGCAGACCTTCCTCGACCACCCCCATTACCTTCTCTCCTTTCACCCTGCTCATTTCCTTCCCAGCTCTTAGCCAGCCTGTAATTATTGATGTGTTTACTTATTTATGATGTTTCCCCAACTAGAATATAAACTCCAGGAAGGCAGGGATCTTCTCTTTGGTTCCAGTGTGTTCCTGAGGCACCTAGAATCATTCCCTGGCACAGAGCAGGTATTCTATGAATAACTGTTGCATGAACAAATGAGGGACAGTATTAAGGCTGCCACGTGGTATACGCAGGTTCATAAAGCATTGCGATGTCCTTCTTCACCCTCCTGTCCTATTCTCCTTCCTTGGCTACTACAAATCCCCAGCAACTCACACTAAGGCAGATGGTTCCCAGCATATATGGACAATGCTGATGTATTTATAACTGCGTCTGACTGTCAAATCCCCCCACCTGGGTCCTTGAGCACATAGTGATAAGCTTGTGGGAGGCAGGGATTGCATGTTCTGATCAACCTCCCTGTGGCTTCCCACCACCTAGCAGTATTTACAGGGCATTGTCTGCTGTTGATGTCAGTGTCTGCTCTGAGCACCCCCAAAGAACAAAAAGCCCCTGCCCTTGAATCAGGAGGTACCTCAAATACAAATCGCCTTGGCACAGGACCTTCCAGGCTGATGGGGAGGTTCCAAGTCAATACCTATGCTAAAACAAAAGGCACCATTCATACGCTTCAGTGGTGTCTAGCAACACTGACAGAGCTTGCCCGTGAACACTCTGACAAAAGAAACTATTATCAAATATCTATCGTTATGCAAACACTCTGTTAGGCACTTTATACATGATCTCATTTAACCTTGTGCGTTTGGTACGATTATTCCCCTTTTACAAATGTGAAAAGTGAGGTTCAGAGGCCCAATATCCCTAAGCCAGTGTGGATTCAAGCCCAGGCTGGGAGCTTCCTGAGCCTCTCCCCACTGTCCTCTGCTCTGAAGTGTTCTGCCTTCTCGCTCCCACCTGACCGACCCGCTGTTCTCCTGAGCCCTAACCTTTCCTGACCCTGTACCTTGGCTCACACCAGTCCCTTGACCTGAAATGGCCTTTCCACTTTCCACCACCTGTTGAAATCCTCTTCTTCCTTCCACCTTCCACAGTGCAGTCTTCCCCATGATCCCCAGTTAGAATTCGCCCTCCTCAGTGTCCATAGAGGGCCCCAGTAATAACTCCCAGAATGGCCCGCGCTAAGTTCCTCTTTCTTCCTCACTAGACCGTGAGCTCCTTGAGGGGAGGGCCTATAGATATTTTTCCTATTTGTTTTCTCCTGAATGAATAGTAAGAAAGTGCTTGCTGAACCACTGAAGAAGGAAGAGGGAAAAGACTGGTGGCATTCTAATGCATCTGAACCATGAAAGGCTCCGTACAAATTAGCTTCAACTACAGAGTATGGCTGGGAAAATGCAAACGTAGGTACCACAACTCTGCCGTGTTCCTGCCCCAGTCACAAAGCACACTCTTACAAGTTCTCTAATTTCATAAAGCTTGAAACTTAAAACCAGGAAGTCTAGGAAGGAAATAAAATAATAAAATCACTTCCATAAGAACCCTTTCATAGTAATGGATTTCACCCAACACTAGGGAGATGCTAATTGCAACCCAAGGGGGACAGGAGATTGGGCAAAAGAACAAAGCTCACCTTCTAGGACCTCATGCTTGTTCTGCTGTGGCTGCACCAGAATGCACCTGTCCTGGAAAATACGGACTTGCCAAACTGTAGGCTTCTCCAACTATGTCGATGTTGAACAAAGAATGCCTGATTTAGAGTAATTTTCTATATCATCTTGATTGGAAAACATCGCTTTAGACTAGAAAGAAGTAGATGTTGGCCTCTATGTCAGGACCCCTACAACAGTGCCTTATTTTTTCCCCAAACAACTATTTTGAGGTTTTAACAAAAATAACCGACTCACAATCAGAAACGCTTCCTGATCTATAAGCCACTCTGAAAACAAATCATTATGCTGTTGAATATTTTATGATGGGCCAAAGCACTGAAGGAGGGAAGGCCAGCATTCACCAATCCTTGCCATGTCTATTTCGGGACTCCCAAAGCACATTGCAAATGCCTCCTTTATTTTCTAAACTCCCATTTGCAAGTGCTGGGTGGATGTTTAGTGAAAGAGCTTCTCTACCCAAACTAACCCTAAATAGAGAGACCTGGAAGATTCTACTTCTCCAGACTTTACTGCAGAAGGACCGCAACCATCATCTAGTGCACATTCCTCCCTCCCCACTTCGTGGGCGGCAAAACCAGTGGTGGGGACTTGTCCAAGGTCACACAGTCAGTGGATGACAGAGGGGTCACCAGAAGCCAGGGCTTGCACTCCTAGCTCTGGGAGCATCCTCTATTCCAGAGACTGGCTCAACAACCGTCCTACAGCTCAGCCAAAACGGCTGCTGGTTAGCGACCTGACCTCTTCCCCCGCCCCCGCCCCAGATTGACTTCTGTGGGTTCCACCCCCCAGGGAGCCCTGGAGCTGAGACACTCAGGGGTGCCCCTGACTCACAAAATGGCAACACAGGCATGCCCTTCAGATGGTCATCCCTGGAGAACCCCTCCTGGTCCAGGTGTGGCCGTCGAGACCGGGCAGGGCTGGCTGGTCCGAGGTCACTCAGAAAGTTGGCGCTGGCCGTGGACGCACCTGAACCCAGGTCTCCCGCCTCCCAGTTTGCCGCTCTTTGCACTCCACCGTGCAGATCTCAAAAACTTAAGCAACACATTGATACTGTGAGAAATTTAACCTTTGCAGGCCCTGAGCGAACCCGCCGACGCGCCTCCCACAGCGATGGGGACACGAGGACTAGAGGCGGGCGCGGGTCACCCGGGGCCGGTGGTGCAAACGGAGCGGGGGGCGGCGCGGAGGAAGCCCAGGGACAGGAAGCCTGCAGCTCCCGGAGGCGCAGGCCCGGGGCGTAGGGACCGTCAGTCCCCCCAAAACTTTGCGGCGCCGGGACCTCGCCCTTACCTGCAGAGGAGGCTCCGCCCGCGCGGTCGCGGACCCGGAGAGCTGACGCTTTCGGCGAGGGGCGGCCCCGCCCGGCGGCGGGCACCGACACGGGCAAGGCTCGGGCAGCGGCTCGGCTCGGGCTCGACTCGGGCTCCGCCTCCCGCGCCGCGGCTGCAGCCGGAGGGGGGGAGCGCAGGGCCCGGCCGCGCCCGCGCCGTCTGGCCGCGGCAGGTGCTGAGGCTGCAGCTGCGGGGCCGCCAGCTGCCGGCGCCGCGACCCTCGGCCCGGGGGAGGAGCCCCGCGCGCCGCCTCCTCGGGCCCCGGAGGTCCCGGCCCGCCGCAGTGGGCGGTCCTGCTCCCACCCGGGCCCTGCCTCCGCCGGCCTCCCGCGGCTCCCCACCTGGGCCCGCAGCGTCCGCCGAGTACCCACGGGGAGACTGAGGCCGGAGAGGAAAGGGGCTCCCCAAGGTCACTCAGCCTGGCAGTGGGGCCAGAACTGGAACCCAGAAGAGTTCCAGAGAAAGACCTCCTTTTCACCCCACCCTTCCCCTGGCTGTCATACTCCAAGGCCTCCCGAAGAACTCCAGCTATGTGGGACTCAGGGGGATGCAGAGGACTCCAACTTGCCCTCCTCTCAACAGAAGCTGAGGGCTGAGGGAGGATGGAAGAGGTGGACCCACTTTGGCACTACGGCCCTCCTCCCCTGCTTCTGCAGACTTCTCCAGCGCTGGAATGCTGGGGTCCCTCAGCTTTCCTGAGGCTCTCTAACCTTGGTCTCCTTGAGGCTCCTCAAACCCGAACGCCCTAAAATGCTGGGGTGCCCTGGGACTGTGCACTCAGACCCCTTCTGACTCCCTGGGCCATCTTAACCACTCCTCTGGCTCCACTCCTAGCACCGCTTTATCCACTGGACCCAAACGCATGCCTGTCTGAAAACTGTTTTCCTTGCTGAAGAATCTTCTCCACACCTACTAGATCCCTACCCCGCATTAGACACTGGAGATAAAGCTTCGAATAAAGCACTATCACTGTCCTCTCGAATGTACTGTCTAATGGGCTGTGAATACAGCACACTTCTTGTAACAGTAGTGTGATCCCAGGGTGCCAAGGGGAGGCACCTGCATTGGCTGAGCGAGGGAAGAAGGCATGCTCTCTCTATAGAGAAACCCACAAAGGCCGAGGAGGTTGGCCAGTGAAAGGGAGGAATGTGGAGAGAGCTTTCTGTGTAGAGGCTACAGGAACAAAGACCCGAAGATGAGAGGGATCCCAGGGAGGGAAGGATGGGAGCTGAGAGCTGAAGCAGGAGAGGTAGAAGGAGTTTTGAGTAGGGAAGGGCACCATCAGGTCGTTCCAGTGATGGAATGGAGCACAAATATATATTAATAAGGGTGTCCTTCATCAAAAAAAACAAAACAAAAACAAAAATAGCATTGCAACAGTTGGAGCCTGCCTGGCCCAGGTGAAGAAAGGCACTTGACCCTACCTCCTTTTACCTCAAATCTTAGGCCTCTATTCAAAACCTCTCTCCTCAGAGGCTCTCTGAGGCCTCCTAGCTTCCTGCAAGATCTCTTTTCTCTCAGTGCCCCAAAGATCCCTCTTCTCTCAATGCCCGAACCCCTCTGCCACCCAGATCCATGGGCTGAGTTAGCCTTTCACTCCTTGGGGTCTGCTTCCTCACTTGTCCCCACTCTAGATACAGTGTACCAAACTGCCTCAGGATAAGCACCATTCAGGGAAGTGGACAAAAAACGGAAAATTCTGAAGCCATGGTGGAAATAAAGTAAGCTTCTAAAAAATTAAGTGTTGTACCTGTCCACATTATTTCTTTCAACTCCATGCAAATCTATAATTATCTCTAAACAGAGTTTAATTTTTTTAATTATGTGTTATAGATAAAGACTAATAACCAAATCACTCTCCCTAATGCAGATTATTAAAGACTGAAGAGGGTACTTGTCAGAAAGGAAAACAAAAACTCACCCCTCTTATCCAGCGAGTACAAATTTCTCCCACAGAATTTTGTCCTGTCCCTCTCAATTTCCGAGCTGCCCCTGCCAGAAGTATCTGCCTCTTCAGGAGCTTTACTGTGTAAACAATTTCACCTTTTGGCTCCTGGGTCCCCATTCTGCCCAGTTTCCCATTCTGATTACTCTTCTCCCTCAGCCGTCCTTGTCTGCCGGCCGGTTAAATGCCAACATTGCTCATGTGCCCTCTTGGTCTCTTTTGTCTCTTCTCTCTCACTGAGCAGTTCTATCAGATGCATGGCTTCAGCCTAGACCTTCTTCTATGCTCCAAACCCAGAGACCACTGCCAGTTGGACATCTCCTGAATCCTCTTCGGGTGCCCCAGTCTCAAAAGAGCCAAAACTGAACTCACTTTCCCCTAAATTACCCTAAATTACCCCTTCTACATTGCTTCCCTATCTCAAATGGTAGTGGCACTGAAACCAAAACCAAGGGGAATATCCTAGACTCTTCCCCCTTCCTGGCCCTCATACCCTACCGGTCACAAAGCCCAGTCAACTGTCTCCATAACACCTCGTATCCATGTCTTCTCTTCATCTTGCTTGCTGCCTGGGCCTTCCTTAGTTGGAGGCTCACCATTTCTTGGCGAAGCTGTAGTAAATGCCTCTCGTCTAGCCTATTTGCAATTCATCTTCCTCAAGCTGCCAGGGATCTTTTCAAACCATGAATCTGACAAGTCACTCTCCTGCTCAAGATACCTCCATTGTTTCTTCTGGACCCTGTGAGAAAATCCTAAGTGCTTAGCACAGCATGAAGCCCTCAGTACTCTGACCTGTTAGGGTAACAGCCTCATCTAGACATCACCCTATTCCCTCACGCCAAATACCTCACGTTCCTAGGGCACACCATAGTTCGCAAGAGTAAAAATAGCTACAATTTACTAACTTTAAATTTTTATTTATTTATTTATTTGAGAGAGAGAGAGCGAGAGCAAGAAAGAGAGCATGAGTGGGGTGAGGGGCAGAGGGAGAAGCAGTCTCTCTGCTGAGCGAGGAACCCAAAGCCGCACTTGATCCCAGGACTCCGGGATCATGACCTGAGCTGAAGGCAGACGCTTAACTGACTGAGCCAACTAGGCGCCCTACAATTTATTAACAATACTATGTGCCAGGACCATGTTAAGTGCTTTACATATAATAGTTCACGCAATGAAAGGCATGGAACACAGTGCTAAAAAACACAGTCCCGAGCCAACGCCCTTCCTCAAATCCCAGCACAGCCACGTGTTAACCTGTGTCGGCTCAGGGCAAGTTCCACAGCCCCTCCGTTCTCTGTTCTTCCTCTGCAAAGGGAGCCTAATAAGAATACCTGAAACCTGGGGATCTTCTGAAAAGAGGGGCTACAGATAAAACAGCGTTCGCTCCCTGCTAGCCAGCACGTAGTCATGCCTATACTCAGTGTATGCAGTGAGGACTCCAGGCTCCTTTTTCACAGAGGGAAACTGAGGCTCCAGGCAGTGCACTCATTCACCTAAGATGCGGCAGCCCAGCAGTAGCTGTGCGGGGCCTCACCTGGGATTCTGAATGCCCTCCAGCTAAGTGCTTGGCAGAAGCTAATGCCTCACCCTGGGACGCTTCCTCCTTTCCCACTTTTCCTACAACTTGCCAGACAAATTCTTCCTCCTTTACATCCTGCTCAAAAGTATCTTCTCTTCTATGAGGTCTTCCCCAGCCCCTCCTTTGTGGCTGCGCTGTGCTTGGGCTATTCTTCAAACAAAGCACCAAGCACCCCGCATTACAATGATTATTTACATGCCTCCTTGAGAAAGACAATTATTTATTTTTGTCTCCCTAGGACTCTATAGATATTTGTTGAATGAATAAATAAATCGATGAATAAAATATACAGATGATTCTCAAAAGAACTTTACCCTAACAGCTGTCATTTCAATCTAGACCACTTTTAATCTCTGTTTTTGTCACTCTGAAGTCATTTTTGGTGAGAGAATACCATCAAATGATCCAATATTAACACAGAGCAAGACGCAGCAAGACTGCAATTTCTTATATGGCTATTTGATCACGCCTTGTCCCTCTCAGATGTCTCTCCTTTTTTTAGTGACACTATGTAATAACCCATAATGAGAAGCTGTGTTGCATCCTAATGAGACTTCCTGACTAAAACATCTGAGGTTTGGATTTATTTCCCATAAGTACCATTTCAGCTAAAAGTTTTGCTTTCTCTACGGCATGAGTGTGCCATTTGTTATCTGCTAAGTGCCCATACCTTCCCCTTATCTGTATTAATCTCCTTTGCATTCAAATACTTCTGAGAGCTGACTTAATAGTTAGCTTTTCTATACAATTTCCTTCTTGGAATGCCTAACCGTTCCTGACTTTGTATCTATTGTTCCCAAAATAGAATCGTTTACTGCTTCAAATTTCAGCTTTACTGTCTGTAGTGATTCAGGACAAGTTTCTGCTCTTCCTCAGAATGATCAAATTCCATATGGCTAAAAAAAATTGCTTTAAACCTGTCCCTGTCGTTTTGTATGGAGTAGTGTTTTTAAAGTAGACATTAGAAACTTGTATTTTGTATATCAGAACACAAGTACAATGGCCATTTTAACACCTTCATATCAAATTAATAAGAAGCAGTGCAGGTGAACAGATGAACAGTGGTCTGAGAAACAGGGGGAGAAAAAGGATTCTACTACTATTTTGCTACTTGCCCAAGTCCCCTCACTCTTCAGGCTACATACAGAAGAGAGAAGTGAGAGCGAATGACCTTCAAGGTTTCTTTCAGACCTAAAATGACACGATTCCTTAATGGGCCTCCGAAAGGTCATTCATCCAACATTGTTGACTGCCTACTATGGACTCATGCCTTTTGACGTGTAGCAGCATAAACACAAATCCAGACTGGGTGGGGAATGGCATGGTTTGGTTATGAGAGTGTTATTATACCACAAAAACTAAGTACATGGGGCGCCTGGGTGGCACAGCGGTTAAGCGCCTGCCTTCGGCTCAGGGCATGATCTTGGCATTATGGGATCGAGCCCCACATCAGGCTCTTCAGCTATGAGCCTGCTTCTTCCTCTCCCATTCCCCCTGCTTGTGTTCCCTCTCTCGCTGGCTGTCTCTATCTCTGTCAAATAAATAAATAAAATCTTTAAAAAAAAAAAAAACTAAGTACATATCTTTAGTATTCAAGACCTACTGAATCCTGAAGTCTAACAAAGACAGTTTATTTGAGACTAGGGAGGGCCAAGACTCAAGGACTGTTGGAGTACTGCAGGTAGACCGTTAGGAATAGCCCTAGATAAGACCCAAGGCTGCACCTGTGGTGAGCTGCTCGTAGAAAAGCAGTGCTTTAGAGTTCTAGAACCCAGCTCTGTCCCTACCCTGCTGTGTACCCTACCTCTCCAAGCTACCATCTCCTCCCCTGGAAAAGGAGAGAATGATACCTTATAGACCAAGTTCTCCTGAGCTCCAGACCAAATGATTCTTTGAGATTAAGGAAGTGAAAGTGTGACCTAGTCAGAAAGAGCTGTCCGGCTGTTCTCTGCAAAAGAAACTGTGTGCTTATCATGAGGATTATATTACCTCTTGAGGACAAGTAAATTGTTGCTCTACAGAGAGAAACGATGACATAAAAACAACATGTTCTTACTCCTAAGATTCTAGAACACAGAAGCAGACATTCACTGTTCATTTCTTAAAAATGAACTGTCCAGTTTACTGTAGAATACAACAAATAGGGAGTTAGGGGAGAGAGTCTATTTTCCGTGCATTAGGGAAAGGAGCCCCGTCTCCCAGTACTCTCCAAACTGTGTCTGATCACTTACCCCAGTCATGCTCCTAAAGACGACCCATTTTTACTTTTTTTTAGGGGGGTGGGGGATGGGGATGTGGCAAACACGTCTCCTTTCTGGACTGCTTCCTCAGCTCTCCCAATCAGCCTTGTCTGCTTACATTTCTTTCCCTCTCCCTAATCACATTCTCTGCTTCTTGATAAAATTGGTACTCTAATCTATTGCTCATGGCAATGGACTTCATGACTGGGTTGGAAACAGAGGGGAAGGATGGGATAGAGCTGGGAATGATTATTACAGTTTTTTGAAAATATTTGAATTCCTTATGTCTCTCATCAGATGAGCTTTTTAATCTCATTTCTCAGATGATAAATCTTTCAGTGTTCTGAGGGACAGCTTTGAAAATATAGGAGTGGCTTCAGCAGGTTTTTCCTTTTTAACTCTTTTTAAAATTCTCTATTTCTCTGTTAGTTCAGCTTTTGGGAGATCAGTTCCGATGGCGTGCCCTTGAGGTTATGGCCAGGGTCTAGCATGGCCTTACTCTGGTCTTTCCACCACATCTGCTCCAATTACCACGGGCTCCGTTCTGCCCTGAATCCGCCGCTGTGCTCCCCACAGCCCAAGGGGCAGATGCCACCATCCCTCCAACATCACTTTGGTCTGTTCCTTTACATTTCATAGCATTTCACGGTTATAAAACACAGGCAGACAAAACAATCACCTCATTGTATTCTCTCAATAGCTCCTTGAGTTAGTCAACACAAACATTATTACCCCCATTTTACAGAAGAAGAAACTGAGACAAGCTCAGAGAAGTCAAATTATTTGTATGAGGTCACAGCTGGCAAAGGGGATTCAAATTCAAGTTTATCTGGGTAACAGAGCTCTACTCTTGTGGGGAGGAAGAGGACAGCAACAGAATTGCAATGTGGAGACATTTCATAAATCATTTTAGAATGATATCCAGGGGGATCCTCTAAAGATGGGGGCCTGCATCCTATAAACTGACTCCCCATCTCAGCCAGCTCACTACAGAGGTTAAGTCATATTGTGAGACATACAGGGAATGGAGAGGGTAGGACATGGGGGCCTAGAGCTGGAACATAAAGGAGATGTCACACATGCAAAGGGAGTCTGAACCAGTGCAGGGCTGGTGAAGGATGCCGTCTCTGCCACACTGTTTAAAACTGTGGGAAGGACCAATGCCCAGGAGCCTGGGAATTGCCTGGCTTGCTAGTGAGCCTACAGTGAAGCCTTTGGATTCTGGGGCCACTTGAGAGGCCCCGCTGGCCCCAATGGAGTGGGACCCTTTTGCAGTGAGTAGAAACTGCCTCTGCCCACTTCCTGCACATAGCCCTGGGGGGGAAGACCCCTGAATCTTCTGAGGTCTGTCTCCTGAGAGAGGAATGTCACAGTTGGGCCAAACTACCCCTCCCAGGGCTACTAGCCATATAGTGCCTTTATGTGGATTAGAAAAAAAGCATCCCCTCCTCAGATGCCTTTGTGAAAACAAGAAAATAATGTTCCTTTCCTTCAGACAGATGTAGCTCCATACCATGGTACACAACTCAGCAAGTGGATTTGAGCTCCTGCTGATCCTCTCAACCAGGTAATCTTGTAGAGTAGACAACCTACACAATGGCACACAGCAGCCCAACCCCTCCCTATTCATATGGGGTGTTTGAAAGTCCAAGAAGCCTCTCCCACCTCACCTCAGCATGGTAGGCCCAGCCGACCAGCCTTGTTCACCACTAGACCACTGGAGAGGTGTCAGCTTCCTTTGCTTTCATAACTGCTGCACTGTTGCTACCCAAGAGGCCACAGTAGCCTGCCTTGCCCAGGTGCCAACATGAGTGGCCAAAGTGGATCAGAGGTCATTTAAGGAGACTCCATAGCTTGAAGGAAGAAGACCAAACTAAATAGCTAGAAGAGAGGACTCATACTGAGATAGATTTAAAAGAAGAAAAAGTAAGCTTTAAAAGTAAGAATCTTAAGGAGATTCAAGTAGAGATTAGAAAGACAGAATCAGAATGAAGACACATGGTTTGGGGAAGTTGAAAAGACAATTTCTAAATTTAAACATGTTAACTGTGGAAATGAAAAATAGAATGAACATGGGGCGCCTGGGTGGCACAGCGGTTAAGCGTCTGCCTTCGTCTCAGGGCGTGATCCTGGAGTTATGGGATCGAGCCCCACATCAGGCTCCTCCGCTATGAGCCTGCTTCTTCCTCTCCCACTCCCCCTGCTTGTGTTCCCTCTCTCATTGGCTGTCTCTATCTCTGTCAAATAAATAAATAAAAATCTTTAAAAAAAAAACAAAAACAAAAAGGAGAACAATCCCACAGTACCAAACCGAAAATACAAAGAAATGGAAATGAGTGAAAAGGTTAAAAATGTGTATGAAATATCTAGAAGATATACACATAATAGAGTAGCAAATGGAGCAAAAGTAATAAGGGGGAGAAGCAATCACCAAAGAAGTAACAGAAGAAAATTTTAGGGACTTTAAGGAACTTGAATTTTCAGATAGAAAAGACTCATTGAATGCTACCCAGCAGTAATTTAAAAACACATACCAAGGGGGGCACCTGGCTGGCTCAGTCAACAGAGTATGCAACTCTTGATCTCAGGGCCATGAGTTCAAGCCCCACGTTGGGTGTGGAAATTACTTTAAAAAAATAAAATTATAAGATAAGGGCACCTGGGTGGCTCAGCCATTAAGCGTCTCCTTTGGCTCAGGTCATGATCCCAGGGTCCTGGGATGGAGCCCCACACCAGGCTCCCTGCTTGGCGGGAAGCCTGCTTCTCCCTCTCCTACTCCCCTTGCTCGTGTTCCCTCTCTCGCTGTCTCCCTCTTTCAAATAAATAAATAAAATCTTTTAAAAAAAATAAGATAAAATAAAATAAAATCATATACCTAGGACTTCCAGTTCTGGACAAGATGGAGGAACACATTTCTCCCTATTCCTCTTGCTATATTTAGCTAAAATCTCTAGACATAATGTGAAAAACAAACATAAGAAAATTCTGAATGACGGAGAGAGAAGGCAGACTGGATAGGCACCTCAGGACTCAAAGAATGACGTGGCAACAAATTCCCTAGATTTTCTTTTTGCATCCTATATATCCCAGACCAGGCACTAGACAAGCCCACGACAAGGAAATGCCAACAGGACAGATTAAAAAAAGGCCTCAAGAAAAGTCTGCTCTGCATAGCCAAAGGAATGGGAAAGGGTAGTCTAACAAGACAGGAGCATTTGTGACAATAGGTACCCCATTCCAGTCAAACACCAGAGTAGAAAATTACACACAACACTCCTACTCCTACTCTCCCACCCCTGGTCAGTGGAGGCTAAGTAGAGAACTTGGATGTCCACCCCTGCCCTGGGGCCACAAGACACATCTCGCACTCTGCACCAGGATGGTGTCAGCAGAGGCAGGGTAGGGACTAGGACTTCCATTCCCACCAAGGGGTCACGAGGCGGGGTTCTCTTTCCCTACTAGTACAGTGTCAGTTGGGGCCTGCTAAAACAGAATTCAAATAAGATCCAGAATCTCATAACATAAAACCCAAAATGTCCAACATACAATTTTAAAAATCACTTATCATACCAAGAGCCAGAAAAATCTCACCTTGACTGAAAGACAATCAACAGACACCAAAATGGAGAAGCTGCAGATGTTGGAATTATCTGACAATGTTTTAAAAGTAGCCATCCTAGGGGCGCCTGGGTGGCACAGTCGTTAAGCATCTGCCTTCGGCTTAGGGCGTGATCCCAGCATTGTGGGATCGAGCCCCACATCAGGCTCCTCTGCTATGAGCCTGCTTCTTCCTCTCCCACTCCCCCTGCTTGTGTTCCCTCTTTCGCTGGCTGGCTCTCTCTGTCAAAATAAACAAATAAAATCTTAAAAAAAAAAAAAGTAGCCATCCTAAAAATGCTTCAACAAGCAATCATGAGTTCTCAGATGAAAACATAGGAAATACCAGCAAAGAAATAGATATTTTAAAAAATAACCACATGGGTATTATGTAACTGGAAAATACAACAAAAGAAGTTCAAAACTCACTGGATAAACTCAATAGTAGAGTGGCAGTAACAAAGGATAAAATCGGTGAATTTAAGGGCAGATTAATAGATTACACCCAATCTGAACAACTGAGAGAAAATAGATTGGGGGGAAAAAGAGAACAAAGTTCAGCTAACACTCATATTATCAGAAGCCTAGAAGGACAGGGGAGACAAAATGGGACTGAAAAAGCGGTTGAAGAAATAATTGCTGAAAATTCCCCAAATTTGGCAAAAGACAAAAGTCTAGATCAAAGAAGTTGTGCAACTTCCAGAAGGGAGAAACTAAAAAAACAAAAACAAAAACAAAAACAAAAAACCACAGAAAAATCACATCAAGGCATCATAATTAATTACACTCCTGAAAACTAATGATAAAAAATAAAAAATCTTGATAGCAGAGAGAAATGACAAGTGACTTACAGAGGAACACCAATTCCAATGAGGGCCAAATTCTCATTTGAAATGGAGGACAGAGGAAGTGGTGCAACATTTTTCAAGTGCTGAAAGAAAATCACCATCAACTTGGAATTCTATATCCAGTAAAAATATCCTTCAGAAAGGAAAGCGGAAAACTAAGATGAAGGAAAACTAAGGGAAATTGTAACCAATGAAAGGATGACTAGAGGTAATTCTTCAAACACAAAAGAAAGGATAAAAGATGAAAACTTAGAATATCAGCAATAAAGAAAGAATAACAGAAAGGGTAAAAATATGGGGCACCTGGGTGGCTCAGTTGTTAAGCATCTGCCTTTGGCTCAGGTCATGATCCCAGTGTTCTGGAATGGAGCCCTGCATGGGGCTCCCTGCTCAGCAGGAAGCCTGCTTCTCCCTCTCCCACTCCCCCTGCTTGTGTTCCCTCTCTTGCTACCTCTCTCTCTGTCAAATAAATAAAATCTTTTAAAAAAAAAAGGGTAAAAATATTGGTTAATATAATAAAATGTCATTTTCCTCTTGAGTTTTCTAATTTATGTTTGGTATTGGAAACAAAAATTATAATATTGTTGGATGTTCTCAATGTGTATAAAATTTAAGACAATTACATTAAAAAGGAGAGAGGGTAAAGGGATCTAAATGTGCATTTCACTTGAAGTGGTAAAATGTCAGCATCAGTAAACTGTGGTAAGTTATGTATGCACAACTTTATATTTTACAAAAAAAAAAAACCTACAGAGATACACTCAAAAACATCATAGGGAATTACAATTGGAATTCTAAAAAATTGCTCAAGTAATCCACAGGGAAGCAAGCAAGACAGGAGGGCAGGGAACAAAATAAATAACAAAATGTCAGACTTAACTCCTAATATTTCAATAATTACAGTAGATGTAAGTAGCCTAAATATACTAATTAAAAGACAAGGATTAGGGGGAGCCTGGGTGGCTCAGTCGGCTAAGCATCTGCCTTGGGCTCAGGTTATAATCTCAGGGTCCTGGGATTGCGCCCCACATTGGGCTCCCTGCTCAGCGGGGAGCATACTTCTCCCTCTTCCTCCACACTCCCCTGCCCCCGAGCTCTCAGACTTGTGCTCTCTCTTTCACTCACTCTCTCTCTCTCAAATAAATAAATAAAATCTTAAAAAAAGAGAGAGCGGGGGCACCTGGGTGGCACAGCGGTTAAGCGTCTGCCTTCGGCTCAGGGCGTGATCCCAGTGTTATGGGATCGAGCCCCACATCAGGCTCCTCCACTGTGAGCCTGCTTCTTCCTCTCCCACTCCCCCTGCTTGTGCTCCCTCTCTCGCTGGCTGTCTCTATCTCTGTCAAATAAATAAATAAAATCTTTAAAAAAAAAAAAAAGAGGGGCGCCTGGGTGGCACAGCGGTTAAGAGTCTGCCTTCGGCTCAGGGCGTGATCCCGGAGTTATGGGATCAAGCCCCATGTCAGGCTCCTCCGCTATGAGCCTGCTTCTTCCTCTCCCACTCCCCCTGCTTGTGTTCCCTCTCTCGCTGGCTCTCTCTCTCTCTGTCAAATAAATAAATAAATAAATAAATAAATAAATAAATAAATAAATAAAAGAGAGCGAGCGAGAAATTGCCAGAACAGACTTTTAAAAACATGCCCTGGTGAAATTCCTGAACTCCAAGAATAAAGCACAAAGAGCCTAAGCTTCCAGGCAATGTGAATAGCTTATTTATGAAGGAAAGAGAGTCCTCCAAAATTATTTTGTGGACCCCACAAACTGCCCTTGTTAAAATTTATTGAGACCTAGTATTTATTAGTCACTATTCTAAGCAGTTCATGTCATCTTATTTTTATAATTCTACAAGGTATATGTTATTAGGACCCCCATTTTATAGATGAGGACACTTTCCCAAGATCACTTAATTAGTAAGAATCTAAGACCTTAGATTCAAACCCAGGGAAAGAAGTGAAGGAAACTAGAGTGAGTACAAGTTAGCTCCCTGAATAGGAGAGTGAGAAGAGAGCTCCCAGACAGAGAATGAAAGCTGGAAGATTCTGAGGATGGAAAGGAAAACCTATGACATGCTAAATACACTATTAATTATCACAAAACCCCAACAAGCAGGTGTTAGGGTGTCCCTTTTGCAGATAAAGAGACCTAGCAAAGTTAAGTAACTTGCTAGAAATAATCCAGTAGTAGATGACAGAGCCAGAATTTAAATCCGGGTCAGCCACCATCCACTACTGGGTCAACAAGCCAGAAAGGCTCTTGGAACATATTTCCCATGGTGGTTGTCTTTGTTATTCCATAGTTTCCCTGTAGTGACCCAGCCATTAAAACCTTAAAGAGAAAAGGATCTGTCCTACCTTTCCCGGTGATTTTACTCAAGCCCACTGGGTCTGAGTGTCATCTATAAAAGAAAGAATTGGGCTACATCAGTGTTTTTCTTTTATTAAATTAAATTAAATTAAATTTATTTTATTTTTAAGTAAACTCTATGCCCAACATGGAGCTTGAACTCACAACCCTGAGATCAAGAGTCTCATGACTGAGCCAGCCGGGTGCCCCTATGGCACCTTGACTTATTAAATACCTGAAGCTGAAGGAATTTTTTTTTGAAGATTTTAGTTTTAGGTAATCTCTACACCCAACATGGGGTTCAAACCTACACCGTCAAGATTAAGAGTTGCACAATCTACCAACTGAGACAGCCAGATGCCCTAGTGTTCTTCTAACTTTTGGTGAAGGGAAGACCAGTGGAATCCTTTACTCAATTCAGATCCTATTAAATAGAAGCCCAGTTAGAAGACAGGGATAAGCAGAGCAAGCCTGACTGAAGGGAGATCTGGGGGAGATGCTAGCCCAAACCCTCTTCAGTTAAAACACTATTTTATAGCCTTGAATTCTGAAAATAGGACCTGGAGAGGCCCTGGACACAGGGGAGTGTGTTGGAGACATTCCCTCCCATCCTCGGTGTAAGACAGGGAGAGAGATGGATGACCTAGATTTTGTTAAAAACAAGGCTTTATTCGTGTTTTGTTAAGGTGGACTATGTACAGAGACATTGTGTCTTAGTCTTTTCTTTGAATCAGGGATGTTCTGGGTGGAGTCAGATGTGGCTTGAATACCAGCTCTTGCCCTTGTTAGCTTTGTGACCTTGGACAACTAACGTAACCTTTCAGTTTTCACATCATAATAAATAGTTAACACTGACCTTGGGGACTGTTATGAGGATTAAATTAAATAAGGATAAAGCACTTAGCAGAGAATCAGGGTATTGTAGACATTTGATAAAAAAGCAGCTATTATTACACACTTTGAAACTCCCAGATCTTGGGGTGCCTGGGTGGTTCCATCGACAAAGCGTCTGACTCTTGATTTCGGCTCAGGTCATGATCTCAGGGTCATGAGATCAAGCCCCACGTGGGTCCAGCACTGGGTGTGGAGCCTGCTTGGGATTCTCTCTCTCTTTCTGCCCCTCCCCCAATCCTGCTTTCTGTCAGAAAGAAAGAAAGAAAGAAAGAAAGAAAGAAAGAAAGAAAGAAAGAAAGAAAAGAAAAGAAAAGAAAAAAACTTCCATGTCTTAACACTTTAAATCTGTCTTTTCTTTCACAATTTGTGGAGTTTGGGTCTTCCTTCTCTTTTTTTCTTTTTTCCCTTTTTAAAAAATGTGGATTGATTAATATAAAAAGAGATGACACTTTTTGTGAAGGAATGCTGAAAGTACCGAAATTTAAGGTGTGGATTATGAAAAACCACAATGACACTGAAGAAATGATGCATTCTTATAGTCTAGACCCTGATTAATGACTGTCACACATGCTGATTAGCTTGAAACCAAACAGCAAGTGTTCACAAATTAATCCATTACTAAAACATTTTTTTTCAAAAATAAAAGATGATTTTCTGATTCTAGTACTGACAAGGATAACCTGATTTTACAGAACTTCTGTCTTAAAATAAGTGATGTTTTGTGCATCATTATACAGTTGGGGGCACAGCCTGACCTTCCAGAGCTTACGGTTTACTAGAGGCTAAAGTCATAGAAGATTTCCTATAATGGTCCATGAATTCCTGCCACTTTCCATGAAGCTTAATGGGAGAACATTAAGAGCACGCGGTACTTTGTCAACTGATACTAATATGTCCATTAGTGTGACTCCAGAGGGAATTTCAGTCTGTGCCTAGAGAATGGTCACTTGGGGAACAGAAATAGCTACTTACAGCCCCTATCTCTCCACAATTCTGTCCCCTGTCCAGCCTCCTCTTCTTTCAGTCCTACCAGGAAGAGACGTAGAACTAGGCATGTGCATTTAATGGTATCTGCATTATCCACACTTGAGCTATAATCCCTTAAGGCACAGCACCTTGATGTCCTTCAAGACGTTATGCAGACAATATCTCATTTAACCTTCACAATACTCCTCCCAGCTAGGTTTTGTTAACCCCGTTTCACGGATGAGTAAAACAGAAGTGCACAACAGTTAAACTATTGCTTCGAGGTCAGAGGTAAGTGGCAGAGCTATGCTTATTCCAATGCAATGGCCCAACCCCCTGCTGGATATGTAGAGGAATCTGCTTAGACTGACTGGGTTCTATGAATTGCTGTGCTTTGCTAGCCTGATGGGGCCCAAATTAAATACAACCGCATCTATTCATTCACTAAAATGACATTGACTGGGAAAGTATGGGTAAGGCACTGTGCTATAATAGGAGTAGTGTCCTAGAAAGTTCAAGAACTTTGGAGTCACTCAGCACACAGATATTTGGACATCCTGGTCCTAGTAAGTTCTCATCAAGTGCTAGTTATTATTAGTAAGAGGTACTATGACAAACACAGGTGAATCACACATAATCCTGACCCTCAAATAGCTCTGAAGCTTTTTTTTTTTTTTAAGATTTTATGTACTTATTTGAGAGAAAGCAAGAGAGATCACAGAGGGAGAGGGAGAGAGAGAAGCACACTTCCCGCTGACCGTGGAGCCCAACGCAGGGCTCTATCCCAGGACCCTGAGACCACTACCTGAATCAGGAGCAGACACCCAACCGACTGAGCCCCCTAAGCAGCCCTGAAGTTTAAATAAATTATATGACGATCTGAAAAAATAAAACAGTTGAATCCCTACCTTACTTCCTATATCTTACTCTTCATTTTAAAATAAAATCCAGGGCGCCTAGGTGGCGCAGTTGTTAGGCGGCTGCCTTCGGCTCAGGGCGTGATCCTGGCGTTCCGGGATCGAGTCCCACATCGGGCTCCTCCGCTAGGAGCCTGCTTCTTCCTCTCCCACTCCCCCTGCTTGTGTTCCCTCTCTCGCTGGCTGTCTCTCTGTCACATAAATAAATAAAATCTTAAAAATAAAATAAAATAAAATCCAAATGAATCCAATATTTTCATGATGAAACCACTGAAGTACTAGAAGAGAATACAGGCTAATTTAATCTTGGAGCAAGAAAGGTCATAAACATTAAATAGAAGATGAATAGCCATTATTACATAAAAATAAAAAATCCTGCATGGGGGAAACCAACATAAACATAGTCGAAAGATAAATGAAAAGTAAGGAAAACATTTATGACACAGATGACAAATAAGGGATAATTTTGTTGTATGTATGTATATATATATGCACAAATAAGGGATAATATTGTTGCATATATATATATTTCTAAAAATCAGTAATTAACAGACCAACAACCCAGTAGAAAAATGGGCAAAAGATAGGAATAGCTAATTTATGGTAAAACAATTATAAATGGTTCATCTACAGAAGTGCTCAACCTTACTCATAAGAGATACGGAAATAAAGGCAACACTGAGATATCACGTGTTACCTACCATAATGGCAAAGATCAGAAGCTTCATAATACATGCATTGTTGAAGATGTTGGAAAACAAACTCATGTTTTGTTGACGGAAGTGTAAATTGGTACATTTTCTGTGAAGGGCAATTTGGCAATATCTATGAAAAAATTTTAAATGTGTACCAATAGCAAAACATTTTAAACAACCAAAATGCCCATCATAATTATGGCACATACATATAGTTATATGGCACATGCCATATAACTATAAAAAAAGAAACAGAAAGCTCTTTGGCTCCTCCCCATTGAGAACCATTTTCATATGTTGTTAGTTTTTTCAAAGCAAGGCACAAAATCATGAATACAATGTGCTACCATTTAAAAAAGGAAGGAAATCATTATTCAAGAATATACATGAAACTCATACCACTGGTCGACTGAGGAAAAAGAACTAGAAGGCTGAAGGACAGGAACGAAAGTTAGCCTTTCACATATACCCTTTGTATCCTCTCAATTTTGAACTGCATAATGGTATTAAATGTTTTTAAACTTTTATATTGAAAAAATCTCTTAACCCAGCAATTTCAATTCTAGGAATTAATTCTACAAATGTATTTTCACATGTGTTCCATACACACAAAGATACTCACTGCAGTGTTTTCTATAATGGCTAGCAACTGAAAGCATCCTAAATGCTCACTAAGAGGAGAGCTTAATATATTACAATTTAGTCACACAAAGAGTTGCATACATTCGTTAAAAAGAAGAAGAAGAAAAGAAGTTGATAGTACTCTATGGATTAATAGAGAATAATCTTAAACAGTTTTGAATTTAAAAAGATATATATAGAATAGTCTGTATCGTGTGCTTACAGTAAGCTTGTATATAGACCATATAAGACCATAGACTATTTCTGGAAGAATATACAAGAAACTGCCAATATTGGTTGCCTGGTGGTAGGGCGGGCGGGTAGTTTGCCCGTGGGACTGACATGTATATGAGGGACAGACATGGGCAGACAACTTCCTTTTCACTGTATATCCCTTAGTGGTTTTTTAATGGTTTACCATGTGCAAGTTTATATAATCAACAACAACAACAACAAAAATGTAAGCACATTTCTACAAATGTAAGTGTCTCTTTGTACTGAGTCAAAAGTTGCCTCCCTGTGGGTTCTGCCTGTTGATTCAGCTTCTATCATTAGGGTCACATATAAAGTAGGTTTTACCCCACTCATTCTAGACGCTCTTGAGATATTTGAATACTCTGAGTCCTCACTTCTCTGGCCAAGCTCCCTCAGAGTTCCAAATTGTTCTAGGAAAGGTCCTTCCTCATCCTGGTCCCTGTCTTTGGACCCCCTCTGATCCCCAGGATTTCTTGGAGAGAGCACTACCCCAAGCTGAGCACTGCTTTCCTTGCAGTGTAGTGGGCTGCTGTCACCTCTCCCATAGGGAGCTGCTATGATCTGCTCCCTACTGGGGTTTCTGCCTTGGATGGGGAGAGTCAAGCCAGTGGGGAATGGCAGGAACACATTATCCCCTGAGGTGCCCCTGCCTTGGATGGGGAGAGTCAAGCCAGTGGGGAATGGCAGGAACACATTATCCCCTGAGGTGCCCCTGCCTCCAGACCACGGAGGTGACTAGCCTGATGCTTTTCCTTTCTTCTGGGAGGGGGCAGTGGTCTTCCTGCACTTCGTTACCTCCTTCCTGCAGCAGAGTCTGTATTCAGAGGGGCTGAAGAAGGGGCAGATTAGAACACAGTGTTCCTGAAACATTCGTGAAACATGGAAGAATGAGAAATGCTAAGGTGGTTCAGTGGTGAGGGACTGCGTTCAGGAAAGCAGCCCCAAGTGGTGTTGGGAAAGAGCAAGGTGAATCTACAACTGGCTAAAGATAGGCTAGTGAGACTGGATTTCCCTTGTCCACTGGGGCTCTGCATCAAAATAAGGAAGTCTCTGAGCTGCTCTGGGAAGGGCAAGGTGCACCTCTATAGCTTCTGCAAGCCCTTCTACCATCATGGGTTTACCTTACCCCTTGGCCTTTCTTTTCTTTTATATAATGCTTGTTTTTTCTGATTATAAAAATAATGCGCATCCATGGTATAGAATTTAGAAAATACAGAAAAGTTTAGAAAAGAACACCCATAATCTTACCACATACCATCATCTTTTTCTATTTCTGTTTAGTTTGTTTCTTACAAAATTGACTACCTGGCATACAATTTTGTATTCTACTCTTTTGACTGGATGTGATAGCCTAACATTTTCCATGTTAACTGTTTTCAAAACCATGATCAGTAATGCTTCAAAATGGTCTTTCATGAAGACATACTGTAATTTGTTTAATCATTCACCTATTTTTAGACATCTTGTTTCCAATTTTCCCCTAAAGAATGCTATGATTGACACCTTTGTACATAAATCAACATCTGCTTCCTTGATTTTGTTTTGGAGTAAATTTCTAAAAGTAGAATTCTTGGGGCGCCTGGTTGGCACAGTCAGTTCAGCAACCGACTCTTGATTTCGGCTCAGGTCATGAACTCAGGGTCATGATACTGAGCCCCACGACGAGCCCTTCGTCCGACTCCCTTGTTAGCATGGAGTCTGCTTCCCTCCCCCTCTCTCTGCCCCTTTCCCCACTCATGTGCGTGCTCTCTCTCTCTCAAATAAATAAATAAATAAATAAATCTTTAAAAAAATAGATATGATAGATAGATGATAGATAGATAGATAGATAGATAGATGTAGAATTCTTTTTTTTGAGTGTCTTAATATATAGTGTTAATATATTCATCTTTTGGCTTTAAGTTGGACAGAAAAGGAAAAAAAGACTATTCGCATAAAGACGAATAAATGTAGAATTCTTGAGTCAGAGGGCTCTTCATACGCACTGTTCAATTGTTCAACTGCACTCCAGGAGGGATGAACGGACTCACCGTGTATAGACAGGCACGCATTTTGCCTCACATTTGCCAAACTGATCATCACGAAAAAAAAACCTTCTTTACTAATTTTAAAGGTAACAAAACGATATCTGATTACTTTAGAAAGGTATTAGCATTTATTTGATTACAAGTGAAGCTAAAATATGCTTTCGTGTATTTATCGATATTTATTGATACTTGTATCAGTTTAAGTTTGTGGTCTTCGGTCTTCTTTGAATGTTGCTCAGATTTCAGGGGCATCATCTATAAAGCACCTGCCCAATAATATTGCCGTCAGTACTTAAGCTAATCAGGCAACATTTTCATTATTAAGATTGAGTTTTTTTATAAGCACCTTTACACTTGCCTCTCCCATGGAGCCGCATTGAGAAACAAACAAAAGGTGTCTAAACAGCTGCATGTATATTTAAAAATACAAATTGCAACGGTTGCAACTGCCTCCATTATCTGCCATGAGGCTAATTGAGCCTAAAAGGATCTTGATATGAAATATCAGCATTACAGAAAATGAATCCTCATGTTTAGTGGTAAGTGCTCTCTGTAGTAATCAGAATAATTGTATTACACAGTTCTGAAAAGACAAAGAAGGATTCTTTCTCTTTCATTGTGTGGGGGGTGAGATGAGGCTAGGAGGCAAGGGGTATATGCTTTGCCCTAGGCTGGGACCTGGAATGCCTGGATCCTATCCCTAGCTCAATCTCTGACTCTAGTCTCACGTATCATAGAACTTAAAACAGGGCTTGGATATTTTGAGGACAACCCCCTCAATTTACAGATGAGGAAACAGAGATTCTGGGGGGGCAGAAGTCTCCTAGCCGAGATTATGGGTTTCTTTTCCATGGAAACGACTGTTTTGAAAAGGGGGAAGAAAGGACTATCGATCTGTATGACCAGTTAGAGCAGACAGTGTACTCAGCGGTGGCTATAACTATGCATCATTTGCTCATCCAGAAAGGGGCCCACCCAGCTAATCCCTCAGGTTTCTTCCCAGCTCTGCTACTCTGTGAGTCATTGATGGGAAGGTCATCTTTGTATCCTGGACGTAGACCGAGTCCCTGTCTGGATAAGGTACTTCACGGGCTATAGTCTCTGGAGGAACTAGCCTCTGGATGGCTGCACACAGCTGTTCGCCATTACCAGAAAAACAAACGAAAGTTTCTACTTGTCCGTGGTGGGCCATCTTCGCAGTATATGGTGAGCATTTTTAGTTTGCTCACAAACTGCCTGTGCAACCTCAAAATCTGGATCCAAATCAGCAACGGCAGTCTGTCCAGGAAACCCAGAAAAGTATGGGGCCTCTCCATCCCTGGGCCTCCAGCCTCCGTGGGGCTGCCACAGCCCCAGCAGCCTCAGTTCATAGGGATGTGCTCTAGGACACACGCAAGGTGGCCGTCTCTGGGCACATGCTCCTAGCAGGTGTGTAACGGGACAGTTTATCAGTCAACACTGCAGACGCCCCGCCGCTCGGAGGCGAACACCTGCAGACGCGCTCTGTTACAGAAAGGTGTTATCCATAGTTGCAAGTCCCCCATGGGGATTTGGAGTTCTTAGAGGGGGGAAAATCAGAAATATGAGGGAAGATGATGTCTGTTTTCAATTCTCTGGAGACCCATGTACAAGACAATTAGGCTTATTCCGTGGGCCTCACAGGGCAGAGCCACAACCAAGGGGCCTGGAGATGGCTGGGAAGCAGAGCTGGAGGCAACAGAAAGAAGACTTTAGGAGTGAAGTGAGATGTCCACGTTAGGTTAGACTTCCTCCCCTCCCACACTGGCAAGGGTGGTAATGCCTGACTTCACAACCAATGAGAGTAAACTAGGCCCTATCAAATGTCGTGTTGGTAGACCTGACTCAGGATTATCCATAGAGGGGAGCAACCTGATCTGTAGCCGGCTCTACTCAATCCTGACTCTCCAAAAATCCCTAACTCCTCTATTTCCTTCCAAGGAAAATTGGTCACATGTGCGGTCCCTCTGGGCCCTTCAGTTCTTTCTCAATGTATCATTCTGCACACTTGCAACTACACCATCCATCCCCATCTACAGACAGATCACTGCATTGCTCTCACCCAGCTGCATTTCTGGAACACTTGAACAACACTACTCTAACCATCTTCGTCCAAAGTATTCAAAGAAGTCTCTTGACTCAAAAATGTTTGATGACAAAATACAGATCATTGTAAGAGGTGGGGAGAGAGGGCATAGAATATCTTGTTTTCCTAAAGCCAAATGGAGAGCTTTGTTCAATTGTGCACTTCTCTATTAGATTTTGACACTGAATTTTCTTCACAACATAAAAGTGTGTTTTAGAAAGGTCAGGAAGATAACAGAATTTTCATTAAGGAAAAAAAGTTTGCTGATTTGTTGTTAAATTACTAAGAAGGCAGAGGTATAAAAGTATTTTTGATCCTGCTTAGAATTCTTAAATTGCCTGAGCTGTTTTCCAGTCTAACTGCCTACTTTTTCCGATGAGGTCTAAAGAGAGAAAGTAAGGCAGCAACTGCACATTGACTACCCAGTATCCATCCAACACTTCCTCCTTAGGAACAGAGCCTGGATATTGTGCCCAACTGGAACTTTACATTTCCTAGCCTGCACTTCAGATAAAGACACCCATTAGGATTTAAGAAGCCATGGGAAGAGATTCCCAGGAAAGCTCTTTAATGAAGTGCCCCTTTTTGCCCTTTTCCATTTCTTCCTTCCAGCTGTGTGGGATGTGAGTATGATAGCTGGAGCTGGAGCAGCCATTGGGACCATGAGGTGACCTTGAAGACAGAAACCTATGCTAAAGACTAGGGAACAAAAGGGTAAAAGGAGCCTGGATATGTGTTGTACTCTCTAGGGTAGCCACTAAAATCATAATAAAAGAATGTATTATTAAGAAGTTCAGAGAGGGGGAAAAAGGAATAATAAAAAATAGTTGATTAATCCAAACCAGAGTGAGGAAAACTAGGGAAAAGAATATAAAACAGGTGAGACAAATGGAAAACAAATAGTAAGATGGTGACTATAAACTCAAACAAATCACAAGCCTAACTAGCTGCTGGAGCCCCAGCTATCATATCCACACACTGGCCAAAGTAGGGACAATCTGAACCTCAATAAGGATCTAAGAGCACTGTATTAAAACTCACCTCATATATTTAAATCCATGATTCATAATGATATAAAAATCCAATTTGATCATCTTTGGAAAATGCTAGGGAACCAATTCATTATTTTGAAATCTGGTAAATAAAGGGGAAGAATGGAGTATTTAACCTCTCTTTCCTATATAAACTGTACCCACAGGTGTGCTGGTGAATGTCTAACAACTGACTCTCCAAGGGGGAAAGCCCTGATCTGCATCATTTGCCAATGTCCTTGGTGTAAATTCTCCCACGATGGTCAATTTCAAGCTACCAATGCGACATCAATGAACACAGGGTTGGGGAGAGATGTGAACAAGTGACCCTCAAGGGCTGGTAAAATGTGGCTCCAGCACACTGCCGACGATATCTCTGAGTAAAAAGGGGTCAGTGAAGGGAAATGTCTCTTAATCAAAAATATTCAACTTATAAGTAAAAGAGAAATGATAGAACATCACCATTTTGCAACGTGCAGTGAATTAATGGCTCCTGGCATTGAGCACCCTGGCTGCCAGCATCACACCAGGAGAGCAACTGAACAACCCGTGCCTCCTGATAAAAGAATGCCACACCACTGAGGGTCTTGCCAATGGGATCCCAGCCAACTCTGTAGAGCCCCTGGACCCAGCTGCCGGTTTTGCAGGAAATACAAAGAACAGGGGACAGCATCATACTGTGCCATGAGTGTGCATACACTAAGAATCCAGGCTGTGGGAAACTCTGCAGGTCACATGGTCCAGGTCCTTCAACAGACAAATTGTGAGAAAAAGAACGGAATGGAAGGGAAGCTGGTAGATTAAAAGAGATTTAAGTGACATAATCAACTTTAATGGGCAAGATATTTTATGGGCAGGATTAAAATATAGTGGCTAGGGGAGTGCCTGGGTGGCTCAGTCACTAAGCGTCTGCCTTCGGCTCAGGGCGTGATCCCAGAGTCCTGGGATCGAGCCCTGCATCGGGCTCCCTGCTCTGCTGGGAGCCTGCTTCTTCCTCTCCCACTCCCTCTGCTTGTGTTCCCTCTCTCACTGGCTGTCTCTCTCTCTCTCTGTCAAATAAATAAATAAATAAAATCTTTAAAAAAAATATATATATATATATATAGTGGCTAGGGATACAGAGTTAGGTGATAGAACTATAAACAAACTCAAGGAAATGATCATTCTAAAGTCAGGGCAGCGATCACTTTTTACTGGAATGGAGTTGAGACTTGCAGTGGGCACATGGAGGGCCCTGGGCTGGCCGCAGGGTTCTATTTCCTGATCTAGGTTATAAGAACTCATTAAACTACATATTTGTCTCTAGTCTTCTCTATGTATTAGTTTACTTATTTATTTTTTTAAAAGATTTATTCACTTATTTGAGAGAGAGTGCACACAAGCAAGGGGAGGGGCAGAAGGAGAGGGAGAGAGAGAATCTCAAGCAGACTCCACAAGGGGCTCAGTCTCACGACCCATGAGATCATGACCTGACCTGAAACCAAGAGTCGGATGTTGAACCAAATGAGCCACCCAGGTGCCCTTGTGTATAATTTTAAAAGAAGTTAAAACAGAAGTCAGACGAAAATAGTACATACTAATGATTTCATTTAACAAAGTTCAAAACCAGACAAAACTAATCTGTGTGGGTTAGAGGTCAAGATAGTAGTTACCCTTGGGTAGGGCTAGAGTCTGGAAGGAGGCATAAGAGGGCCTCTGAGTAATGTTCTGTTCTTATCTGGTCGCTGGTCACATGGGTGGGCTCACTTTGTGAAAATACGTGAGAGAAAATTAATCCATGTTGTGCTAACACCACTGTTGTTTCAGATTTTCTGTTACATGCAGCTGACCTTAACCCAAAGTCCCTTGATGAGTTAATTGCAGGGTGTCCTCTTTCCACACTATCACTGCAATGCTGCCTTCCCTGTGGGTCCTTAATGACTGAGCACAGCACCAGCTGGTGGGGTTTGGGTCAGTCTCCTCTCCAGGAAGCAGAGGGTCCCGAGCACTGAGCCTCCCACTACCTCTGAGAGTCACTCTGTCATTCCACTGGACTTTCTGAGCCCTGACTTCCAGAGTTACAGGGGGGAGTCACACAGTTACCATCGCCATGGAGTCAGGAGTTAGTATAAAGACATGTGAAATTATTA
The DNA here is from genome assembly GCF_024610735.1 of Ursus americanus. Taxonomy (NCBI): domain Eukaryota; kingdom Metazoa; phylum Chordata; class Mammalia; order Carnivora; family Ursidae; genus Ursus; species Ursus americanus. Next base: position 33,363,354 of record NC_142144.1, read on the forward strand.
TTTCAAACTGTGCTGTTCGAAGACCCCAATATTAAAGTGCACATTAGAAATTCCTTACAATTTAGCACTAGGAAAATAATTTGTCTCTTTTGACAAACTGACTTGCTTCCCTTTATCACTTAATGAAGGCTATCTAACTCACCACACATTTCTTTTTACCTGGGCTGCCAAGGAAATCAGACCTACATGTATTGCTAAATGACGGCGATTTTTTCTGGCTGATAGCGACAAATCTCACAGCCTCACAGTCTATCCTGCCGATTTCCAAATCTCTGTTTCCTACTCAACACCCTTCTTAAATTTCTTCAACTCCTTAGTACGACAGATGACACTGCACAATCTGATAACAACGAAACCCTCCTGCCTCATCCCTCACCACTCACGGCACCCTCTTTGTTTATCACTGCCAAATGGACCTTGCACTTGAGGCTCAAAGCACTTTCCTTGAAAAAGGTATTAAAAACAACTTCGAGGTATAATTTACATACCCCAAAATTCACCCATTGTAAATGTATCCTGAGTACATTAAGGCATGTTTTTCTTGCCTTCCTTTTCCACTTAGTGATCTCCTATTCTTTCAGAGCCAGGCGCTGTCACCTCCTCTGTGAAGTCACACCCAACGAACCCGCACCAACTCGATTTCCCTCCTGTAGAAGTTTCTATTTGCCTCCGTTATGGCATTTAGCATATTACATTATTATTCCTTGTTGACTTTTATGTTGTGTCCATTACAAAGTGCGCTCCTTGATGACAGGTGTGCATCTAAGACGTTTTCCACCACTACACTGTCTTCTAGAACATTCATCATTGCCCAAAAGGAGTCGAGCTGCCCAGGGGAAGCTGCCAATCCCCAGTGCTGAATAACCTAAAAGACACCACAACGGTGGGAGCTCTACAAAGAACCGAGTAAATCCCTTCTGCTGGAGTTTATCAGGATGCCTGCACCATGGTGCACCCTGGCCATGACCTTTCACTCCAGATGCAAGGGTTATGCAGGAATTTTAGACCTCAGGAGAGGATATGGATGAGAGCCTGACACAGAATGGCTTCTGAGGAACATCAACAATGCCAACAATATACCATGTTTCATTGGACCTAAGGCACCATCAATTGTAAGATACATCCCAGTCTCAGAGGTAAAAAGAGGAGCTTCTTAGGGGTGTCTGGGTGGCTCAGTCAGTTGAGCATCCAACTCTTGGTTTTGGCTTGGGTTGTGATCTCAGGGTCGTGAGATCAAGCCCCGCATGAGCTCAGCGTGGAGTCTGCTTGAGATTCTCTTCCTCTCCTTCTGCCCCTCCCCCTGCTCTCACGTACTCTCTCTCTCTCTTTAAAATAAAATAAATAAATAAAATCTTGAAAAAAAAAAGAGGAGCTTCTTAGAGTCTATGAAGTAGGGTGAATTACTTACTGCATACCTTACAGAAGAGCAAGGAGAAAGGCAGAGCAGGACGAAGAACGTTAAATACCTCAACCTTGAAAACGTCATATAGTGCCCATCACGTCCCCATCCCTGCCCTGAGAATTTCAAAATACTTTTTAAAATCACTAAGCTATAAAGTAAATATAAAGAGGTCTAACAACATTCTGATTTTTCCTATGAGAAAGACTTGAATGTTTTTTGGAAAACATCAAGCATCAAATTTTTTCCAAACAAAAATACCATTGGTGGGTGGCCCTGCTTTGCTAGTGTCCCAGACACGCACTTAGTGTGCCTACGATGGGCGTTCTGGCACTGGAGCAAGGGGAGGATGGGAGCTGTGACTCAGCTCACTCCATGCAGAGCAGGTCCACTACTCTCCACAGCCAAACAGCTGTGAATCGGTGGCCTAGAGCCCTGACATCTGCCTCCATTGCCTACCTCTGCTCTGCATGGGCTTCAATGACTTCATTTACAGAAACACAGAATGACTAGTCCAAAGAGTGTCACACTTGAGCATTCACCAGAATCACCTGGAGGGCATTTCTGATGCGGTAGGAATTTTGCATTTCTGGCAACTTCCCACATGATGCCAATGTTGCTGGTTCAGGGACCACGCATTTAGAACCACTGACCTAGTCTAAACTACTCATTTGATGGAGAAGAAACTAGAGCCCTGAGAAGGGAAGGAGCTTGCCAAAGATTACACACTGAGATTATGGTGAAGCTGAACTAGGAGACCTAAGTCCCTTCTCCTCATGATGCTACACCCTGTGGCCTCCTCTCGGCTAGCTACAGGAGTTGCCAACACAGAGAAGAGGGATAAATGGTCCAATGAGCACTTTGTACCTAAAAATTAAAGTTTTATATTTATGGATCATCGAGCCTTACATCGAAAACCGGGGATGTACTGTATGGTGACTAACATAATATAATAAAAAATCATTATTAATAAAAAAAAAAATAAAGTTTTATATTTAAATTTTAAAGATAATTGCTAATAATCAAATGAGACTTCTTGGGTCATTAGGTTTCTTGGTGTCACAAACCCACCTAAACTAAGCATTATTTCTGTTTGCTTTTAAAACTGGATTTTTCCTTCCTCACCCTTCCTTTTGCTCTGTCCTTTCTCTCTCAGTCTACATTCTTCAGAGCAATTTGCAGTAAGATTTCCCCAAAGACTAATATGTTTACAAGTTCTTTTTTGTCTTGAGTCCAAGTGTCTCCTTCACATTTTCCAGGAAGACTCCATCCTGCCACTGCCCCATCCATTACCACAGAAGCAGAAGGAAGGCAAGCAGGACTGGATGTGTTGGTGCACAGAGCCCTACAACAGAAAACACTACCAAAAAGGAACTTTCTGTGGAAACCCAAATTCACAGCAATTAGGTGAAAAAATGTACATAATCAAAGGCCTGTTAGTCCAGAAATTATTTTCTTCATTTAACAAAGATGCTCTGAAGTGTCCACGATGTGCAGACGAGCATGCCTCATTAGTAATTGGGGTCTGCCAGGATTGGGTTTTCTTTTTCGTCTGAGCCTCATCCTGCCATTCTCCATCATGGCCCTATTCCTGAACACCTCATACACATCCTTCTCAGTGGGTAGGTGCTCCATAGATGTTAGCTGAACTGAGCTGCATGAAGCCTGGTTGGACCCTGCTGATAACTCTTAGGAGCCTCCCATTCTTCCCATTACCTTGTAGCCAGAAGAGGCTATATATTTTCCCAGCCCAAATCTGGCGACTTCATCCTAGTGCCTGAGCATGTACCCTCCTCTACACAGCATCCCCAAACTAAAGAGATGATGTACGAGTAACCCACTTTGGAGGAAGGCATGATGAAATAAAATTGAGTTGCTTAAAATGGAAACCCAACAACGACCAGAGAGGAAAGGGGAGGACCCACAGAGGACAGTGATGTGTGAAGATGCCAGAGATATAAAGAGGAAGGAATAAAATTTTGTCAGGGGAGTTATTATTTCAGAAATTACAGAAGGTAGAGAACAAAGTAGAAAAACTTAAAAGAGGGGGAGAAAAAAAAAAAAGCAAAGAGATCTCCTGGGATTTCACATAGCCCTTGATCCAGGAAGGAGAAAGGCCAGGGAAGCTCTATATTTCAGGGAACTGAGCTAAAGGGATTGGGCTGGAATTCAGAGGAACGGGCAGACTGCTGTTTCAACCTGGAGTTGAAAGAGTGGAGAGAGACGGGACGGGACTGTGCTTCTTTGGGACCATCGGAGCTGACATAAACCACTCTGGGCAAATGTAAAAAAAAACTGAATTAGTGAAGGTGGCCTGGAAGACGGAGGAACTGCCAGTTGTTCTAGAAGCCCATTCCGTGTGAATCTCTGTTACACTAAGGGCAATGAAGACAAATTACGGTCACCTCTCTGCATATGATTTTACTCTCAAGACCTGCACCCTCCAGAGCAGGGCAGTATCTGTACTGAAAACCAGGGCTTCTCAAACTTCAAAGTGCACACAAAGTCTCTGGGGGCCTTGCTGAAACCAGATTTCAGGAGGTTCTGATTCAGTAGGTCTGCAGTGAGGCGTATAATCTGCCTTTTTAACAGGCTCCCAGGTGCTGCTGAAGTTGTTGATGTAAAGCCCACACTTTGAGTAGCGCCACTCACACAGCCAACCTAGTAAAGGGGGTCACGCGGGGCACGGAGGGGCAGAGCCGTGGACACAAGGAGCTGTCGTCTTTGGAGGAGATTGTCCCCTCCCTCCCTGAGATGGCTGCAGGGTGAACACCACGCCACACTCCCCACCTCAGTTATCTCCTCTCCATGCCCAACACCTGCATTTCCTTCAGCTATTTACCTGTTATATCAACACAGGTCTGTGGCCAGTAGATCCCCTAAAACCTTGAAGAACTGGTCAAGATTCAGGAAGGAGAGGCCCTTGGTGAGCCTCCTTTGTCCGTGCTGTCTGGAACCAAATGAGGAGTCCTCTTGACCATGCAGGAGTCTCCCTAGGCTTGCTGCAGGAAGCCACGGGACTTCCTCACGTGGCTTCCCAGCAGGGAGCTCTCTGCCTGCACTTCCTCCAACACACTTCAGCAGAATCAGAGATCTGAATGCAAAACCATACGTATTAGAGATGGAACCAGCCAAAGAGCTCACTGAGGGCCTATCCCTGAGCTCCAGACTAAGAAAAGCAATTACAGCACAAGAACCCGGTCTTCTCACCCACGGGATTTCAAGATTTCGTACAGCTTTGAAGGGCTCTTCATCTTTCAGACTGCCACCTCCTCCAAACTCGTGTGCGTAGCCGTCTTAAGCTGTGGAAGGCAACTGGTACATTCAGGGAACAAATCCCATGTTCAGACCTGGGGTGCGTGGTCAAAACTCCTAACGATGCCTCACTCTGAGAGCATGTGACGGAACTTTCCCTTGATGAAGTGAAGTTTAATATTTTCCATGGATTTTAATCCTGAGCGGTCTTAGTTTTTTCCTGACAGGTTATCAAGGCAGTGGGATACACTGAAGAGGTTAAAAAGCCCCAGAGGAATGAAGCTGAATGAAAAAGGTCATGCGTGAATCATGGGAGAAAGGGTATGTGGTCAGAACTGAAGTTAATTCTATGCCACAGACAGTGATCTGCCCTCTGGGCCAGACACTGTGTTGGGGGTGGCGGGGAGTGCCACAAATACAAAGGAATGATCCCAGACGACAGTGACGATCCTACACGTCTTGCTGGTGATTTATGCCAAAAATTAATCTAAAAAACACTTTTATAACCCTTATCTCACTTTCTTCTCATAAGTACCTTACAGGGTGGGTGCAGCAGGCATGAATATCACCATTTTACAGACAAACTGAGATTCAGCAGTGAAATTATGTGTCCAAGCCTGGCCCTCACCTTTCATTATATAGATTATTATTATGCGTTTTTATTATCAAGTGTGTGATAACTGTCAATTAGAATCAGATCTCATATTGAAACTCCTCGGTTTGAAATGCCTAGGATTTAAGAAGCTCCAAGACATGAAAGATCCCTAACATATGGCACCAATGGGCACTGTAGGTTGGTTATTCTCCATCTGCTCCCCCTTGCCCTCTGCCCTGTATGTTTTTCTGCCTGTGTTTCCCCCTGCTCTGAGCCCTGAAAGGCCCACCCCTGTAACTAGTCACCTTTTCAGGAGAGTTTGGCCAGTGAGAGGAACCAGTACTGCAAAAGGCTACGACAGAGAGAGGTAAGCATATTTCTTCCCTGCTCTCTTGACTGTCCTTTCTAGACCACGGCACCTCCAGGACTCCAATTCTCATTGGAAACCAGTATTGCCATTTTCTGCCCTTGCCCCTCAGGGGTGCTAACTTTTCCCCTCTTGTTAATGTCTGGGTGCCTCACTTCCCCTCGTTGGTTTTCTTAATCCCACCCACCCCCCTACAAATGGTGCCTTCCTTAAAATCTCTTGAACCACCTCAGTTAGATTCTGTTTCCCTGCGAGGACCCTGAATCATGCACACCTCTCTCCCACATAGCTCTGACCTGTATAAATAAATCTAATACCCAGAGGAACACAGTGAGCCTAAAACATCCACAGTCACGAACTCATTGATTTTTCCCTTTTAATAATTAATGTATGTTTCTCCAGGGCTTATTTGCCACAATCTTACCTTCGGCCCTTGTTTATCCCTGGCCTGAACTTTGGTGACGGTCTCCTGAGTGGATTCCCATCTCTCATGCCTCCCCCCTCCAATCAATTCTATCCATGGCCTTCTACAGGATTAAATTTCCTGGTGCACAATTTTGATCCTGTCATTCCCGCTATGGCTCTCAAATGACTACGGCATAAAGTTCATGCTCCTTAGCCAGCACGCAGGGCTCTCACCTGTGTGTCTAGCCTTATCTACAACTCCCCTGTGTGTACCTGTGCTGTTTCCCAACCCCTCCCCAAAATACATGATTGTAATTTTATTTACACTGTTCCCTTAGCCTAGAAAGGCCTTAACTTTCAAACTGTCCACAGGCTTCCAGGTCCAGCCCAAACATTGCCTCCTGCCTGAGATTTTCTGTTTCCTTTCAGGGATAAAGAACCACTTTCTCCTAAATTCTCATGGGTTTTTTTGCATCTCTTTCTTCTGGCACTTAGCAAGTGGAACCTCTCGGTGTACTTCTTTGTGTCCATCCTACCCCACACCCCATACTAAGCATCTTTCCCAACAGTGGCAGTTTGGTTCATGGTGGTACCCCAAATGGTGAGCACAGGGCATGACCCAGAGTAGGTCTTAGCGAGTATCTTTTGGATGAATGGATTCAATATCCCCTCAGCACCTAACACAGTGTCTACTGTGGTTAGACTTTAAAATCATTTGAATAAGCTGAACGAGCTGGACAATGCATGCTGAATGTCCCATACGAGATGCTGCATATAAACATATCTGCATATTTGTCTGTTTTGTATGACTGTCTCTTAATATGAACATATACTATTTCATTTAAAAAAGATCTCTCGTAAAACAAAAAAATATTTCTTTGGGGAAAATGGTACCACCTACATAAGCATCTTTAAAAACAACAACAATGGAAAACAAACTAGAGATGCCAGAGCTGAGCAAGGTCCTAGAAGAGGTTTCTGAAGGGCAACTGGATGCATGCGGCTTTGAAATGTTCTACTTCTTTCTCATTTCCTATCAGTCAGCCCCATCCTTTCCTTGCATCCAATTTTGTTTAATGAGGCTACTGCAATGTATTTATTTTGGGGTGATTGAATTTAGAAAGACATTCATCTAACACACAATTGCAGCCACAAGCTGAATGGCTGAATCATAACAGGGATGATGGCATTAATCTGAGGACAGCTGTTTCTTATCATTTCGAACACACAGAAAAACCTCCGGCCAGGCGAGAGTTTTTGCTTCAGTGGCAAGATGGGACTGATAGGATCTGAAGCAGAAATGCTTCTGGGCAGGTGGAAGTGGACAAGGAGAAAGAAGAAATGCCCTGTGGAGGGGCTAGACCTTTGATTTTTAGCACTTTGTCTGATGTGTGAGACTTGCTTCTAGCCCTTTGGGATATTAAAAAATTCCAGGTATGAGATAATTTGCTAAGGACACAGAGGCCTCTGTGTGGGTAACTAACCTTTTAAGAAGCACTTAAAAGTCTGTAGTCAGGAGTTAATAGCTATTAGAGTAACAATACCAATAACAATACCTGTTCACATCTGCACGGTACCTTACAGTTTACAACGTGCTTTCACGGTCACTCTCTCAGGCAAGGGAAGCTGGAGTGTGGTATACACCTGGGTAGCTGCCCAGGTGCCCAGAGCTCAGGGGCACATCAAGTATGGTTCCCAAGGAGCTGGGACACCCCTTCCCCAGGAAATCTCCATGGACATTGGCCTACTGCAGGTGCCCAAAATCCACCACGGAGGCATCCCTTCTTTGAGCTCATCCCTTCTTTTGCTTTAACAGCAAAACTGTCCCTGGAAAGCATACAGCCAATTCTGTAACTCATTTACACCTGAGTATGAATGCATTCGCAGCGCCTTCTCAGCCAAACAGCTGGCCAAGGTTTTAAGCCGGTCATGAAAGTACTAAGGGTAAAAGGAGGTTAGGGGCCCAACGAACAGACATGGCTGACACTCCCCTTGCTGCAGCTTTTGAGGTAACAGGAAACAGGCAGAGTGGTATGAATTTCAACATAGTATCTTAATAGAGCTAAGAGCTACAGAACAATCTGCCACTCACAACTGCATTCCTTCCAAAGGTAATAAAATGTTACAAGAATTCAGCTTTTTAAAGGCCTAAATTTGAAATCACAGTGCATCCAAATAGAAACAACACTCATATTCACTCTGTAGCCAGTCAGCTGAACAACCCGAACTCATGGAAAACAATGAAAACACTATTTTTCATCTCCTACTGCCTTCTAAACTTATCAGGGGTGGAATGGGGCGAGAGCTTCCCTGGCCACAGACAGGAACTCAAGCATGCCCTGAGCTTGGGCGGTCCCTCCTGAGTAGCCAAAACTTTCTTCCTTCACTTGAAGTCACAATTATAAACACAGTTTCAACTCAGTAAATTAAAATATCCACATCCATGTAGTAACAGAAACTTCTAATCTCATTCAAGGGGCTTTTGGCAGGTGAGAAACCAGGGTATGAATCTTCTCTTCCCTTCTTTACACTCCCATCTTGCTAACTGGGATTTTGAACCCCTCCTGGAGAAAGAGAGGAGGAGAGGGAAGGTGAGAAAGCGCGTGTCTGATTGGGACCCTGGTAAGTGGTGTCACACTCTCTAGAGCTAGCAGCTGTAGAATGGACTTTTTCTTGTACGATATTACTAGGAGTTCCTCCAAGCCCTGTCCCCCACCCCAGGTGATCTCTCACTTGAGGATTCTTTCATTAAGCAAAAACAATCCATTCAGGCAGGAGCTCTTGTCCCAGGCCCTAGAAATCACACAGTCCTCCTCCGGCTTCTCAGCTGGGCCTATCTATGGACTCCATATTAAACAGATCTCAGGTGTGTCACATCCAGGCCCACGCTTGCAGGAGCCCATATCTGCTCCTTGGAGCATTCTTTGATCTAACAAATTCTGGGAGCGTTGGCCAATCAGGAAGCAGCAGCAACCTTTGCTCTGCTGCCACAGTGATAGCCAGGACTGTTCTTTTTTTCTGTCCATTTCCAGGGTAGGATTCAGACCCAGTCCCCTGGGCCTCCAACTGCAGGACACAGCCCAAGCTCTGAGTGGTCCTGTTGAGGCCAGGTGAGATAAGGTGGGCATCTACATCCCTTACTCCCTGGGGCCAGCCGTGGCACTAAGCACACTCACTGCGCCCACCAAAGAAGTCCTCTTCGAAAGCCTCAACAATGGTATCTTTTGACCCTTGATGTTGAGTGAGAGCCCAAGAGTCATGGAACCATTTTTTCTGTGAAATCCTTTGTGCAGGTTTTTCTGGGTGCTGTCCCATAGTGTGGCTACCTGATAGCTACCGTGTCTTGATTCTCTGTGGGAACTTGTAGTCTAACCCTCTGGTACAACTGATTCTTGTATTTGGCCAACAGTTATTGAAGGTCAACCTCAGGGTAGACTGTTCCTGTTACCTACCTCTTTTCTCTTCCTCATCTTTTCTATTCTTTACCTTCCTACTATCAAATGTTATGATGAAGAACCAATCGTTCTCTCTCTCCACAAATTTCCAGCTATCACTGTAGACACATGTGGGGGAAAAAAGGGTTTTACTTACTGTACCCAAATGGAGAACAAGCAAACTGAGAAAACATAAAATAAAAAACTACAGTAAATAATGAAAATATTGGATGTCAAATTATCTTACTAGCATAGTAAGTTTTTTAACTCAAAGCATAGAATGTTGTCTATTTGGATTTGGGTTTTGCAAAGTTCAAGTCGCAAAGTTCTTGCAAAGCTATTGCAAACACAAGTCTTTAAGATGTTTTAGTACAAAAGGTGCTGTATCACGTGCTCCCAATACATAGGGCCAGGGGTAGTAGGAAACAAGCGGAGGATAAACAGGAGCCAGTAAGGAATTTAATTATTGCTAAAAAAAACATACTTCCTATAGCATATAAACACAGGCTTATGGGAAGGATAAGATAAAAACAGGAGTTGAAAGGAATACCAAGTACTCTGAAACTGCTCTATCAGACAACTGGAACATATAACAGGATTTCTGAAATATCGTATAACAGCTGTCTACTTCACTAAGCCTTTGAATCCTTACCCTAAATAGTTTTTTTAAATAATCATGATGATCGATAGCTACCATGTACTGAGGGCTTTTTCTGTGCTGGGAGCTGGACTAAGTGATTTATGGCACATGATAGTCCCACAAGAGTCCTGTGAAAAAGATACTATTTATTCCCATTTCATAGATGAGGAAAATGAGCCTCTGTGATTAAGGCACTTGTCTTGAGTTGTGTGCCATAAGTGGTGAAAATGCTAGTTATGCTTGGCTCTCGGTCATGCCAGAAGCCTCACTCCTTCCCCCGTGCTGTGATTCTCTGACCCAGAGGCAGAGAAAAGTGAGTGTTCCTCCCCTAGTTTTGCCTATCTGTGTAGAAGCAAGGGAAAGGAATTTCATCTTCATCTAGAAGCCTTTGATTTTTTTTTTTTTAAAGAGCTACCTTAAGTGGCCATTTGGTCTTTGCGAAATCTCCAGCAATCACAATGACCCTCTGTTATAGAACAGGGATGGAAAGCAGCTGCCAACTGCCTCCTAATTGTCTTCTGTTGAGGAATGTATCAGCACCAATTCCAGGATGTGGGGGTGGGGGTGGGAAGGATCTGGGAATACAAGGGGTTTTTTTCTTATTACTCAGTGTCAGCACCTACAGAAAGCAGTGTGGAGCAAGTGAGCACCTTCATTGTATCAAGCTAATCTTCCAAGACAATATGGCAGGATCCCCACATAGGACTATACCTCTGGCTTCTGTTCTCTGTGGCCTTCATCCTGTCCCATCCCTACATAAATAAACCTTCCCTTCCCTCCCTTCCACACTCTTTTTCCTCCCTCAACAAATATTTTGTTCAGCACCTATTAAGTGTCAAGCACTGGATTTGACACAAGGTTGTAACAAAGATTAAGGCTTGGTCCCTGCCCTCAAGGATATTATAGTCTAGTAAATAAATCAGACAAATTAGCATACAATTACAATAGTGGGTTGTGAATACCACAGTCAGGGTCAGGAACAGGAGGGACACGTGACTTAGAGGAGGAGAAATCAGGGAAGGATTACATGAAAAAAAAAAACCTTTTCCGGTCTTTCCTGTTTGGATATATTTCATCCCCATTCCAACCCAAATTCTGTCCTACCTTAGAGCTCTGTCAGAGAACCCTGTGGCACTTTGGCTTCCATCAGTCACATTGGGCTGGGTTTATTTCCTCCATTCCATTCAGTATAATTCACCCCACATGAGTCCTGTCCTAGCTACACTGTGGGGGAGGAAAATGACAAAGCCTATCCCAGACCCACTTCCTTGGGCAACACACAGGAGGAAAACTCTGCAACATGAGAGGTTAAACCAAGTGCAATGGAGGGTACCATGGGGATGGATGACACCCCATTAGAGAAGGCCAACATTATGGAATACTTCAGGAAAGAAGTGGCACTGAGATGAGTTTTGAAAAGTGAGCAAGATCTGTCTAGTAAGACAAAAAGGAAGGCATGCTCTGTTTTGGAACAGATTCAGGGACAGCAGGAAAATGGAGAAAGAATGAGGACAGTGTCCTTGAGGGAACTGTGGTAGACCAGTAAGACTGTAGGGATCATCCATGGTGGAGGAGAACTGCATAAGTAGAGGAAAACCATGGAAGACGAAATTGAACCAATCCATGGGGACTTTAAGTACTGGTGAGGTATTTGCACTTAACGTGTAGGCAGTGGGAAGCCAATCTGTGTGTTGAGTACATGACCAAAGTTGTCTTGTAAGATTGTGGTTGAAGAAAGAAAAGAGGGGGACCAGTGAGAGGGTGACTGCAGTAGTCCAGGCGGGAAGGCCCGTAGGTGCTGGTGAGAAGTGGCAGTGGGGATGGAGAGCTGATACCCTCAAGTCAGGGACCAAGTGTCACCCATTTGTGTCCCTGTAATGTCCAGCACTATTCTCTGCCCTAATTAGATTTTGTAAATATTTCTGAAATTGAACTGCTTTAAAGATTCCATTTGAATATATGAAGTTATGTCCTGCAGGTGTTTGTTCTTTTTGTTTTAATCTTGTCACCTAAGTCACCCAATTCCAGGTCAAGGAAGGCTCCTGACCAAGGCTCTGCTTATCTGGCATTTTGGGGGCACCTCAGAGCAGTGATGCCTGGTTCACAGTCCTTAATTAGCTCATGCACCATTTTAATTGGTCTGCAGTTGTCTGGGTGGACAGACCTGGTTTCCTCTCTGGAGTCAGCTGGGGCTGCCCCACCCTTTCCTGCCAGCTCTGGCATCTGGAACATCACTGGCTAAGAAGAACCAGGGAGCCTGCTGAGCTCCAAAGCATGCAAAGAATGGGTTCTCATGGAGAATGCTAAAGACCAGAGGGCTGCTGGGACCCACACTAGAGTAACTCTCCAGTAAACCCACAGTCATATTAGTCAGGCATTTCTAAGAAAGGGAGGAGGAGGGTAGAGTGGTGGCAAACTGTAGGGATCACTCACGGTGTGGTTCTTGAATTCTAGATGAGGTCTCATGTTTAAATCAGTAGGGATCTATTACAATGGTTAAGAGGACCCACCTAGAAAGTAACCCACCTCAAGAGATGGCTTAGAATTATGGAATTAATGAGAGTGCAGGGTCTCCCAAATCCAATAAAGGGGTCAGACTGGACTGAGACCAAGGCCTCAATTCAATCAAAAGACAATGGCTAATTTTATTGAGCATTTACTATGTGCCAAGCACTTTTCTAAGCACTATTGTTATAATAACATATTTAATGCTCACAATGACTCTATAAAGTGAAGACTATTATTATCCTCATTTTACAAGTGAGGAAACAGACATGGAGAGGGTAAGACTTGCCCTAAGTCACACAGCCAGCAGCTGGTAGAATGTGAATTTGAACCGAGGTAGCCTGGCTCTAGCATGTATAAAATGCAACACTTTCTGCTTTTCTTGTCTCTTGTTCTCATTACTCTAACCAGCAGGAATGGAGGACAGACATAAGAGGCCTGAACTGTGACATCTCCTTCTGAGACATGAGTGTGTGGAGGGTCAGCAAGACACAATGAGAAAAGCTTGAGTTTTGCATCCAAACAGACCTGTCTTGGAACCCCATTTCCATCATATGTTAGTGAATGACCTGGGGCAATATACTCAGCCTCTAAGGCTCATAGTTGCTTGGGTGTAGGATAGGGGCAATACAGTCTTCAAGCCTATTATGAGCAAAATAACGTCCCTAGTCCTCAGCGTGGCTCAGTGTGGGTGCTCATTAACAGTTATTATCATAAAGAGAGGTAGGTTCTGTGAAATCTGGGACAAGAAAGCCAAGAGTAAGAATGTATTCTTGTAGAAATTTGGAAAGAATGTTTTGATTCTAGAAAGGCCGAGAGGGGCCATTTACCCTATCTTCCCTGCAGCTTGGTAGCAATATTCCTCAAGGATACCAGCCTTCTCTTTTCCAGCTCTGGACTCACTGATGGCCATTCCAGTCTGTGATTTAGTCTTTGTTCCTACCGCTCCGGCCAGCTCTGCCCACAGGGGTCCATTTAATCCCACTCTTCTGCTTCTTTGAGGTAGGGATGGGATTGGGCATGTCTACTGCTAATCAAGTCCTAGTTCTGATACTAAAATCCTCAGTCATGGTTTTCAAGTCAACACCTGACTTCCGTGCCTGACCTTCAAGTGGAAAAACTAAACAATAGTGTTATTTGATTGTTCTTTACAATGTAGGTAGAATTTAAAAGAAAACTCTCTTCCCTTTCTTGGTGAAGCAACAGGATGTACGCAAAAGTAATCTGGGGTCTGAGCGCTGTCTCTGCCTCTTAAAAACTAGGTGACCATGAGCAACGCCAACCCTGGCCCTAGTTACCTCAAGAGTTCTTAGAATGATTGAATAAAATAACAGATTTGAACATGTGTTTTGATTGCAAAGAAACACATGAATGGAATGGCAGGGGCTGAGAATACTGAGGTTATATCTAGTTGGTGAAATTCTGACAATGTTAAATAAGATTTTCTAAGCCATCTGGGGCTTGGGGTGCCCTAGAATCTCAGCACTGGCAAGTGTTGTCAGTACTAGGGGAAACCCTGAGTGGTCCTGAAAGAATTAGAAATGAGAAAGTCCTCTGAGAGTTTAATGAGGACACAAACACATAATTGATTACAGCAGAGATTTGCTAAGTCACCTTAAAGAAACAGAAAGGTTCTCAGACCAGGACAACTTGACAAAAATCTGATTGAAAGTATTAATACAGCTGAAGAAGGAAAGCATCTGTCAAAAGAGATATTGACTAGCCATGAAAACACAAGGAAAGGAGGACAGACAAGCAAACCTTGGCATTACCCATCTAATACCATCCAGGATAGAGGGGCTCTGGTTAAGAACGCAACCCACGTAATTCTGGTGACAAGTATCTTCCCATTATAGAGGTCTAGGTCAGATGTCTCTAAACATCCTTTTAATGATTTCCCCTTGTCCTAACTGTAAGCTTATCGAGCAATCTGATTTGAGTTTGCTTTCCCATCTAGATAGGAAATGAATACACTAGCCATTGGACTTGGGCAGCCTTGGCAATTTTATTTCTTATTGTGAGTAAATAAACTGACATGTAATTATAATATGACTTCTTATACAGCCTGCTTACAGAGCTAGAATGCTCTTGTCATAGCACTTGAGCATTCCATACCTTCAGCAATTGTAGTTTTCCTTGTAAATTACTAAACTGGCATCCTAGGTTATATACGGCAGCACTGTGAGCTTAGACCTACCCTTGAATGCTAACAAATCAGACTTCTGAGCCTAACTGGCAGAGGACCAGAACCTGGACTCCACAAGTTCCTTGAGGTAATACCCCACTATGAAGACCTTTAGGGAGACAGCCAGCTAGCCTTCTCCTGGAGTCATCCCATCCTGGTCATTGCTTGACACCATTTCTTTTTGGAATACTGCAGAAGGAGCAGACACCACCACCACCACCACCACCATGCAAATATTCCCTTATGGAGAAGCCTGCCAACGGATGAATAAGCCCAAACTCTTTCTCCCACCTATCTCATTGGGACCCTGGCTTGCCTGCCCATGTTCTGTCCCATTACTCCCCACATGTACTCTGATTTCCGAGCTTGCTATCTTTGCTCATGCTGGCCATCTCTGGCTAGAATGATTTCTTTCCCTTCATCCCTCCACTCCACAGACCAAATGCCATCTTTGATTCAAGACTCAGGTCAGGTGCCCTCTCTTCCATGACCACTTTCATAATTGCCATTCCATCTCTGAAGTCCCATAGCTCATTTCCTCTTCACTCACATTTTCTATCTTATGTTAGAATTCTGCAATAAGAGTGAGACCTCCAAGAATTCCAGAAAAAGAAGTCATCTCTTGGCTCAGAGCATTCTTCCCTTATAGGAAAACCTTCCTGGGAAATCAAATTCATTCAGTCTTCATTTATGTATTCAGTCATTTGACAAATATTTATTAAGTGCCTCTCTCTGCTAGGCAGTGGGATATGGCGGTCAATAAGACTGACAGGGCTTTTACCCTCATGCAGCTTCCAGTCTAGTGGGGAAGATGGACACTAAGAAACAAAAAAATCAATGCTGTGACAAGTGCCATGAAGGAGAAGTACAAGAGTGCCTGGGTGGCTCATCGGCTAAGCATCCGCCTTTGGCTCAGGTCATGATCCCAGAGTCCTGGAATCGAGCCTTGCATCATGCTCCCTGCTCAGGAGGGAGTCTGCTTCTCCCTCTCCCTCTGCTACTCCCCCTGCTTGTGCTCATTCTCTCTCTCTCAAATAAATAAATAAATAAATAAATAAATAAATAAATAAATAAATAAATAAGAGAAGTACATAGTACTGTGAGAATGCAAATGAGGCTTTTCTGGGAAAGTTAAATTTAAGTCAACACCTGAGCTGGGACTTGGCCAGAAGAGGACGGGGGATGCTTGAAAAAGTATAAATTGAATCATCTCAGTGGCCATTGTCACTGAGCTGTGACAGACTGATGTTTCCAATCCCTGGTCGACTATCCTGTCTTCAGATAATGCTAGGAACAAATTCACAGATGTTTTTCCTCTGACCCCCTGTCTTCTAGCTTCAGGCAGACCACCCCCTTTACACCAACAGTCTTCCAGTCACCAAAGTATGATTTCATATGTTGTATTTAACCTTTCTTAGTTATTATTACATCCCCATCCATCAACTGATTTTGTTTCATGTTAACTTTTCCCAATTTCATTCTCAAAGGGCAACATTAACTTCATGCTTTAAGGGTTCTTATTGTCAATATCACCTACCACAAAACAAAGAAACAAAAATCTTTGTTTTGTTCACTGCTGTATCTCCAGTGCTAAGATGCCTGCCACATAGCAGACACTCAATATATATTCATTGACTGGATGGATGGATGGATGGATGGACAGATGGATGGATGGATTTATCTTCCTTCTTACACCAGAAGCTCTCTAAGAGCATGGTACTTGCCTAGTTCATAGTTGTGTTCCTCCAGCACTTGAAACAATGCCATGCACATGGCAGGTAATCAATTTGCTTGAAATTTGCTTGATTTTCTCTATGACTGGATCAAACTCCCTGCTTTTTCAGGCAGCTCGTTCTGCAGCTGAACTGCTCCAGCTATTAAGTTCCTCCAACTCTTGGGCTAACATTTGCCTCCCCACTGGTCCTAGTTCCATCCTCTGGACCCAAAAAGGGTAAATCCACATCCTCTGCCCTATGGCACCCCTTCTGATGTTAGGGACAGTGACCTGGTTCCCTGCAGTCACTTACAAACAGGACATTTCTCCAGCATGAACTCAAGTACTTTAAAATAGTTTGGAGTACTCCTAACATACTTCAAAGAAGGTCTCATCCCTCACAAGTCTGTGAGGTGTTCTGCAATCCCACAGAGATCCACTGTATGAGCAATTCTCTCTCGGGGTCAGGAACTCAGACTGGAACTGATGGTGATAACAACAATTAATGTTTACTTTGCAATTACTTATGGTTTACTGGTTAATCCACATAACACCCTGGGGATATAGGTCAGGGTTTCTATGCCTATAAATGGTCAAGGGAATCAGGCAAAAGACAAGGGCCTCAGCATATTTTGCACACATGCTGGGGTCCAGTGGAGGAGAGAATTGAATTGCTAGGATCTCAGTGGCTCAAGAACCCATGTCCTGGCTGATCCACCTGGAATCATCACTGGTCTCTCTCCTTGGTTGACAGAATCACTTTGGGTTCAATTTCATTAAAACCAGATCTGTGAAATGCTACAAATTCTAGGATGAGAGGTAAAGGGAGAAGAGGATACAGAAGACAGAAATCAAGGGCTTACTGTGTGCCAAGCTCTGCATTAGCCTCTGGGCACTGAAATATGTCAAAAATGTGTCCAAATACAGCACCTTACTCACAACAGGCCCAAAGCTATGCATGCAGCTTTGATACTATTTGAAATAAGAGAACTGTTAGCCGGAGGCTCAAACATCTTTTTGTTACACATAGATTTTATCATAGTGGGATTTACTCTGAATCCTCTTAGAACTGATACACTTGGGTCACAAAGAGTCTACTAAAATAAGTACATATATTCAATTTTGTCAATTGCATTGTATTGCAAACACACAAGACATTTTCAGTGACTCCTTACATCAAACAAAGAATCTTTTCCAAATCATTTTATAATTTGAATAAATCCCTTCTTTAAATTGGATTTTCAAGAGAGAGGCTTCCTCCAAGCAGTGATTCTCAAGCTTTGGGGAAATTTTGAATCCTTAAGGAATCCGGTAACAAGCCACATGGGCTTCCCCCAGAACAACACATAGATTCGCATAAGAACAAAAGATTTCATAAAATTCAGTCTGTAAACTCAAGGTAAAGATCAGAAGAGAGGTTGGCCCCTGATGAGACTTTGCAGCCATTGCAAGGTATTTGATTTCCACTCTGAGTCAGATGGGAAGCTGCTGGAGGGTTTTGAACTTTCATTTTAACAGGAACTCCTGGCTATGGTGAGGAGAATAGACTCGCAGTGGGCAAGGGCAGAGGAGGTCACTGCAATCATCCAGGTGCTAGAGGACAGTAGTTTGAACCCGGGAAGTTGCAGTGGAGGAGCAAGAAGTGGCCAGATTCTGATACAGCGTGAAGCCGAAGCTATAGGATTTGCTGACCAGATTGGATGTGATGTGTGAACTGAAGAGGTGAGTCAAAGCTGACTCCAAGGGTTCTGGCCTGTGCAACCTGAAGGCAGGGGTTGCCATCACCTGCGATGAGGAAGGCTGTAGGGGTATGAGGTTGTTGGAAGCAGGACAATAAGAGGCAGACTAAGAGGAGCCAAGTTTTGGATATTTTAAACTCAAGATGCCTATTACGCATCCGAACAGAGATGCTGAGGAGACAGTCGGATATCTGGTCTGGAATTCTGCAGGTTGGGCTGTAATAGTGGTCACATGTGAAATTGGAATAAGAATATAATAATGCCTGCATCATGGTACTTACTACAGGGAGGATGAAACAAGACAACGCATGTAAAGTTCTCAATATGTCCTAGATACGTTTTAGCCATTATTTTAATGGAAACTTCAGTTCTCTCAGTCAGTATTTCTATCATAACTATAAAGTTATGAGTGTGGTTGCTTTTAAGATTGATCACTGTCTGTGGTGTCAGTTCTTGGGTGATTTACAGAAGAGTCTTGAGCAATGGCAGTGCCATTGGAGTTGGTCTCTAGCCCCCAGAGTTTAAAATTTGGAAGGCTTTTGCATGCATTCAACAGTCTTCCTAGTTAGCTTAATGTCACATGTCTTAAATAATCAGTATGTTACTCCATCGACCCAGAATTTATTTTAGGTTTCCGAGAGGGTCTGATGTGGAGAATGAAGCAGTTTATCAGGAGAAACTGAATACCAGCAAGGACCCCGCAGGGAAGACATTCCCAGCCCACTCATGTGGCCCCTGTGACACAGGAGGTTTGAATGGAAGGACACGTAAGAAATGACCACCTATCATGTCTTGACTTCAGTAGCTACAGATGGAATCGTTGGCCACAAGTTCATCTGGCTCCTTTTAAAATTGATTCACAAAGGCCACGACTCATGTCTTCCCGAAATAGCAAGCTTCTTAGACGAATCTTCTTGGAGAAGCACACCCTTGCTATCTTGTGTTAATTTATTCAGTGATCTTTAGCTGTTTTATGTTGAGAAAGTGGAAACAGAGCTGGTGTGGTTTTATTACACACTTCCAGATCTTTGAAGCAATGCGCTGCTGGCATCAAAACCTAAACAATGTCTGAGGTTTCTCATTCCTTTTATATCTCTTTGAATTTTAACTATAAAATCCTTGACCCTGTAATTCTCTTCAACATCGATGACAGAGTTAATGCTCCATAATTGTCTATTAATAATCTGCCTAATCTCCAGCTGTATCCAAAGGAAAGAGGTGATGAAGTGGTTCAAACAGTCCAAAAATGAGTGTGTAACAAATAGATGACTAAGGTCACGTACAATCACAGATCTTGTCTGATGGATTTAGCAATGGCAGCACACCACCACCGATGGGTAGATGTGCTGTTGAGAGGGGAGAGAGGAAAGGACACAAAAGAAAGGCTCTTTCCGGGGCACCTGGGTAGCGCAGTCGTTAAGCGTCTACCTTCAGCTCAGGGCGTGATCCCAGCGTTCGGGGATCGAGCCCCACATCAGGCTCCTCCACTGGGAGCCTGCTTCTTCCTCTCCCACTCCCCTGCTGTGTTCCCTCTCTCGCTGGCTGTCTCTCTGTCACATAAATAAATAAAATCTTAAAAAAAAAGAAAAAGAAAAAGAAAGGCTCTTTCCCTGAATCCTTGTTTTCTTCCATCTGTAAATGAGGCCACATAAACTGAGTTGATTGCTGCTAATGAGCAGGGTAATGCTCAGTTAAACTCCATGAAACACCAATTTCATTCCTTCTCCCTGATCCTTTTGCAAGTTTCTAATAATTGCTACATTCATTGTGACCAGGCTTCAAGTGGATCTCCGGGGGTGGCTCCACATGAGAAAATAACTCTTCTCTCTCCTTTCCCCCAGGAGTCAGGATAGGACACCTCGGGGACTAATACCTCGGGGACTAATACCTCGGGGTCCCATAGCCCAGCAGGACATGGGCATTCCCTATAGGCACCCCACCCCAGCCTCACTCTGACAGAACTCTGGGTGCAGGAGAGCTAAAAGATCCAAAAACTGGGGACTCTAACCTCAGCCACGTCAAGTTGATCTGTGGCAAGAACTTAATGAATTGGTACCCTATGTCTGTTTTTCTATTTTAAAGGAAATATTTTTTGTTTCCTATTAATTTTTAAAATTTTGGTTTTATATTTTTCCAGCCAAGCCGAGAAGGAGAAGGAAAGAGTTTTGTCCATATTCAGGCATGGTGGTGACAGAAGAAAAAGCTTTCTAGGAAGAGGTGTTTATCCCAACATCTATTGGGCTTCAAATTTAGAACTCAGGTTCACTAGAACAATACAAGGGTGTTTTTTTTTTACATGGACAGCATGACCGTAAAACTTAACATCCAAACCAGGATACTTTTCCAAGTGAAACAAGGCAATATAAATAATGCCACCAGTATAATAAGCATAAACGGGGACTGTCCAAGCAAGCAGACATCACTCCGATCACCAAATGAGTCCCCAGCCTACCGAAATCTCTCCTTATTCAAGAGACCTGACCCGAAAGAAGTTTCCATGGCTAACACTGAGAATAAATGTCCTCGTCTCCCTACTGGGATAAGTAGGTCCTAGAGTTTTATGAATATGGGAAAAGGTTTCTTTCTTCTTTCCCTCTTCTTTCTCTTATTCAACAATCTCTCTAGCCATTTTAATTGCAGAATCCTTTCGCAAGTTCTGTCTACCCATCCTTGCCATCATCTTAGCCCCTACATCCTCGATCCAGAAAGTTCATACAGGAATCTTGAAAATTATACAACCTGTCTCCTGAATTCAGTTAGTGGACACTGGGCTGAATATATAAAATCCCACCAAGAGAGACAGTAGGATTTAGACTTAGTTTTGTCTGCCCTACAAAACAGGACAGGGATCCTAAGGCAATTTGGGGGGTCCTATCAGAGACAGCCCTTCTCAGTGTCAACGTGGGGCTCCTCTGGAGCACAGAATGTGCATGACTCAACTCTATATCCACAGTGGCCATTTCCCCACACGGGATTGTGTAGACCGAGTTCTCAGACATGCCATGGAATGACCCATCTGCTTCCTCACACCCCTTAGCCCCAGGCTCCTGAGTGCCCATGGTTTTCTTCTCCTTTCCTGTGCAGTAAGGGGAAATCCTGCCCAGAATCCCACATCAGCTGGCAGCACTGGGCTTCTGCTGCCCGCCCCCAGGTACTGGCTAGCATTCTGCTTTTCTCAGTACTTTGTTGAGCCAAACAGGGCCTCCCACAGACTCCAGGCAACAGGTCTGGGCTCAGGCTGAATCTCTTTGGTTCCGTTCAGTTTGGGAACACTCAACAAAACCCATTACCTTCTCAGCCCCAGGATGGATGCTGGAGACACAGAATGCAGGTCACACACAACACTGAAAGGCTGTATATGCACCTGGGCACGAGTGGTTAAAAGCAATGACTGCAGTGGAGCTGTCTGGGTTTGTGCTGTCTCTACGACTCACCACCTGATTATCTGTGGGTGAATACTTACCTCTCTGGACCTGAGTTTTTCATTTGGAAAATGGAAATACAAGCCTGCCTCAATGCATTGGTGTGAGAATTATGACGACAATTCTGATTATGATCATTATGATTTAGAACCAAGCTTGGTACAGAGCAAATACTCAATAAATTTAACTATTTGTGACTTTTGGCTCCTCTTCCCTGGGAGCCTAAAGCTTGGCCCATTTCCCTTAATTCTCCCTGCATCGGACAGGTTTCCTCACCTCTCAGGAGGGGCTTTTCTTTGCTCCTGGCCCATCCCAATGCTGAGGGCCAAGAATGACACATCTCCACCCTAACCTTTGGCTGGTGCCTTAGCCACTAGGATTCAAATTCAAAGCTTTTAAGAGGTTAAGTGATTGGGGCGCCTGGGTGGCCCAGTCGGTTAAGCGTCTGCCTTTGGCTCAGGGCGTGATCCCAGAGTCCTGGGATCAAGCCCCGCATTGGGCTCCCTGCTCCGCTGGGAAGCCTGCTTTTTCCTCTCCCACTCCCCCCGCTTGTGTTCCCTCTCTCCCTGGCTGTCTCTCTCTCTGTCAAATAAATAAATAAAATCTTAAAAAAAAAAAAGAATAAGTGATCGTCTACCTTCTCTGAACCCAACTGAATCATTATGTAAGTATTTCTCTAAGAAGGAAAGGAAACTCTTGGTCAACACAGAGGAAGGACAAGATTTGAAAGGAGTCACCTGAGCCAGGATCCTGAGCATACCTTGTGCCCACGTATTTCCAGTTCTCTTAGAGCCAAAGGCAGGAGTTTCCACATGCTTCTCAGAAATTCGGATACCAGTGAACGGTAAGCAAAAAGGAATCTTCCCAGGAATTTTTCTGAATCATGTTATTTTCTTCTCTAGTCATCCTAAGTTCTCCACTGAATACTAGATCTTAACTAGTAATGGTTGGTTATGATGTATTTGTTCAATTAGGCAAATACATACTATACTTTTCCTCGTACTTCTCAAGGAATCTTTAATTATCAAAGCCACTACTACCCATTGAAGACAGATAAACTTCAAAATAAACTGGATTTTTTTTTTACTTGGCTAAGGCAATTCTGAATTTCCATGACTTGATAGCCTCACACTCCAAATAATTTCAATTCACCCACCTAACACTTCCACTCAAAAAGACGTGTTGTTGTCATGCCTACCACCCATGTTCCTGGTGGTACTCCTTGCATCACCTCTAACACTTAGATTTTAGATAATTTTTTTTGTTTTTTTAAAGATTTTATTTATTTATTTGACACACAGAGAGAAAAAGATTGCACAAGCAGGGGGAGTGGGAGCAGCAGGCAGAGGGAGAGGGAGAAACAGACTCCCCGCTGAGCAGGGAGCCCGATGGGGGGCTCCAACCCAGGACCCTGGGATCATGACCTGAGCCAAAGGCAGACGCTTAATCGAATGAGCCACCCAGGCATCCCGACATTTTGGATAATTTCAGTGCAAAGGAATAATCAATACTATTGCCAATAAACATAAAAACTTTCCCCAAATGTGATCATATTATTATTAAGAGAAAATCACCACTGCTCCGCCGTCCACCTTCACCCCCTCCAATCTTTGGAATTGCCTCCTTCTGACAGACTTGAGTTAGATCCTCAAGACACAATGGTGAACTATTGTGCCCCAGAGGTCTCTACTTCCAGGATGATTTCAACAAATCTCTGTCCTAGCTTGCTTTCCTTTTGCTGAAGGCTGCCGCTAACCTGGAAGCAAAGGTTCAGTTGCCCTTATGCTCCTAGTACACACTTACCTGCTTCCTTCCACCCGTGTCCACGGAGTCCCAGAGCACCAATCCTGGAAGGGACTTTGGAGACCAGCTAACCCAAGTCTTCATTTTACAAACACAGACACTGGAGCCTACAAAGAGGAAGACATTTGGCCAAGGTCACACAGCTCATTAATGAAAGAGTTGGGACTCGAATTGTCAAACTGGAGATTCATCCTCCTGTGGTGTCATTCTTCTTCCAACTGGTTCTTGTGCTCTCTGCCCTAGTTGGCTTTCATGTATTTGCCACACAGTCCACACCCTCCTGGGATGTGCCAGCAGCCTGTGAGGCTCACACAGAGTGAACTCATCCAGCCTCACTGGCCCCGGGCTCTTTACCTGCAGAGGAATGAATGTCACGTGACTCTCTTGGAAACATACGCAGTGTGTAGGGACACATGTGATGTTCCGGTGTACCCAGCATGGCATGTCTGCCAAATTTGTCACATTGAGAAGCAAGCAGAGCCTACAAGCCATTTATAATATCTGATGCTTTTAAGTCCTTTTTTCTAGGCCTATAATTTCAGATTACCCTACAACAAAAGCTTGGTATTGTGCCACCCCAAAACAATGTATTGTTTTTGTTAACAACAA
Organism: Ursus americanus; assembly: GCF_024610735.1. Lineage (NCBI taxonomy): Eukaryota > Metazoa > Chordata > Mammalia > Carnivora > Ursidae > Ursus > Ursus americanus. The sequence goes on from NC_142144.1 coordinate 33,387,426, forward strand.
ATATTTACTCAGGAGATACTCTGTGAACATTTCCCATTTGCGAGGCATTATGCTACCAGGAATAAATGAACAGGAAATCATGATTCCCATCCTTTTTCAGTGGAGGAAACAGGCACACAGACAGTGGCCAGATATTGTGCTAAGTGCCTTGACTCTGGGACAGCAGGCACAAGTCTTAGAGAACACAGAAGCAGCAGCTAAGTGAGCACAGGCGGGTTAGTGGAGACTTTTTTAAGGGACATTTTTATTTTAGAATAGTTTTAAGATTTACAGAAAAGTTGCAAAGATAATACAGAGGGTTCCCATATATCCCTCACACCAGTTTCTCATTGTGTAAACATCTTCTGTTACTATGAAACATTTCTTACAACTGAGGAGCCAACATTGCACATGACTTTGAACTAAATTAGTAGAGACTTTTTGAAGGAGGTGACATCTAAGGTGATTTCTGAATGACACTAGGAGTTATCCAGATGAAGAGGTAGGAAAGATCATTTTCATCAGAAAGAAAAGCATGTGCAAAGACCCAGAAGTAAGAGTTTGGTGGGGTCAGGGAACAGCCAGTTGCAGTATGCAGATGTGGAGGTGGGAAATTGGTGGGGAAAAGAGAAGGCTAGAGGAAGAGTGAAAGAGGCACCCAGGTATGGGAAGAGGAGTGGAAAGTGTCGAAGTTAGTGAAGAAGATAGGAATGAGATCAAGAAAAGGCCTTCTAAACAGGGCTGAAGCATTTGTACTTTTTCCTGAGTACCATGAGGAATAATTAAGGTATCTTTTCCAGGAGACTAACAGTATAAAAATTATATTTGTAAAGGTTAGTTAGACTGCTGGGCAGAAAACACAACTGCAGGGAGAAGACAGAAGAAAGAAGACCAGTTGGTGGGTGGCCAAAGCAAAAAAAAGTGGTTGGAAGGGATAAAAAGAATATAATGAATTTTAGAGATAGTAAGGACACAGAGTTGATGGAACGTGATGGTTAATTAGATATAGAGCCAAGGGGAGAAGGAAGACTCAAGACTGACTCCAAGGTTTCTGGTTTTGGCAGCTGAATGGACTGGATGGTGGTATCAGTCATTAGGCAACACAGCACAGGAGTTAAGGTTGATTAGGAGGAGAAGATGACTGGTTGCACTCTGAACAGTGATGTATGAAGTGCCCATGGGACATCCAAGGAAATGGTGAAGTCAGTAGGTTGGTTGGGTATATGGGTCTGTGTTTCTGGAGAGCATTACAGGTTAGAGACATATGTGGTGAATCATTAGCTTAAGGATGGCAATTGAAGCCAGACTAGACTGCCCATGAGAATAGAAGAGGAGAGGGTCCAGGAAAGAACCTTAAAGAAAGTGGCCAGGGTGCCTGGGTGGCTCAGTCGGTTAAGCAGCTGCCTTCGGCTCAGGTCATGGTCTCAGGGTCCCGGGATCAAGCCCCGTGTCGGGCTCCTTGTTGAGCTTCTCCCTCTCCACTCTGCTCATGCTCTCTCTCGCTCTGTCTCTCTCTCTCTCAATTAAGTAAATAAAAGTCTTTTTTAAAAAAGAAAGTAAGTAAGTGGCCGTTTAGGAGTTGAGCCTAGGAAGAGCTGTGGAAGGAGGATGTGGAGCGGCTGGAGGAACACTAGACGAATGTGGTATCCGTGGGGAGAGCTTTCCTGAAAGGGTCATGTGGCCAGTAGTGTCAAATTCTGCAGGCGTGTAGAGGCCCACAAGGGTCCCTTGGATTTGGCAATAAGGACTTCCCTTAAAGGAAGCAGTTTCAGAGAATCGGTAGGGCCAGAAGCCCAATCTGCCATCAGGCTGCAAAATGAATAGGCGGTAAGGACAAGAGAACCAGGAGCATGGATCATAATTTTAAAAAGATTTACTGTGAATCAGAGGCCGGAGAGAACTGAGATGAAGCTGACAAGTGATAGCAGGTGCTGTGGCAGTAAAAAATTACTTGTGCCATTTAGAGTATTGCCGAAGCCATAATTTTTCTGGAGAAAAATTATATGCTACGATTAGTAGTAGCTACCATTTAAAGAATGCCCACCATAGGCGAGGCACTTACAGGACATCATCTTATCTAGCTTTTAAAACAACACTTTGAAGTAGGTATTAGATCTCTCTGTCACAGATGAAGAAACAAAAACCCAGAAAGATTCTGGCACAAGGTCTCAGAACAACTTTATAGAGGAGCTGGAAGTTAAACCTAACCTTTACTCCAAAGTCCATATTTTTCTTACTGCCACCACACTACCTCTCCTGAACATTTCCTACAGCTGGCCTCCATTTTACAATGCAAATGTCAGGAGCTAAAATGGGTGGTCAAGGAATTCCACCCACCGCTATGAGAGCCTTAAGGGAAGAGACAGATAACCCAGGCACCCACTTCTTGTTCAAGGACAATTTCTGAGTAAGGAATAAAGAGTCTCTGGTTTTGAATCCCAAAGGTCCTTGCCAAGGACTTAATATGTCCCCTTTGTCGGGGAGGGGGGCAGGGAAGTGGCTCGTGGTGGCAGGTGTGAGGCCAGATAGCTCAGAGTAAATCAGTCCATCATGGCTAACTAGAAAAGTTAAGGTTGTCCATAAGGGAAAACTGAAAATTGTAAGAGAATTCTGCAGGGGCGCCTGGGTGGCTTAGTGGTTGAGCGTCTGCCTTCAGGTCAGGTCATGATCCCAGGGTCCTGGGATCAAGCCCCACATCGGGCTCCCTGCTCAGCAGGAAGCCTGCTTCTCCCTCTCCCACTCCCCCTGCTTGTGTTCCCTCTCTTGCTGTCTCTCTCTGTCAAATAAATAAATAAAATCTTAAAAAAAGAGAGAGAGAGAGAGAGAGAGAATTCTGCAAAAATTATTTTTAGCCTGGAGAAAACAAGCATAAAGGAAGACCCAAGCTGCCCTGACACATTCATAAGGAAGAATGATCAGACTAGGTCTGGACACTCTGAAAGACAACGATAACTAAAACCAGTGGGAATATGGTAGAGAGGGGCAGATCTTGGCTCTAAGGAAAAGAGCTGCCTATCCACAGGTGTCTGAAACTGCCCAGTAAAGTGTGAGCTCTCTGCCACTGCCGATGCTCTAACAGAAGCAGGGATATCGAAGGTAGCGGCCAAGCATCAGAGAAGGACTTTGAGAGACCCTCTGGAGAAGACACTAGGGTAAGTTCACATAATAAAGGCCTGGCCTTTATCCTCCCCAACTGAAGTCTAAATATTACGTGATGAGAAGATTGGCCCGTTCCTTCATTCACAATCTGTATACCGCATAGCAATTCAACTTTAATATGCAAGATCAAAATGTATTCCTACCTTTAGGGAGCTCTGTGTTTGTTTCTAAGATGAGAAAATACGCTTGTGGGTATCTACTCATTGGCTTTGATCGGGCAGGTCTGTCATCCTGAAAATGTCAGAGACAGGCTGTGGAGAATGGATATTGATAGCCTTACCTTCGTCCTGTGGAGGTTGGACAGAAAGAGCTCACTTCTTGCTTTCTCAAAGGGCTCCTGACGTGGGGTAAGAGTTCATCTATCAGTGTAGGACTGGACCTGCAATCATTGAATCCATAAAAAATTATTTCTTTCCCCTTCTTTCACTTTAAAAATATTAATGGAGCATCTATGATGCTACAGGCAAAAAAAAAAAAAAAGGCACTTTTTATGAAAGTCAAGAAACTATACCCAGCTGTATACACATTTCCATAGCATATATATGTGTTTTGAGTACTGGGGGTAGGGTGGGAGTAGTGACAAAATCAGCTCTCTAATCTCTGCAGGGAGAAGTCTGGTAATAATAATTATTAGGTCAATGCAAACTTAGACTTTCAGTATGTTTTATTTTCCTGCCACAAAATAATTAGAACTTATAGCACAAGGAAGCAAACCTCCTCTAAAAACAAACAAAAATTTCCACCCCTTGTTTGTAGTTCTCAAAAGTCTAGAGATCAGACACCTACACTCTTGGCCAGAGAAAGCTTTTTCCTCAGGAAAAAAAAAAAAAAAAAAGAGTAAAAATTGAGAACTCTGAACTTAGGGTAATGATTATAATGATTAGAAAAATGTTTATGTGTGCACAAAGATAGTGTTACAGTCATGTTCCCTGGAACTTATTTATAGAAACAATATGAAAGCACATTAAATGCCCAAAGGTAGAGAATTAGTTAAATAAATTTTGGTACATCCATATAATGGAATACCATACAGCCACCATTAATGATGCTTAGAAGAATATTTAAAGATATAGGAAGATAGTCAATATAACTTAAATGAAAAATGCAAGTTAAAATAGCATATACCATATGGCCCAGCTTTGTAAAAAAAACACATATATAGGTGGTGTGTGGACATATATATATACACACATGCCCAAAGAAGGAGAGAGGGCTACATGTGTATACGATAGAAGAAGAAAGGCTGATAGAATGATCGCCCAATATATCAATAGTGGTTGTGGAATTGTGGGGGATTGATCTTTTCTTCTTTTTCCCTTAATTATGCATTTTCTAGGGGCACCTGGGTAGTATAGTCAGTTGGGCATCTCTTTTTTTTTTTTTTTTTAAGATTTTATTTATTTATTTATTTGACAGAAAGAGAGACAGCCAGCAAGAGAAGGAACACAAGCAGGGGGAGTGGGAGAGGAAGAAGCAGGCTTCCAGTGGAGGAGCCTGATGTGGGGCTTGATTCCAGAACGCCGGGATCACGCCCTGAGCCGAAGGCAGACGCTTAACGACTGAGCCATCCAGGCGCCCCTAGCATTTGACTCTTGATTTCAGTTCAGGTCATGATCTCAGGGTCATGAGATCAAGCCCCACTTTGGCTCAGCACTTAGCATGAAGTCTGCTTGAAATTCTCTCTCCCTCTCCCCCTCCCGCTCTTGCTTTCTCTCTCTCAAATAAATAATAAAAATAAATCTTTAAGAAGAGTATTTATTTTCTAAATTGTATAAAAATAAACATGCACTTTGGTGAAAAAAGAAGTTATTAAAGTATAATATGGTTATAATATATATTATATGTGGTTTCATATAATTATATTGCTATAAATAAATTAAAGCAAGTAAATTTTAAAGTTCTTTCTTTAATCTTGCCTATGATATGTAAAACTTATTTAATGTATTTTAAAATCATTATTTAATTATTTTTATTTAGGCAAACAAAAACAAGTTGTACAAAAACATGGAAAAATAAATCACTACATAAAAATGTTATATAGGATTTTAAGTAAATTTCTTTGGGGGAAAATTTCCTTTCAATGTGATAACCAAAGGTACCAATATTTTAATTCTAAAGGTTAGCAGGTATGAAGTTCATCCATTCATCCACTCAGGGGTTACTTTCTGAGTTTTTACCATGTATAAATATCTGTCCCGTTGTTTGGAGGATTAAAGTGTGTGTTTCTTGTACTTGAGGTGCTTCCAGTCTACTTGAAAAGATCAAACACTCATGAATCATCCAGGCAACAAAGCCCTAAAAATTAGAACAGATAATAGGGTATTAGAGAAAGCAAATGCCAGTGAGGTGAAGGTTATCAAAATTCTACTCATCTTTTAAAGTCCAAAAGGACTTCTTCTGGCTGGGTAGTAATTTCTAGAAGTAAGCTATCCCATCTACTGGGTGAGGACTCTCGTTAACATCTATCACAGAGCAGTCCTTCCCTTGGTGGGTCCTGAGTGGACTTTAAAATGAAGTTGATTTGGGAAACAGCAGACCATGTTCATCTCCTGAAGAAATGAGGAAGAAGACACGTGGAATTGTCTAATAACACCGTCCAGGTTAACTACTGCTGATGGGGGTGGAAACATGGAAAGAAGTACTGCCATCAGCCTCTTGATGAATAGCAGCCACCCTTTATCCTGTCCCTCCCAAGCTCAGGTCAAACAATACCTCATTCTTCCAATCCTTACCTCTGAGCGGAAGATTATCAATGAGAATTCACTAAGTACTGAAATCTGCAAGATCATGGGGAAAAGTGCTGGACTGGGAGCCCAGAGACCTACCTTAGTCTCAACTAGCTATACCTCTAGATTCCCTTTGGGCCTCAGTTTCCTCATCTGTCAAGTGAAGGGGTTGAACTGTTCAATACCCAAAACCTATAGCTCCCAATACATTAGAAACCACAAGATTCCTGTAATTATATGTCAGAATTATTCCCCAGTCATGCATCATCTGTCAATCTCTGACCCTGTAAATACAAATTCCTCCCCAATGATGGTATTAAAACACTTAATTCTCTTATGGGTAAATTGTGCGCACCAAACATTTGTGTGCAGTACTGTCTAAGAAGTCAAGGCAAAGGAAATAGCTCCTAAATCCCTCCTGGGATCAAAATGGAAAACAAGACAGGCTATGACATCAGCCACCATTTCCTCTATGATCAGACTGCAAACATCAATATTAAATTATGTGTGCATACTTTTCATTTTTGCCTTTCACTGCACAACCATAGGGAATCCTTTGCTTTTAGCAAGGTGAGGAAGGAAGAACAGGAAAGATGAACACATATTTTCAGCATTTTTGAGCTGCAAGTGATTTTAAAGATTAGACCCAATCCCCTAATCATTCCAATGAGGGGGAAAAATGAAGAGTTCAAGCTATGGCACAGCTCACTCCATTGCTAATTTCCTGAAGGGTAGGAGCTCCATTTGCGGCACCTAAACAGAGGGTCAGTGGACAATACCACCACCTACAGGCCATAAGCGGAGGGGCACCAAAAAAAAAGACAAAAAAGGAGCCTAAGCTCTTTAGTGAGTTTCCTCCATTTCAGGTGGAGGAGCCAAGCAAGGGGAGGACAAAGTTGATCAGGATGAATATTTCTGAAACAAACACAGTTCACCCTTCTAGATTGTATCCAGAACCAGTTCCTCACTACCTTCCTGTCTCTCTACAGGTAGGCTGGCAAGCACCACACCTAGTTTCTAAGAGACTTGTTATGAGAATAATATTGCCCTTTAACAGGTCAGCTATTTGCCACCACGTCACCTGTCCAGTCAACAAGTGCTGCTTGATACAGCATTGGATGAATAAAATTCAAATGCTAAAAATTGGATCTTTTTACCAAGATACATGATTTTTTTTTGCTAAATCTCTCCCCTCTTTGGTTCCTCTGAATCCAGGCAAGTTACTCAACTCATCTCAGTAAAGAAAATACGGTAGTTCTATATGAGAACTGTTTATCGAAACTCAGTCAGCATCAGGGATCTTAGTTACTGGAATCACATAAGAACTCATTCCTTGCCAATTCACTTTGCCTCGCTTATTCAGATGGATGAGATACGCTTTATTGTTACATTCTTCCTACTGCTGGCCAAACACTGGCTGTTTTGATGCCTGACCACATTTGATCAGATTTGGACATCCATACACTCCAGACCAGAATGCCCTAGATGACACGATTAGAATTGAAAATGCTCAGACTGTTAGAACTGAACAGGACTCTCAAAAGCATTTAATCATATCTTCTCCCTTTACAACTAAAGAAATGGAGTTGCATTGAAACAGAGACGTGTCCCTGGTCACATGGCTTGATAGTGGCAGTGCCAAATCTGGAGGCCATGTCCTTCCACAGCCCCTGCTGCTTTCCAGAGTCAGTGCGGGCTTCCTAACACTCTCAAAGTGTTGAATGGAGGATGCTCCTTGGGAGCAGTCCCTTCCATTCCAGAGCTGCCTCTATTCCAATGCATGAATTATAGATAGAAGAGGTTACCAAAGCCTGAAAATGCAGATGAGTTCTCTTTCTTGCCCCAATGTCCTACATTCTGTCAATCAGGAAGGTGGGCAGTTGGGCTTTAGTTATCAGTTATTGCATTAAATTACTGTTCTAACATCCAAAATCCACTGTTGCTATGCAATGTGCAGTCAGGAAGGCACATTCTGGTTTTTGCTTTTTGTTTATCAGAGAGGGGGAGAGAGGTGGGAGGGGTAGAGGAGAAGGGAGAGGGAGAATGCCAAGCAGGCTCCATGCCCAGGGTAGAGCTCAAGGCGGGGCTCAATCTAACAACCCTGAAATGATGATCTGAGCCACGATCAACAGTCGGACACTTAACTGACTGAGTCACCCAGACGCCCCAGGCACATTCTGGTTTTGAATTATGTGAGCAATTCAGTCATCTGGTTTGTGTCCAAAAATTATATATGGCTAGTTGACATGCAAAATTTGGGCCTGCACTGTTTTGATGAATCTGTGACAGGAAATCTGACTGCACTAAACCTCTACCTCCTGACTCCAGTGAGGCCCATCCAGGCAGGCACTAATGGTTAAAGACTAACAAAGGAGCAGTGGGGTGCAGGGGAAAGAGAGGGCAACTTGGCATTATAATCTGCATTAGAACCCTGCTTCTGCTTATCACTAGCAGGATGACTGTAAGCAGTGCACTTGGTTTCTCAGCCCTCCTCTCCTCATCGGTAAAATGTTGAAAGGAGCTGAACTTGTTTTTATACACTGTACTACTGGGCAAATCTACAAGGACCACTTAACGCCAAAAATGAGAACACAGCAATAATATGGAGTTGAAAACTTTTGTCTGGGTCCCACAAATCTAAATACAAAACCCTATTGCAGAGGTGTCTGGCTGGCTCAGTCAGTACAGTATGTGCTCTCAGGGTCCTGAGTTCAAGCCCCAGGTAGGGCATAGAGCTTACTTAAATATATAAATATTTATATTATATATATTAAAGTACACATTTATATATATAAAATAAAATGGGGATGACAATAACAAAAAACTTACTACATTTACTAGTCGTGTAATCACAGCAAGTTTCATCATCTTCATCTTTTTTAACTTATGAAAATTTTCACACATGCTCAAAATAGAAAGATTAGAAAAATTAAAATGATATATTAATCACCAGCTTAAGCAATTTTCAACATTTTGCTAATATCGTTTCATCTCCCTTCCTCAACACTTTTTTTTCCCCTAAGGTATTTTAAAGTATATTTGGGCAAGTTGTTTTAAAGCTCTCTGTGCTTCAGTTTTATCATCTAGGAAATAAAGGTTTTAATATCTAATTCATGGAGTAGAACTGTAGCTATTGTTATTTACGGTGGTATCTGTGTGCATTGTCCCCTCCGAGGCGTAAAAGCACTTTGCAGCGTAGCGCGCCGGGCTCCAGACGGAGCTTCCTCAACAGCCGGAAGGAACCGGAGTCCTGCGTGGTCCAGACTGCGACGCCCTCTTCAGGCAGCCCCCTGCAGAACCTCTAGGGCGGGATGAGGATTGTCCCTCGCAGGCCCCCGTCACCGCGCGCGAAAACGAGGGGCGGGAACTGGAAATGGGATGGGGCCGAGTTCCGGGCGCCAGGCAGCCTCCGAGGAGAGCCGAGCGTGGCAGCTGGAAGCCAGGGAGGCAAAGCCGAGATGTTCCGGATCGAGGGCCTTGCACCGAAGCTGGACCCCGAGGAGATGAAACGGAAGATGCGCGAGGATGTGATCTCGTCCATACGGAACTTCCTCATCTACGTGGCCCTACTGCGAGTCAGTGAGTGTCCTTCTAGGCTGCGGCCATGAGACCCGCGGGGAGCTCGCGGACACCACCCACCCAACTCTGGTTCTTTGGGGACCCGCGAGCTGAGCTAGCTGAGCGGTCGCGTGGAGGGTGGGACATGTGGGTCGAGATCAGCGGGCGCAGGCGCGGCTTAGGGTCTGCGGGTTGGGGTCAGAAGTACACGCGCTGGCCCGGACTGCGAGGGCGATTGCCTCGCCTGCTTTAAGAGCGTTTGAATTGAAAGAACCTCAAGGGTTTATTCCCCCCTCCCCTCCCGAGCTGCGGCCCTCATTTTGCCGACAGAAACTGAGGGCTAGAGTAGAGAAATGGCTGGCTCAAGGTCACGCAGCGGTTCAGTGGACGATCTTGATCTAGAATCCAGAGCTCTTAATACCAAGTTTCCTTCCTTCAGTGCTGATCTCTGAAATAACAAAAAGGTTTGCTGCTTTTGTTTATTTGTACAGAGAGTGAAGTAAATAATTTTTTTTGAAGGAATGAGAAGAAAAGAGTAGGAATCTATAGGATTAATAATAATACCTGAAGGTTTATTTGAATTTACGCTTAACAGAAGCTTATTTGCGTTAGCTGGTCTTGACAACGCTTTGAGGGAGGCCGGGCTTAACATTCTGTATATCCCTTTTGCAAATGAGAACTCGCCTTTCAAAGGCGGTCTTAACACAAAATATCAGAGTTAAAGGCACACTGAATATTGGAGATGGGTGCAGCTTTGTAGATCACTTCTCTAGTTTTACGGATACAAATCTCAGAAGTGATTTGTACCCCACCCCCCAATTCTCAGTTCAGTACTCTTTTCGTTGCACCTTGCTGTGTATTACTGACAGGTCTGGATGGAGAGGCAGGGGTGATTCAAAATGAAAGCCATACCAAGGTCATCCTGTAGAAGGTTCAAATTGGGCCTAGGCCAGAGCTCGCTAAACCCGGTACCCCATCACTGACTATGGTATTACCCTGCTTCCCCAGGAGAGGGAGCTCTGCTGAACAGAAACAAAAATCCTGCTCCTTCAATAGCTTTTTGCAACTCCCAACTTATTTTCTCCTCTTATCTTTTTTATTGACTTAGCTGCCAGTAAAATATTTGCTTCTTTTAAGTAACCTTTGTATCTTATATGAATTGGTTTTCTTAAAAAAACATACAGAATACTGTTCCACATTACCTCTTTTAAAATGGAGATATAATTCATAGTATACAGTTCACCCATTTAAAGTGTACAGTTCAACCTGTCTATTCATAAGTGGACAAAGATGTGGTGCGTATATACAATAGAATATTACTTAGACATAAAAATCTTGCCATTTGCAACAACATGGATGGACCGATAGGCTATTGTGCTGAGTGAAATAAGTCAGAGAGAGATGAATACCATATGATTCCACTTATTTGTGGAATATTTAAAAACAAAATAGAAACAGACTGATAAATACAGACAACAGTCTGGTGATTGTGAGTGGGAAGAAGAGTGGGGGATAGATGAAGTAGGGGAAGGAGCTTAAAAGGTACAGACTTCCAGTTACAAAAGAAGTAAGTCACAGGGGTAGAATGTACAGCATAGAGAATATAGACAATACTGTAATAACTTCGTATGGTAGCTAGACTTATTGTGGGGATCATTTCATAATATATAAAAATACTGAATCACTATGACATACACCTGAAACTAGTAGGGTACTGTATGTCAGTTGTACTTTATCTAAAAAGAGAAAAACTTTTAAAAATGATGGGTATATAATTTAGTGGTTCTTAGCATAATCAGAATTATGCATTTTAGAACATTTTCTTTACCTCTAAAGTGGACACCGTGCCCATTAGCTGTCATTCCCCATTTTCCCCCTTCACTTTCCCTTGGCAACCACCAATATAGTTTTTCCTTGTGGATTTGCCTGTTCCGGACTTTTCATATAAATGGAATTGTAGAATATATGACCTTCTGTGTCTAGCTTATTTCACTTTGCTTGTTTTCAGGGGTCATCCATATTGTAGAATGTGTTAGTATTTCCTTCCTTTTTATTGCCAAGTAACATTCCATTGTGTGGATATGCCACATTTGTTTATCCATTCATTTGATGGGTGTTACCTTTTTTTTAATCTGGTAAGAATTAGAAACATGTGGACATACTGCTGACTTTGTCAACTTTCAATGGATCTCAGTATCTACAGTTTAATGTTAACAATATGTTTTATTACTTTAATATGAGTATTGAGAAAGAAGATCCTTCTGGCAGCCATTTTGGTCACGGGCCCTTTTATTTTCTAATTTTTTAAATTATGGTAAAATACATATAACAAAATTTAACTATTTTTAAGTGTACAGTTTAGTGGTATTAAATACACTCATAATGTTGTACAACCATCACCACCATCATCTCCAGAACTCTTTATCTTGTAAAACTGAAACTTTTTCTATGATTTTGACATCTCTTAAGGCTCTCATATGAGTGTTATCATACAGTATTTGTCATTTTGTGACTGGCTTTTTCACTTTGCAAAGAGTCCTAAGGTTCATCCATGTCATAGCATATGTCAGAATTTCCTTGCCTTTTAAGACGGAATAATATTCCATTGTATACCACATTTTGCTTATCCATTCATCCATCTTTGGATTCGGATTGCTCCTACATTTTAGCTAGTGTGAATAATGCTGTTGTAACATGGATATGCAGATATCTCTATTTTTTAGTTTTTTGAGGACCCATCACACTGTGATCCATAGCAGGTGTACCATTTTACATTCCCACCAACAGTGCACAAGGGTTCCAGATTTTTCCACATCCTTGCCAGTAGTTTGGTAGTAGCCATCCTAATGGGTGTTAGTTGGTATCTTATTGTAGTTTTAATTTGCATTGTCCTAGTGATTACTGATGTTAAGCATCTTTTCATCTGCTTATTTTGGCCACAGCACTTCACACAGGATAGTAATAACACTTCTTTAGATCCCTGTGACAATATTTTTGTTTTCTAACCATTTCTGTTTGTACCCTCCTACCAGACCCTCAAAAACTGAAGTAGGACTGTATCATATGTGATTTGGATTACATAAGTGATGTAGAGCTAATCAGTGGGAGAACCAAAATCTGTGTCTCCCTTTTCTGCTTCCCCAGTGCAGTGTTGTTTTCTCCCACCCTCTGCCTTTTTTCAAATATGTGTTATTATTATTTTTTTTATTATTTATTTGAGAGACAGCGGGAGGAGGTGCAGAAGGAGAGGGAGAGAGAATCTCAAGCAGACTCTGTGCTGAGCAGGGAGCATGACGCAGGGCTCAATCTCATGACCCTGAGATCATGACCTGAGCTGAAATCAAGAGTTGGACGCTCTGTCGACTGAGCCACCCAGGCGCCCCTCAAATACGTTTTAAAAGGTGAAATATGCCAATTTGTTTCTCCTACCATTTTGTTCCTTTGACAGTTAAATCACCCAAAGTAAAAAGATGGTCTTTTGAAGGAGGATTGAATTTACTCTTTATGGTCCTAAGAGAAAGAACTAACTGGAGAAAAGATTTTATATGGTATAAGAATGCACCTTCGAATAGTCGGAGCTTCGTGACACGGGAAGGACAGTGAGTCTCTTTTGCTAGGTTATGCAGGCAGAGGCTTGGCCATTATTTGGAGTCATTTAAAAAATGCAGTGAACTAAATCTGTAAGATTTTTTTCCCCCAGTCTTATAAATTCCGTAATGTAACTTGTGGGCTAATAGATCTGAAATTCTGGGTTTGTTTATTTTTCTTTCAGCACCTTTTATCCTAAAGAAATTGGACAGCATATGAAGATGGGCAGCACATGTGAATGCATGATATGAGGAACCCAGTTACAATTTCTACTCCTATCTGCAAAAGAATAGGCCCAGAAAGATGTAAGAGACTCTTTGATTGAATGGACATAAAAATTCTACTTGTTAAGAACAAGTTTGGCTCCGGTAACTGACCTTCATAGCTAAAATTTAAAACTACTTGGGAAGTAAAGACATCTTGGGTGATAATACACCCATATGCCTGTGATGTTCAGCCTCTGTGAATGTTGATATAATTGTAAGTAATGTCAAACTCCATTTTCTAGCAAGTATTAATTATAAGGGAATTACATCTACACTAGCACTGTCTCGTTAGTCATTTCTGTACCTTTTTACTTCTGTCTGGAGAATATATGTTGGAGAGTTCCTTATGATTAGTTGTGTTTCACAGCCACAACACTGAAGCACAGGACCATCAGCCTATATTTTTAATTAAAGTAGCAACTAAGAAAAAAATTGGGATTTTATTTCTCTTAACCTACTTTTTGCTGCAGACCTCTTTAATGTTGTAATTATTACAAACTACATTAAATTGAGTTCCTCTTGTTTTGGACTGAAGGATTTGCTGATGCTGATAAAGTGACATTATTTAAGCAGTCTTTGTGAAAGGTAACATTACTGCTTGATGCAGGGAATCTATAGTACCACTAAAGGAAAAAATGCCATTTTATGTCAGATAGTTCTCTAAGTATTTTGGGGAAGGGGGACAGTCCTTAACCTTTTTCCTGGAGACAGCTACATTCACCTCTTTTTAGCTAATTGTATTGGTATTTACCTTCATGTCTCTAAATAGCATGATTGTATTGTTATTTTATGATTTTTTTTTAGGTATTGCCTACTGACTTCTCTGTGTATGGAAGGAGTAGGTCTCTTTCCTCACCTCCATCACTCTTATCTCTTCTCATTTCTTCTTCTTTCCAATATACTTAGCGTGCTTTTGTGTGAATCAGTTTCTTGAGGACTCTAAATACTGTTTGTTTTCTTTTCCTGTATATCTTTTTGTTTTTCCTAGGCTTCATTTTCTATACACTTACCACTAAATCAACTAGACTCTTAGCCATATACCTAGTTGATCACAGTGTTAAGTTTCACTAGGCATGCCGTTTCATCTTCCCAAATAAGTCTTTCCTGGAGCTTTCTGACCTGTGCCAGTCTGGACTCTGGTCTCCTGTGCCTGATGTAGGGCTGTATTCTGGGATCTCCCTTCACTGCAATCCTGGGAATTCCTTTTCTTCTTTTCCCATGTTGGATCTTTTTTTTCCCCCTGTATCTTGTTTTCTTTATCTCATGTCCAGTATGCATTTGAGTATGCGTGCAGTACCTTTGCCCATAACTGCCTAGCATCCCACAATCCAGAGAACCCTCTGTTTTTACCCTTTTCAGAAAATAAACTTCTAATTTGGGAAGGGAACGGGGCAAAAGAGGCTGCTTAGCTACATAGAGTTGCAGAAAGCATTCTGAATACTTAAACCTTCAACCAGTCCCTATTTTAGTGTCTACCTCTTCACTCCTACCAAGGTAGAGGAAGGCACCAGTTCCTGAAACTTTTAGCGATTCTCTGATATAAGTTGGGTTGTTTGTTTTGCTTTTCTACTGCTGACTCAGGATTCCGTTTTCTTGGGGGCTACCATGTTATTTACTACTTGTCCATCTGCTTTCCAACTTCTAGCTTTTTGCTGCTATTGTCTCCTCTCTTCCCATTCTTTTAGATTTATGCCTTAAAACAAAAATCTTTGCTGTCGTTTAATGGAATTTCAGGAGGCAGTGGAAGTAGATGCATGTGCTCAATCTACCATCTTTACTCAAACAGCATATATTTTTACCCTGTGATGCTGTGTTTCGTGTTGGTAATTTATATCCATTCCTGACCTGAGGAGGTGTGGCGTATAGCACCACGGTCACCATCACTGGCTCTAAAGACAAGCAGGCTTGATTTCGTGTCCTGATTCCAACACATAGGAGATGGATGACTTTTAGCAACTGAACCCCTGTATCTCATTTTCTTCACCTGTAAAATTAGCGTAGTGGGAACATCTGTCTGCTTCAAAGTATGTAAGAATAAAGTAAGAGAATGCAAGTGGAGCCGTGAGCACAGTGCCTGACATTTGGTAAATGATATTTATTGTTAATGGTTAGTGTTTGGCATAAGGTGATTAGAAGTGATTTGTGCTAGCATTCGCTGCGTTAGTAGGTTTCATTCATATTTTCAGATGTTGTGAGATAGCATGTTTATATTCTAATTGTATACAAACTTCAACATTAGCAAATACTTAAATTCACTGATAACTGTTAATTTTACAGATGAGGAGTAAAGATTCTGTAGCTAATAAATAATAGCTATCCAAGGTTTAGGGGCTCTTAATGTTTATTTATTGTATCCTATCCTTAAGTGCTTTTCTTGGGATGTATGATTGTTACTCTGGATTCCAGCATATGTTCAGGCTAGAATAAGGGAAAATGTGATGGTGCAGTTTTTATTGCTGAGTTTTTAAAATTCAGGCCATGAACTCCACAGGGAGAGGGTGTTGTGTCTAATACTTGTAATGAACAGTTTGGACACGGTACATCTGAAAACATGTGGCCATGTGTATATATTTGGTTTGAATGTGTAATGTGAAATAGTAAAGAATTATTTGAGTTTTGTAAACTTAAAATGGAGCATAGAAAGAAATGCGGATAATTGAGAAAATGTTAATCCACAAGCAGATTTTGTAGAGGGATACGATCTTAGAATTTTGCTCCTCAATTAGGTTAGTGTTCTTCCTGCTATCACTGAATTTCATTTTTTAACTGCTTTATCACTGCTCTTTGAAGTTCTTCCACCAAGTAAGTTAGCATTTCAGTTACAGTGTGTTCAGTAGTTTACAGGTGGGCAAACTTGGGCCTAGATTTGGAAGGAAGAACAAGTGTAGGAATGTTAACTTTTAGGGACGCCTGGGTGGCTCAGTTGGTTGGGCATCTGCCTTTGGCTCAGGTCATGATCCTGGGGTCCTGGGATCAAGGGCCGCATCAGGCTCCTTGCTCGGCAGGGAGCCTGCTTCTCCCTCTGCCTGCTCTGCCTGCCACTCCCTCTGCTTGTGCGCGCTCTCTCTCTCTCTCTCTCTCTGACAAATAAATAAATTTAAAAAAAAAAAATGAACTTTTTCCCTTCTGCTTTGCTTGACTAAGCGTATCTCTTTACCTACAAGATCGGGCGCCAGAGAGTGTTGGAGATAGGACAGAAAGGAAATCAGCTAGACATTTTAACCTTCTGTTAAAGGTCAAATGGTAAATATTTTAAACGTTGTGAGTTCTGTGCTCTGTCAACTCTCTTTGCAGCGTGAAGGCAGCCATAGACAGTATGTAAACCAGTGCAGCTTTGCGCTGTTAGCAGCCAAAACTCTTAGCTGCTGGGGGATGAGTACCTTGGTCCTAAAGTTGAGATCTGGGTCGCTCACCACAACATCCACCATAGTCCTCTTGAATCCTCACTCCTCCCTATCTACCATGCCATTTCTCAGCTGTCTTTCATAGTTAAATGCCTCAATAAAGTGGTTTATTTTCATTTCCTTTCCCTGGTGATCTCTCTCTTTTTTTTTTTTTAAGATTTTATTTATTTATTTGACAGAGGCAGCGAGAGAGGAAACACAAGCAGGGGCAGTGGGAGAGGGAGAAGCAGACTTCCTGCTGAGCAGGGAGCCCGATGCAGGGCTCAATCCCAGAATGCGGGGATCATAACCTGAGCCAAAGGCAGACGCTTAATGACTGAGCCACCCAGGCACCCCTCTCTGGTGATCTCTTGAACCCACTCCAGTTAAGTTTATATCCCCAGTGATCCTCTGAAACTGCTCTTGTCAGGGTTAACACTGACCTGTCTCACCCTATCTACAGCACTCAACACGCTATTTGTTATTGTAACCACCTTGCAAACCTTCCAGAACACTAATTTCCTAATTTTCCTTCTCTCCACCCTTTCTATTCCACTTATCCTCTCTTCAGATTCTTTTGCATGTTCTCTGTATTTCTTTTTTTTTTTTTTTTTTTAAGATTTTACTTATTTATTTGACAGAGATAGAGACAGCCAGCGAGCGAGGGAACACAAGCAGGGGGAGTGGGAGAGGAAGAAGCAGGCTCCCAGCAGAGGAGCCTGATGTGGGGCTCGATCCCAGAACGCCGGGATCACGCCCTGAGCCGAAGGCAGACGCTTAACTGCTGTGCCACCCAGGCGTCCCACATGTTCTCTGTATTTCTAACCTGAAACTTACAGTACCCGAGGCTTCAGTCCTCAGACCTTTTTTTTTTTTTTATTACTGGATCTCCGGCTTAAAATTCTCCAGTGACTTCCTGTCTTGCTCAGAGTAAAAGCCACAGTCCTGGTTGCTGACAAGGTTCTGTACAATCTGGTCCTCATTACATCTCTGATCTCGTCTTTTATGACTCTTTCCTCCTTCACTGCATTCCAGCTACACTGGCCTCGTTGCTTCCTCAAACAAACTAGACATGCTGCCTCAGGGCCTTTGCACTGTCTCCTCTGTCTGGAATGCTCTTCCCTTAGATTTTCAGGTGTTTCACTCCCTCTCCTTCAGGTCTCTGCTTAATGGCATTTTTTTCAGTGAGACCTTTCCCAGCTCCTTTGAAAATTATAGGATATTTCAACTTGTGAAAATCCAGCAAATTGTATACTTAAGATATGTCATTTTTCCATAGTTACGTTATATTTCAAGAACGTATTTTTTATTATACCCTCTCCAGCACTCCATAATCCCCTTCTTTATTTTTCTTAATGGCACTTACTATACTTTTCCTTATTTATATTGTTAATTATCTGTCTCCCTTCATTTAGTATATGCTTAGTGAGGGTAGGGATTTCATCTATTATGTTCACTGTAGTATCTTAGTACCTAGAAGACTGCCTGGCACTCAGTGTTCATTAAATAATAGAGTGGAGAAGTTTTTAACTAGTAATGGGAACTGTAAGAGTAAGCTAACAAGAAAAAGCTAAGCTTGCCAGATGAGATTAGTACCCCAATTAAGATAGGGGATTATGAATTTGCAGTGCCTGGATGTGGGCCTTTTTCTCTAGCAGTGCTCTGCTGTCCAGAGGTAGGCTCGGAGAAGGTGGAGAGGTGGGTTCATCCAGGGCTGGGGCTTGCTACATGGCCGAGGTGAAATGACAGGGTCAGGGAGGGATTGAAATAATGCACGAGGCATCTAAGCTGGATCAGGAGGAAAAGGCAGGAAGGAGCTGAGGGACAGAAGTAAATAGAGGGGTCAGTGCTGCTGAGGTCAACTGCAAGAGTGGGAGCAGCAGAGCAGTAGCCCTGAAGACCTCTGTATGCCCCAAATATCTTTCCTGCACTTTCTGTGTAGGTAAAAGTTCCTGTTCTGCAAAACAATCCATTCATTTTGTTTTCTGGAGAGAGAAATATCACCAATGTGTGGCCTTTCGGGCTCTTAGCACAAGAGATGGTATATTAGAGTTTATTGGTTTTGCAGCTAAGTATGTATGGCATGGTCTGACAAGGACCACATCTGACCTACTACCACAGCTTACTCTCCCCCAATTTATATGTTTATTTAGGAGGAAAGAAAATTGCTAAGTGCAAATACGTTCATGATACCAGGAGACTGAAGACTAATTTTTATGGGACAGTGTGGAAACATGGAGACTGCTGCTGCATGTGATAAAGCAATGGGAGTTTATAAGATGCTTTTCTTCCCAAAATTCAAATTGCATTGCCTCTGATTATTTGAGCTGACGGGAGAGAAGCAATACATGGATAATTTAAAATAATAAAAATATTGCAAAAAACAGTTTTAAGAAATGTAGATAAGAATTAGAAAAGAAAATGTAGGAAATGATCAAATGAATTGCTCATCCCAATATTAGTAAAATTGAGCTTTTATATAACTCCATTGTACTTCTGAGTAAAATTGAATAGGCTTACTAGTGCATCTTTATATCAACTAAAATTTTATACTCAGTGTTCATAATAACCATTGTTTTCATTGGTCTCAAGCAAATGACAATCTTTACTGAACGCGAAAGTAAAAGTGCAAATAAGATCTTAAACCTACTAAATCTAAAAAAATTATTAATAAGATATTGTTACTAGCTTAGTGAAACAATGCTTGCTATTAGTTGAAGGAAAAGGCATTGAGTTTAACATCTTATTTTTCCTCTTTAAGCTAACCTTCACTTCTGTTAGCAAGTACTCTACTAAACTTTGTGCTAGATAATACAGATCAGAATACCATTTATTCTTCCTGATTCGTGTCTAAAAAGATGGTAAAGTAGCATATTTTTAATACTCGTGTTGGGACTCTAAGATAAATGTGTTTTCATGTTTATGAGGAACTGATGTTCTGTTCACAAATAATTTTAAGAGTAAATGGGTGCCGGGTGTCAGATACCTAGGAATCAAAGAATGCATACTGTGAACGTTTGGAAGGATTTTCATACACAGGTACCTCTTGGTGGTGGGCTCCCTGGCACAGGAGAGGTTCAAGTATAACAGGGGAAAGAACACTGGTAATGAGTATATTCTGTAAGGCAGTGCCAGGCATCGTGTACAGAGGTGCTTTCCAAAACAAGCTCCATACCAAATCATGTGGGAAACTTCTATTTTTTTAAAATTTTTTTTACATGGGAGCTTTTAAATAAAAAATCTACTGAATTAGAATTGCTGTGGATGGAGCCCAGGAATCTATTTTTTAAAAGCATCCAGGTGATTTCATTGGTCCAGGATCTGCTTTGGGTAACCAGTAAGTGAGTTTACCTTAAGGCCCCTTCCAAATCTGAAATTCTGGACTGATTGAGGAATAAGAGTCAAAACTGAAAACGAAAGCAATTTTAGGTTGCATTTGTAATATGACAACATTGTTAAAGGTCACCAGATGTGACTGGAAAGCCTGCTACGGGAGAAGTGATTGAAAGAATTAGAGGTTTTTAGCCTTGAGAAGACCTAACAGTGGGAGTCTTGAGTGCTGTTCTTAAAAACTAAAAGTGTATTGTCAAAGAATTGTCCAGGCACACAGATTAGGATAAAGATTTGGAAGCTAAGAAAGATTCCTTCTTGAACTTGCTCACAGCTCCTGTGACCAGGGTGGGCTGGGTCGCAGACAGAACCCTTCACTGGAAACGAGTAAGAATCTGAACGTGGGTACTCTGTAGCAGGAATTGCCACGACAAGGAAAGAAGGTTTCTATCATTGTCTTTTTCTCTCTTCCTGAAAGACTACTTGAATGCAAGTGTTATCTCACACGTTTTTCTTCCCACATAGAATCTTTACAAAGAAGGGGCTGAATAGATGACAGCTGAATTGGAGGTGGAAAAATTATTGACTTTCTGGACAATACCTGTTGTATAGGCCTCAGAAAAATAATTCCCATTCTGTTTGCTGGAGGTGTGCACATTCACAGATGCTTACTCAGTGACTACAGAGGAGCCGACACTGGTAGCTGAGTGATACAGAAGGGAATGCAGTCACGGTACCTATCCTTAAGAGGCTTACAGTCTAGCAAGGGAGGCAGACATTACCTAATTTCATCAGTATTTACATATTATATAAACTGCTGTGGGGTGACGTGCAGGTAGCTGTGAGAACTTGAAATAGGGGAACCCTGACCTGTTGGGCTGGGGAGGAAGCAGGGAGGGCTCCCTGATGAAGTGACACATCTAGTGAGATTGGATGAATAGCAATTGGCCAGATGAAAGAATGGGGAGACTTCGAAAAAGCGTTAAAGCATGTGTTTAAAGAAGAAAGAAGGCCAGTGTGACCCAAGTGTGTTGAGCACGGAAGAGCAAGAAAACCTGCAGTCCTTTCAGAAACTCCTGTTTTATTCTCACACTTTAGTCATAAGAAAGAGCGCATCCTGACATCTGCTGGCTAATGTATATACTGCAGTTGCAAATTACACAAGAGCAACCATCATTAACCTATTTTCTTGAAGTCTACAGTAAGAAATTAAAATAAAGCACAAGGCCTTTTCCCTGCCCTGCATTATGGACATCACACAGGAGACGGCACAGTTGTGACTTAAAGGTTACGTGTGCAAACTCACTATTACAGATAAGCATAGGTCGTGCTACTTGCCTACTTTTGTACAAGTTCACAAACATGTAGAAATCGTGTATATAAAAGTTGAATAGACTTGTTGCTGAGATGTAAAAACATTACGAAATCACTTTTTTAAACAATATCTGATGAAATGTTTTATGAAACATTGTCAAACTGTTATCTTCACAAAGAAAACAGCTGGCTTTAATGCAGTAAGCATTCTCCTAAGGCTAAAGATGTGCTTTAAGCATGTCTGATAATTTTCATCTTTTTCTCAGCCACATTAGTAATAGTATCTTCATTTTCCACTTATGTCTATAAAGGACAAAAATGCAGAAAAAACACCACATAAGCAGCTGTACTGACAATGATACTGCTGCATTTCAAACTTGCGCTGGCAGCTGCCTTGCCATGCAGTCGTTTGAAATGTTCGTTAATCAGCTGGCTTTAAAAGGGTAAACTTGGTGAACAAAGTGAATTAGAAACATCAATATGTAACATAAAATGGGTAGTTGGAGGGTAAAGATTTATGTGTTAGGAAGGAGCACTAGCATTAGTAGTTAAAAGTCCTAGGTTATTAGCTTCAATTCTGCTCTTTATTATGTGACTATATGAGTCAGATTTTTTTTTACTTGAAACACCCAAATCCAGTTTGAGTAGATTTACAGAGAAAAATAACTCACTGAAAGGATTATAGATGATTTAGCATCACCCGGAGGCCTGGAGAATCAGGCTCAGAGACTAGGCAACTGGAACATCACCCTTTGTTACTTGGTCACTCCACACAACCTGGTGCGGTGAAGATACCACCGTCTCTGCTGAGGATTAGATGCCACCACTTAACCAAAGCCGCAGTCCCAGAATCCTGCACTCTCATGACAGCCAATGTTGCCCTAAGAACGTCATCTTGCTGTTGCCATGGTCATCAAAGAGAGTAATGCCAAGTCTCCACTTCGCTGTCTCTGGCTCCCAATTCATAGTCCAGGGAATATTTAATTTGTAGTATCAGGGTCATGTGGAGAAGCAGAGAAAATATCTGGATCTCAGCTTTTATAGTGAAAGGCATGCTCTGATTCCCACCCAATAAGCTCGAAGTTGGGGAATTCCCAAATGTAGGAAGGGAGTTCAGATAACTGGGCAGCCAAAAAGGAGGACACGTCTACTACATTGGCCCTGGGCAAATCACAGCCTTACTTTTCTGTAAAGCGAGGTAAGTAAAGTTCACATGGCTGAGATGGTGTATGTTTACTTAATCATTTTACAATAAATACCAACTATGCCGGGCTGCAAAGGGGAGCAAGTCCTCTCTAGTCCAATGGAGGAGAGAAGTCAGTAGACCAGAAAGTGGCAGGACAGAGGCATACATGAAAGAGGTGCAGGCAGAAGGGAGAGCTCGATGGCAGTTTACAAACGTTCTCTTATTTAAGTACTTCAATTTAAAATCACATTTTCCATGGAACAAGTGAGGCACCATTAATGGGAAAGGCAGACAGCATGCTCTTGTAGAGAGCTCCTGTTGCACTCCTGAAGGGCTTAGCCATTCTATAGAAGCAGCAAAACAATGTTGGCTGGCACAAATCCAGAAAGCCAGGCTTTTGATTGCTTATTGACATATATCTAGACTGCCAGTTTCATACAATGGGACACTTTTCAAAGAATTAAACATGTCATAGCTTTGCCAGTCATCAATAAGATAAATCATCCAGCTCATTGTAGTGTGAACCACCCCTATTCTGATCTGACCTAAGTCAGAGTAGTCTTTCTACTGTATCTGGCTACTGTGTGTACAGCTTTGCGTCTTTGCTCAAAAGAAATCGTTGGCTTTAGGCTTGGGGTGTTTTTTGTTTCAATTTATAGAGGAAAGCAGCTGCTTGACAACTTGGACCTCATCCAGAATCTGTAATGCCAAATTCATCATATGGTAATAACAGATGGAATTCATTTTTATAGAATACTTTCTATAAAACCAGGACAGAGGTCAATGGGACCACGAGAGTCAGCTATTAAAAACCTCAATCCACTGTAAAAATTTTGTTTTCACAGTATTCTCAAGTTTAGATTTCTGTAGCCGACATTCTCTTCTAAAATCCAGGGGTCTATGGGGCACCTGGGTGGCTCAATCTGTTAGACGTTTGACTCCTGATATCAGCTCAGGTGTTGATATCAGGGTGGTCAGTTCAAGGCCTGCATTAAAAAATTAATTAAAATCCAAGGGTCTATATCCAACTGCCTTTTTGACCATTTCATTTGGGTGACCCAGGTATCTTAAATTTAACAAGTCCGAAATTGATTTCTTGATCGCCTACCTCCAAATATGTTCCTCTTAACAACAGTTAACCATTTAAATAAATAGCACCTCCATG
Organism: Ursus americanus; assembly: GCF_024610735.1. NCBI lineage: Eukaryota > Metazoa > Chordata > Mammalia > Carnivora > Ursidae > Ursus > Ursus americanus. Next base: position 33,411,080 of record NC_142144.1, read on the forward strand.
GGCCCAATCAGTGAACTAAGCTAGACTAGGAATCCCCCTAATCACACATCAAACTGGCTTGACTCTACCTCAAAGTATCTCAAATCCACTTCTCTTTGTCTTCACTACCAATAACCCAGTCCAAGCCTTAACCAATCTGCTTAACCCTGCTTCCACTCTTATTTTTATCTATTATCCACACAGCAGCTGGCATAATTTTTTAAAGAGGCATCAAACCAACCTCCACCACTTCAGTAGTGGCTTCCTTTTACATAAAATTTTAAAATCCTTATCATGACCTACTAAGTGCTGCATGATCCGGCACCTACCTATCTCTCTAACTTCACTTACACTGTTCTCTCTTAACACAGTAAGCTGCAAACTGGACATCCTCAGTTTACCCAAAGAGCAATCTTCTCTACCCTGCCTTGCCTCACCAACCCCACCCAAAAGCCTTCACTCAGGCTTTCCCTGCCGCTTTTCCATCTGGCTCACTCCTTACCTTCCTCTGAGAAATCTTCCCTGACCACCCTCACCTTGTCCCATAATTTAAAATCAAGGTTCCTTCAGTGATTTTAAATACATATTTATTTAAATGCTATGTGATTAATGACTACCTTATCCACTCAAGAATTAACTTTAAGAGGACAGGAGCCTGTGACTTAAGTTTTGTTCATTTCTGTGCGCATAACACCGGCAGCAACAATACCTATGCAACATTTACTGTGTGCCAGGCATTGTGTTAAACACTATACACATAATAACTTAATATATACTCCCAATATTTTGCCTGGGCCATAGCCAGTGGTCAGTTTGTTGAATGTGCTCCAGCGTGCACACGCACAAGTTGCTCACCACCTATTGGAGCAGCCCATTACCCTGACAGATAACTCTGGTGATTGGAAGAATCTTTCTGGTACTGACCCCAGCATACCTCCCTGCAATTTCCGCCCACTGATTCTATTTCTGCCCTTCTGGGGCCACGCACTAGAAGCCGTAATCGTCCTTCCACAAACTCGACTCGGCAGCATCCGAAGCGTCTCCCTGGCGTCTCCCTCTCGCTCCGCTCCCCGACCCCTCCCCGCAGAGACTCCGGACTCCTTTTCCTCTGCGGTGGTCTGGGAGCTTCACCCCGGCCGCCGGCCCGGCTCCCGGCATCCCCCGCCTCGCGCGTCACGTGACGGCGCCCGCCCGCAAGAGCCCCGCAGCTGTCCGCCCCCGGGCGGGGCTCGCGGCGCGTCCGCCCGCCTCCTGGCCGCGCGCCGCAATATTCGCGGCGCGGCTCGGCTGCGGCTCCGCTCCGGCTCCGCCTCCGCCTCCCACGGCCCGGACTGCTGTGGGCGAGCGCCCTGGAGAGCCCCCGGAGAGGTAAGAGGCGGCCGGCTCGCGGAGGCTGAGGGCGAAGTTATCCCGCTCGCGTCCCCGGGATGCCGGGGGCCCCGAGCAGGGGACGGCCCGGGCGCCTGGAGGTTGCCTCTCGGGGACCTAGGGCGCTTCCCGAGGCGACCCGCCGAGGAGGCGCCTCTCGGTCCCGGCTGGGGCTGAGCACCTGGTCCTGGCGGGACCGGGAGGGGGTGCCCTCAGGCCGCGCGCGGCCCGGCGCTCCCGCACTCCGCGGGCACCTGGAGGCTCTGCCGCGCCGGAGGAGAGCCGTGCCTCGTTTTCCCAGCCTGTAAAACGACCCGGCCGGGAAAGTGATCTCCGCGGTTGCCTTCAGTCTTGAGGTTTTACGAGTGTGTAAGTGAAGTCGAAGAGGAAGAAGCAGATTCCTGGGGTGGGAAGAGCCCTCACCGAGGAAGGCAGGGGCGTCTAGGGCCGGGCACCCACTATTAAGTGTCCTCTGTGTTCTGTGCAAATCGCAAGTCTCTCAGAGTCAGTTTCTCCGTCTTTAAAGTAAAGGTGGTAACACCTGCCCTGCCTCCCTCTTAGGACTACAGTGGAGAACAGGTGGGAAAGCCTTTTGAAGAGCCGGAACCCTGGAGTCAGTTAGACCTGGGTTCAAGTCCTAGTTCTGCCAGTTACCAGCTGTGTGACCTTGAGCCAGACAAAACCCTCATCTGTTAAAAGTAGATAATAATAGTACGTAGCTCATGAGGTTGCTGTAAAGTTCAGTGCAAAGGGCTTAGCACAGTGTCCGGCACCGAAGTGTTCAATTAGTAATATAAATACTGTTCAATTAATTTAGTGAACTAGAGAGTGCGTCACATGGGGGGTGTTTAGAATAATCACACTTCAGTTTGTATATATTTAGTCCTAAAAAGAGTACTGTTTCAGTTTCCTAAGAAAGAGGCCAAGTGAGATCTTTTCCCCTTTTCTCTTTCTGGGCCCCCTTTGCCTTCTCATTTACAACTGGCATGTGAACCTGTTGTTCCTACCAAATGAGTCAGGCAGGATGGGAACATTCATGTACTGGAGCAGATGGGTATCAGATTCCCTCTGAGGGGAAAGAAAAGTGCCAGGCATGTGCTGCCACCAAAAAAAGCACAGTACAGTGATTGACTGTTAGAGTAGGAAGATGCCTGGGAAACTGTCTAATCCAGCTGTCTCCTTTTGCACATGGAGAAACTGGACCCAGAATGAGGACAGGACTTTAATTCTCAGTACCCAACAGAATGTTGGCCCTGGGTGGTAGAAAGAACGCACACTGTTAACCAGATGCTGTGCTTTCCCTGAGTTCTAAGTTAATTCATTTACTCAACAAGTATTTATGGAGACCTACTGTGTGCTTGTACACCTACTAGGAGCTAGAAGAGAAATCTATCTCCCTCTGCTGGTTCTCAGTACATTTTATAATAACAGTAAGTTCTGTCTCCCAGTGAGCTTTCCTCTTAGCAGCTGGCCCCAAGGGACAGAAGCACACAGAGATGTCTGAATTATTTCATGATCGTTCACGGCAGTCCCTGAGCCCTTGTTGAAGCCTCTAGAAACTGAAGAAAATGCTGCTTTGTCAGGGGTTTTAGGAAAGGATTTCCTTCTGGCCTGGAGCACTTGGATTTCTTTGTCTTTCTGGTTTCAGGCCTCTTATTGTTTTTAGACTTCTGAAAAGAGCCACCCTCGCCATAGTGCCTTCCTTTTGGTTTCCATGGTTATCAGATGAATTGTTTTTATGATAGCACAAGTGGCTGTTAAGTAATACATGGTCAAGCAGTCGCCAGTTCACTGTGGGTTTCTGTTTCTAGTGGTGGTCCTCTGTTTTGTTTTTTTCTCTCAGTGCAGTGCATTCATACTATTCCTTCCTCCTTTTTTCCTCCTTCATTCTTTCCTTTAACAAACATGTATTGGTGCCAGGGACAAGAGGAGTGAGACTAAATAGAAACAGAGATAAAAACAAAGATAGACCCGGGTTTAGGGAACTCAGAATCTTTGGGGGGATAGTCTGAGGGCATTACCACATGCAAGGGCAGATCTGGGCCTCTGCTAAAGGTATAGATTAGGAACCAGGGAGAGCTTTCAGAGGTGGGAGGGAGGGTCCTGGCCAACCAAGAAGACATCACATACTAGAGATGCCTGGGTGGCTCCATCAATTAAGCATCTGACTCGTGATCTCTGCTCAGGTCTTGATCTCAGGGTCGTAAGTTCAAGCGTCATGTTGGTCTCCACGCTGGGCATGGAGACTACTTTGAAAGAGAGAGAGAGAGAAGATATCGCTTATTAAGATGCTCTTCAAGAAAGATGTAAAAAAACAAGTTCCTTTTACATGTCTCAGTCACAGAGTAGTAATAGGTGGTACAAGAAGCATTTGTTCTTTCAGTTTGCCTTAATGAATGAATCTTCTCTTAAGTAACCTATCATGGGCTTTGTTTGAAATGCCTGCTAATTTCTCTCATTACCCTCCTTCTGTTAGCTTAGTGATGTATTACTTTCCTACTCATACACATAGTATTGTGTATATAAAGGTAGATAATAGAAATATTTGGTAAAGAATTTGTCTATTTCAGATGTTTAACCTGTGTGTCTCATTTCACCAGTTGGGTTCTGATGCAGTCAAAAATTTCTTTACTTTTCCAAGTAATCTCCCAAGTCCTTTAATGCCCTTATTGGTGAGAATTCTGATGTCTCCCACTTCCAAGCTCCCTGGGGGCTCAAACAATCCGAAGAAGTCAGGCTGACTTCCACTCTCCAGAGGAGAGAGAATTCCAGAGTCTGAGCAGGGCACCCACATTGTTATTTCTGACACAGCTATATGGTATCACTATTGAAGAGCTGTCCTGCACGCTCCAAGGATGTGTGGTCACTGCTGCTCAACGCCCGTATTGGACCAGGTTCCTGCCAGCTTGATCCCATGCTTGGATTCCAAGGTTAGAGCTTTTTTAGTTTGTGCTCACATGCTTAGCCATTCTCCCTTAAAGCATTGCATTCTGGGCAGTGTGTTGAGCATGTCACCAGGCTGGTTTCCCCCAGTCCTCTAGTGAGTTCTCTTTAGGGGGATTTGGGGCCTTTTGTGCTAGCAGCCTTGGTCAGGGTCACCACAGACCATTCAGGAGATCACCCTATTTTCAAACGTTTTGTCAATTTGGAGGCTCAATCTGTTCTTAATCCTAACCCAAGGCATTTTGGCAAATTGATTTTACTTCCTCTCCAGGAATTCTGCCTACTAAGGATTCTCGAAAGGCAGATAGCTACCCTAGGACTTTGGGTGCCTACTCAACTTTTCATATAGAAGAGGGGTCCTCTGGTGACTTTTGGCAAAGCAAATGTCTGTTCCCAGGAGACCTTTTCTCCACCTGTAATCCCAGGAAAAATAGGCGTTATTGCAAATTTAAATGGCATGTACTCTGTTAGGGAATTAGAGGCAAGATTTTAATTTAAAAATGAAGTACTCTCAACTTTTCTAAGAATCAAACAGTAATCAGTATGCTTATTTCATTGTCTTTATTTAAGACTTTATTTGAGAAAGGCAGAGCGCGTACATAAGCGCTCAGACTTTAAGAGAGCGCTCAGACTTTAAGAGAGCGTAGGTGCCCCCCTCCCCCGCACAAGTGGGGGGAGGGGCAGAGAGAGAAGAAGATTCCCCGATGAGCAGGGAAGCCCACACAGGGCTGATCCCAGGACCCCGGAATCATGACCTGAGCTGAAGGCAGACGCTCAACCGACTGAGCCACGGAGGCACCCCTCATTGTCTTTATTTTAAACTTTAAAAATATGAGATATAACAGTGCATGCAGGGAAACCCCACAAACGTATACATAGTTTAACAATTCTAAGGGAAATATACATGGAACCACCACCCATGTAAAGAAGTGGAACATTGCCAATTCTCAGTAGCACCCCTTCCAAGTCATAACCTCCTCCCCAGAAGAAACTACTACCTTGATTTACGTGATAATCATTTGTTTCTCTTTGTAGTTTTGTCACCTATATTTGCATCCCTAAGCAGTGTAATTTTACTAGTTTTTTAACTTCATACATAGAATCATACTGTGTGCGTTTTGTGTTCGCTTCTTTTGCTTTGTGTGCTGCATCCATGAGGTTACCACACTTACTTTCATTGCTAACGATGTTTCATGATATATGTCACAATATATTTATTCGTCCTATAATTTATAGATACTTGTATTGCTTATAGTTTCTGACTACCAAGAACAGTGCAGCCAAGAACATCCTTAGACATTTTCCGTTGTGTTTGTGAAGCTTCCTTAGGTGGTATGTGTCAGAGTGGAATTGCTTTGCTAGATAATGCCAGTTTTCTAAGTGATTGTACCCATTTACTTTCCTACCAGCAGTATGTCAGAGTTCCATTTGCTTTACATCCTTGCAAATACTCAGTATTGTCCATTTAAAATTTTTAAACTCTTCTTGTGGGTCTATAATAATATCTTCTGTGGTTTTACTTTTCTTTTCCTTGGTTACTACTAATGTTGAACACTTTTTAATTGATTAATTGGTTAGCCTCTTTTGTGAATTGTCTGTTCAAGTCTTTTGCCTGTTTTTCAGTTTTTCTTGTTGATTTGTTGAAATTCTTTATATATTTTGGTTATTAGTCCCTTGTCAGTTATGTTTTAAGAGTGAGTATCTTCTCCTACTCTGTGACTCTCTTTTCACCCTCCTAAATAGTTATATCTTAGATCCTATTCTGTAGAGGCAGGGCCTGAAATGGGGATTCTTGTTCAAGTAGTATATTGGAAATCGTGTTCAGGAAAAGGAGAATGAGGGAAGCAGGATGGGGGGGGAGGGGAAGATTGGTATAACCAGGTGAGGTGGCAGTTTTCCAGAGAAGGGACATTCGTGCATTGTTACCAGCTGACACTCCTATCAGGAGGGTATGTGTACTGGCTAGTAGAAACTCTGGTTAGGTTACCAATAGTATTCTCTACATTCCATTGAGATACATTCTTCTGTTAAGTTCATGCCACCCAGATACAGCTCCAGGATTCTGGTTGGTCACAATTTCTGGGAAAATTTACAAGAGGAAGGTTAGTGGAACAAACTACAATCCCTGCTGACACAGCCAGTGCAAAAATGTAACTAATGTCCATTACCTTCCTCATCTACCACCCGTTCTAGTTTCCTCTCCTCTGTCCCTTGAATGTTTGGAAAATTCAGTGACAAAGCCATCTGGTTCTGGAAGTTCGTTGTCTTTTGTTATGTCATTTTTGACCACAGATTCAATGTTTTTAATTGTTCTAACACAATTTTAAGTTTTTCCTCCTTTAGTTTTACTCAGTGATATTTTTCCAGCAATTGGTCCCTTTAAAGTTTTCACATTTATTTATATAAAATTGTTTATAATATTTCCTTGTTATTGTAATGTCTGTGATACCTGTAGTGATGTGCCCCTTTTTGCTCCAGTTTTATTTTTACATTTTCTCCCTTTTACTCTTCCTTAGTTTCAGTAGAGTTTCCTTTCAAAGAGCCAACTTTTGTCTTCATTGATATTCTCCATAGTAAGTTGGTTTTCTGTTTCATTAAGTTCTGCTCTTTTATTTTTTTCATTCTACTTTCCTTGGAAATATTTTGCTGTTGTTATTTTCTGGAACTTGTTGAGATTGATGCTTAGTTCATTCATTTGTATCTTTTTTTTTAAGATTTTATTTATTTACTTGAGAAAGAGAGAGCGTGCGCGTGCAAGTGCGCGCGCACGAGCAGGGAGAGCAGGGAGAGCAGGGAGAGCCGGAGGCAGAGGGAGAAGCAGGGCCCCTGCTGAGCAGGGATCCTGTTGTGTGGCTCCATCCCAGGACTCTGGGATCATGACCTGAGCTGAAGGCAGACGCTTAACCAACTGAACCACCCAAGTGCCCCTCATTTGTATCCTTTTTGATTCTTTCCATTTAAGGCTGCACATTTTCCTCCAACTACTGCTTAGTAGGTGCTCACAAGTTTTGATATGTGGTATTTTAGCCATTTATTTCTAAATATTTTCTAATTTCCATTGTGATTTCCCCTTTGACTCATAGGTATCTTAGAAATGTGTTTCTTATTTTTAGAAGATATGAATATTTTCTGGTTATCTTTTATTAACTGATTATGGTTCATGAGCTTGTTCTATATAATTTTAATCTCTTGAGATTTGTTGAAATTTTTGTTAGGGCTCTGTTTATGGTCCATTTTTATAAATGTTACATGTGTGCTTGAAAGTAATATGACTTCTGCAGTTGCTGGATTCAGTGTTGTGTATTCCATTAGGTCAGATTTATTAAATCTTGTTTATCCTTTTTGGTTTATTTTTGCCTATTCTAGCTATTAAAAAGAGAAATGTGTTAAAATATCCAACTATGATTATGAATTTGCCTCTTTCACCTTTTACTTTATGGCTTTCTATCTTTGAGCCATATTATCAAGTGTATACAAATATAAACTTATTACATTTTCCTTGTGAATTAACCTTTTATCATTATAAGGTTGCCTTTTTTTATCTCTAAAGAATGGTGGGTTTTTGTTTGGTCGGTTGATTTGGGGGCGGGGGAGGCCTTAAACTCTATTTTATCTGATACCAGTGTACCTACAGCATCTGTTTTTGATTAATCTATGCAAGGTATATCTTCTTCCATCCATTTCTTTTCATTCTTTCTGTGCTGTGTGTTTTAGATATGTCTTTTATAAATAGCATGTGGGTTTTGGTTTTTTATCACCTGTTTTTGTCTCTTAATTGGAAAATTTAGTCCATATTTACTTAATATCACTACTGATGTACTTCAGATTAAATCTGTCTTAATGTTGTATATCCTTTTAATGTATTTGTCCTGCTAGTACTCCGTTTTGTTTTAGCTCTTTCCTCCTTTTGGGATATTTTTAGTCATTTGCTCTTTTTCCTTCTAGTTTGGACATTATGCACTTGCTCTTCTTTAATGGTTACCCTTGAAATTTTAATTAACCAAAGTTGATAAATTATGGAGGTGATAAATATCCCTACTCTTCTTTTGGACAGTATGGGGACCTTAGACCACTTGATCTCTTCTTTATCCCATCCCACTTAGTGGTAGACTAGTTTGTCAGCTTTGATTAGAGTCATTTAAGGACCTCGTGTCAGTGTCTGCATTGTTGGCCAGGGAGCAGGGCAGTGGGCTCGGCTGTGGCTCCACTCCCTCTGTGGTCTCCTTGTTCCCTAAGTCACAACAGAAAACCCTAAATTATTGCCTATAATTAATTTTTTTCTAAGATATTGGAGGATTGGTTCAGATGCTTTACAATGAAAGAAAGGAATTTAGGGACAGGAAAAGGTCCTAGGGAGAAGGAATTCATCACCATCTATTGTGTGTTTACTATGCGTCAAGCACAATGTTAAGTGATTTTCAGCCATCCTCTCATTTCAGCCTCATAACAACTCCCTAAGGTATTATTATCCCCACTTTTATAGATAAGCTGAGACACAGGATGGTCTGACTCCATTGAATGTGTAATTTGGGGTGTAAAGTAACAATCACTTGGTGTGGAATTGCCTCAAGCTGAGAGCGATTAAGGAGAAATGTGGGAGCCATGTGTGGTCACGTGGGAGGCACGAGGTAGTGAGAACGGCCCTGATCAGGTGTTCCCTCCACAGACCATGCCTGGGAGGAGGCCGAGTACTCTCATGCTCTAATGCATAATAATTGCAGGATTAGATTCATCCTTATTTCATGATCTGTGAGCTTATGTGTCTATATGGTGAAGTTAGAAGGTCCTCCTCCATCATTGCACAAGTTCAAGAACCCCAGAAGCTCAGGAAGGGAACTAGGAGGCAGGCTGTTGGAGCGGAAGGAACAGAGGCTCCGAACTCAGTCCAGGTTAGGAACCACAGCTGTCTCACTTATGAACTAAATAAAAAGCAGAGTAACTTTATTCCTGGGATTGAGGATAGGAAGACCACTGCCTCTTAAGTTGTTATAATTGCTCATTGAGATGACTTATAAAAGGCACCTGGCATTTAGTAAGCCCTCAACACACCGTTCCCTGCCCCCTCAAGGTCACCCAGTTGATTAGAATCAGGACTAGAACCCAGGTTTTGGGATTCCCGAACCAGTGCGCTCTGTAGGTGAACCTCCATGAATGGGCAGGGCGTTGAAGGAGGAAGAGAGGGCCGTCACTGCTACCGACAACACTCAGCAGCAAGCGTGCATCAGAACACAGCCTTCTGGTCTATGCCATCAAATTTCAGAGCTAAAATAAGAAACAGCTGGTTATTTTTCAGGCTGAGGAGAGCTGAGGCTTGAAGAAATGATGAAAAGCCCAGCTGAGATTTTTTGTCATCTTCAAAGTTTTAAATTTTGTCTCATTTCCAGTAGTATGTGCATAGGTATGTAGGGCAATAGTAGGGCTCTTTTTTGGTTTACAGTATTTTAGTCCGTACTTCCAAACTAAAATCCACAAAACTCTAGAGAAATTTACTTTGATTTGAAGAAAGATCTAAAATTAACCTGTTACAGTTGCTTTGTTAATTCAGTTTGTAGTTATTTACACTGGTGTTTAGTATGCTTCGTAACATGGAAGGATGTATGTTTTTTCCCTTCATCGATCTAGATAGAGTTCTGAGCTGTCCTAGAATCCCCCCCACCCCTTTCTTTTATTAAAAGCAAAATTCCTGCCACTTTGATACTGATACGGCCTCCCCTAGGTAGGAAGTACGTGCATTTTCTTCAGTAAACAATGAAGAACATGGGAGCTGATTGTATAATGTACACAGCAGAGTTGTGAAGTCCCCTGCCCTCAAGATTAGCCAGTGAGGGAGAGGCGGAACCCGAACTAAAAGCCTATTGAGTCCCTTTTATCTGCGTCCTCTCATTATGGGGTAGGGCCTTTTATGCTGGGACTCAAGGCAGTTCCCCACTGCCGCAAAATTAACGAGAGCTCTGTGAACTGATCCAGCTGGCCTTTCTTCCTGACCCTTTCAGACTCCTGGAGCTGCTGCCACACTGAGCTTCTTACTGAGTTGTCCTCAGCCTGGCTAGAGGTTTCTTTCCCTGTGGCTTTGCTGACAATCTTTCTTCTGCCTGCAGTCCCCTTTCCTGGATTCTCTGGATGCCCCAGCCCTACCCATATCAGAGTACAGCTCAGAGGCCAGCTCATCCATAAAGCTTGGCCTAATGGTTAAAAACCTAGTCTTTGGGGTCAGATCTGGTTCACAGGGGGATTCTGCTGCTCTCTAGCAGAATAATTTGGGGTAAGTCATTTGTCACATTAGTTTCTCCCAAACTTAGTTTCTTCATTTGTAAAATGAAGACAGTGATACTTTAGATTATAGCTTCTCAAACATATGTATACACGAGATCCCTGGTGATCTTGTTAAAATGCCAGTTGATCCAGTAGGTATGGGGTGGTGCCCAAGAGTTGGCATTTCTAACCAGCTCCTAGGGCCTAGGAACAGCATTCTGAGTTGCAAAGCTTTGGAGGGATTTTGAGAGACTAGAGTGAAATAATGCATGAAAAGTGCTCAATATGGTGTCTTTCAAATATTCACGCTGAGTAAGTGGTAGCTGCTGCTGGTTTTGTTGCCTTCTATTATTACTGGCTGAATTCCCTACCTGGAGATCACATTCATATTCTTCAAACAAAGGCTTTCCTCCTATGGCACTGAGCACTTTTTCACTTACATTGGTTTTGTGGTTTGGGGGCTTTTGAGGGGGTAAAGATATCTTTGTCTCCTACCAGACTTGAGGATAGAGTCTTTATCTTGTTCCTGATTGCCTCACAGTGCTTTACCACACAGTCTTATGTGTAGTAAGTATGGACTACATACTCAGGTTTCATTTCTTTTTTTATTCCACAAGGATCTGTGTCACAGTAGGAATTCAGTGGCTAATGGTTTAAATAGCCTCAGCTATTCTAACATACCAGATAGTGATGATGGTGATTATTCATTCATTTGGTAGATGTTTACTGAGCACCTGCCATGGACGAGGCAGAGTTCTCGGTATAATATAAAGCAATGGTAGGAAGTTTCTGCTTTTACAGGACTTGCTCAGGGGAGGTAGACAATAAATCAAGAAAAGCGTAGTATTGGGGCGCCTGGGTGGCACAGGGGTTAAGCGTCTGCCTTCGGCTCAGGGCGTGATCCTGGCGTTATGGGATCGAGCCCCACATCAGGCTCCTCCGCTATGAGCCTGCTTCTTCCTCTCCCACTCCCCCTGCTTGTGTTCCCTCTCTCACTGGCTGTCTCTATCTCTGTCAAATAAATAAAATCTTAAAAAAAAAAAAAAGCGTAGTATTTATAAAAAGATAAGCTCCTTGAGGGCAGAGAATGTGTATAATTCATCACAGTGCATTTCCTCATAGTGGGTGTTCAGACCCTGTATCACCTGGTCACTCTGCATCTGCATACACTGTCTCACTTCTCACATAGGTGGTCCTTACGGTGTAACTGGGCACCCCCTCATGTCCCTCCCACCCGCCCCACAAATCCACTCACACAAACCTAAGCGAACTGTACAGATGTCACTAGATAGTCCTGACCCCACCTTGCCTGCCCATCATCATGCTCAGCAAACTGGACAGTAGACCATTCTCTCAAAAGCAGTGGGAGTCTAGACAGCACAACAAAGCAAAGCTTCACTTCCAGTGCCTCACATTGACCAGAGTCCTGTACAGTTCTCTAAGGGTATTCACTCCCGATTTCTCGTGTGCAGAATCCTTTCCGTTTCATGCCCTTTAGATGTTGGCCTGGCAAGGACTTGGTCATCAGACTTCTCTCTCTTTCTCTCAAGTGATCTCATCCCATCCCATGACTTCAAATGTCATTCAGGTCTCTGTTCAAATGTCACTTTCTCAGAGACCTTCCTTGACGACCCTATCTAAAATGGCACACACATGCATGCATACCCTTTCGCCTGCTTTATTTTCTCCTTGTAGCATTTGTTACTATTTTTTCAATTTATTGTCTGTCTCTAAAGATAGGACTTAGTCTTGTTCACTGCTTGTCAGTACTTAGAACAATGCCTAGTGTGATAATAAGCAATATATGAATATTTGTTGAATAAATGATTAATTTTCTTTGGAAATTCTCAAAATCCTCATGAAGTGTAGCAGGAGAGACATCATGAGCCTGTTTACAGATGAGAAAATAGGTTCAGAGAGGTTAAAGGATTTGCTCAAGTCACAAGGCTGGGAAGCAGTAGAGCTTGCTTGTTGAGAGCCAAGTCTTATGGGACTCACATCCCAAGAGGGTGGCCTCTGCCCCACCCACTGAGGCTGGGGACACCCGGTGGCCCAGAGGGTTAGGAGAGTCCACACAGAAGCCCTGAGTTCTCACACTCTTGGGAACACACGAAGGGAACAGCTTGAGGCCTACCTCAGGACCTGCTCCCTCCCATCCCAAACAGGTTCCCACTGTTGTTTCTCCAGCTCTTTACAGGCTCACACTCCAGGTGCACAAGCCCTAGGGGACATTTGTTACTTTTAATTCCATAGCTCAGAGGTCCCATTGGCAAAAAGGAAGGGCAAAACTTGAATACTTTTTTTTTTTTTTTTTTTTTAGTGTTACCTGGTAATAGAAATCCCTGTTGCTGCATGGATCCCCATGGATTAGTGTAAAGATACAGTAAATAAAGCCAATGGAACAACAGGGAGTGTGACAGCTGAATAAAAGGAAATCCTCTTTGAGTTCAGAGGGGTCCTAAGGGTAGAATTGTCAGCCTCATTCTAGATTCAGCCCATGGGGTGTTGCTAGAGTTGGGGGTGTGGCCAAGTTTGGAGGAAGGCAAGTGCTGAAGGGTGGAAAATCCTCTGCTGGCATATCTTCCTTCCCTTGACAGGCCTGCCTCAAGACCCTTAGCTTTCCACTGTGGGGTGGGCTTCTTGGAATCCTAAGAAAACTGAAGCTCCAGTAGTTTCTGTACCAGGTACCTTTGCCCCAAATCCTCTGGAGGCCCTCACATAATCCTGAAGGAAAGAAACTGTCATTTAATATTTGCTAAGTTGTGAGTTTCTGCTTTCACTGTTCTACCTGACCTACCTCTCGTGGATGGATCTCCTTGAACTAGAGCTCTGATCAAGCCACTTCCTTCCTGAGGAACCTACAGTGGACAGAATACAAGCTTCCATGTTTGGCTTCCAAGGCCTATACCAACATGCAACATGTATAAGAGAGCAGAACTCCAGTAGCTCCAGGGGAACAGAACAGAGACCAACTGAAGAAGTAACCAAGAGCTAGATTTTGGCTCGGTTTTGGGAAGTACGCTAAAGTTAGCTGCAGAGTCCCATGGAATGGGCATCTCACAGGGTCCAGGAGCTTCCTACTAGGGCCCTTTAGAGTTTCACATGCTCTATCAGTCCAGAAGGACTAGGTAATACGGTAGTGACAGTCCCTAAATTCGTAGTACCTTAACCCAAAACAAAGGATTATGTTTGATGTGCGTCTGTTTTGGGTTAGCATGAGGACTCTGCTTATCCTCCCAGAGTAGCCGTGGTCTCAAATGTTGCGAGTTGCTATGCCAGAGAAAAACAGAGCTCTGGATGATCTTGCATAGGCAGAAGTAGCACACACCTCTTCTGCTCAAAACTCATTGATTAATACTAGCCATGTGGCCCACCCAGCCACTGGAGGGGTCAGTGCAATCCTATCAAGTACCCGGGATGGGAAACTGAGAATAGTTGGTAAAAGGCACTAATGCCCAACGCAGTGTACACTGGAACTTTTCATGGTTGCAGAAATCCTCTGAGGTAGTACCAGGGTCTCCAATGTATATCTGAGGAAACTGAAGCCTAGAGCCTTAAGGTCTAGATCTTCTGACTTTAAGATGATACAGGGAGGGCCATATCCCTGAGAGGGTTGAAAGCTGAGGAGATCGGTTTATTGAGGATGCTGCATCAAAGTGGGGAATGGGGGCCCTTTTCATGCAGTCACAAGGGAGCTTGGTAAGCATGCAGATAATTGGTTCCACTCCAGAGATTCTCATTCTGGAGATCTGAGGTGGGGCTAGGAGCAAGCCCTGGATGATTCTGAAGTAGAGGACCAAGAGCCGTGCTTTAAGAACCACTGTTAGGGGAAGTCTCTCCAAGTCTGGTTTAAAAATATTCTTTCCTCTTGAGCTCTGTAAGCTGCAGTAGTGCTCAATTCTTGCTATCCCAGGTTGTCCATTTCCTATCAATTTTTTCTCATCCCAGTGTCCCCCACACTCCATTAGAGCTATATTTGCAAAACAACTGAAGAATAAAAGAGATTTTTATTCTTTAATTTTTTATTCATGGTAGAACTGTAAGAATTTCTACACGGGAGTTTCTGTATGGGTGCAGGAATCCCAGGACCCTGGGATCATGACATGGGCCGAAGGCAGGCGCTTAACCAACTGAGCCACCCAGACACCACAAACATAAGTTTGTGAAAATGAATTATCTAAAAATGGGGGGGGGGCCATGTGGACATTCACCTCCACCTATTCATTTACTTAAAAACACTTAGTAAACATGTACTTTGTGCAGGTATTAAATGATGTGTCTGGTTCTTGCAAGATTCCCTGTAATTCAGTTGTGATGGCCCAGTGTATTCTTTATTGATGGACTGCTATGGTAACTGGGAAACTCATCTGGGACAGAAATTGGCAGTGCTGGGTGCTGTGGGATGTCGCATACAATAGGTTGACTGGGTTGAACACTGTTACATAGTGAGCAAGGTTCAAGTCAGCAGTGAGGCAAGATGTAGTTAATCAGGATTGGTAGTTGTGATTTGGGTAGTTGTGATTTGGGTCTCTTATAACCTCTTGAGAATTGGAATAGTGACCATTATTAGCAGTAGGTCCCAGAGAAGGCCCTACTAGGCAGAACTACAAAAGGCCATATGGAAGTCTCTCACCTGGAAGGCCATACAGCTTAGGTCCCCCCAAGTTTAGCTGATTCGCTCTCAAACAGCTTTCAGAGTTGTCCCTTGTAGAAAGAAAGAACGTCATAGATAAGGCATGTCAGAAAGTACACATTATATGGGGCTCCTAGGAAGAACAGCATACAGTTCTAGTCAGAGAAGCTAATAAATTGGAAAGTGGGAAGTAGAGACAGAACAAGGAGCCTAAGAAATAAGTCAAAGCTCTTAATAATCAAAAGGTCCTCCTTAAGAGCTTACCCTTCGGGAAGAGGTGCTTTGGTGGTTGATAATTTGTATATTTTCATATAAGAACTTGTTTTGTTTTTGTTTTTTTTAGAGAGGGAGAGGGGCAGAGGGAGAGGGAAAGAGAGAATCTTAAGCAGGCTCCCTGCCCAGCACAGAGCCTCACCCAGGGCTCAATCTCACAACCCTGAGATCATGACCTGAGCTGAAATCAAGAGTCAGATACTCAACCGACTGAGCCACCTAGACGCCTCTCATATAGGAACTTGTTAAAAGGAGGATAAGAGTGTTCTTCTTGTGGTTTTAAATTGAAGTGCAAAATAATAAGGAAAAAATAAATGAAGCAAAGACAGCTGTGAAAAGTATTATAGGGGCACCTGGGTCGCTCAGTCATTAAGTGTCTGCCTTCACACCGGGGCGTGATCCTAGGGTCCTGGGATTGAGCCCCTCATCAGGCTCCCTGCTCCACTGGAAGCCTGCTTCTTTCCCACTCCCCCTGCTTGTGTTCCCTGTCGCTGGCTGTCCCTCTCTCTGTCAAATAAATAAAAAAATATTATACATGAGCTCCTTTTAATAGGGAGATGAAAAATTTAGAAAGATACATGTAAACCAAATGGGACAAAGGATGATCAGAGGGGGGCATCATTATGTGGGAGAAGGAGGCTGTATCTGAGCTAGTTAGAAGAAAGGGACTGTGTGAAGGGTTGGAACTAGCTGGAAAAAATGTGATCTATGAAGTCCTTAAATTCAGAGAATCCTGTACAGGTCACCAAGACCTTATGGGGAAACAGCAAAATAACATTTCTTTTATTATCTTTGAAGTGAAGTGAACCAAAAAACAGAGTTGGAGGAGAGGGCCTAATTGAGAGTGAACTGCATCTAACCCACTCAGAGTGGCCCTGGCATCAGAGCTCCTCCCTCATGCAAATGATGTCATAATGAGAAGAACAACATTCAAATTAGGAAAAGAATAGTTAGAGGCAGAGCCACAAAAGGTCTGGGAAGAAGTTTGAGAGGGATGTGGAGTAGAAAATAGGAAGCTGTGAGAGAAAGAAGTTCTGTGAGAGTTAAATATAGAAGAGTTAACTTAATCTTACCAGAAGTTCCGCTGACCTGTTTCTTTCCCAGTGACTCTGGTCAAGTCAGTTGTGGGTAATAATAAATCGTGTAGGTACCTCCCCTGGTTTACTTATTGGCATCATTTCCTTTAAGAATCCAGAACCTGGGAAAAACCAGAGTCCCATTCTCCTTGTATCTGGGAAGAGTGGACCTGGTATTAGAGTAACCTAGGGGTCCTCTCACTTAGAATGATTTTCTTGTCTTTTCTGTTGCTCTGATTAGTTGGGAGTAGAGAAAGGGGGTCAGCACCAGGTACTGAACCTTCCCAGATCAAAGTATCGAGTCCCTATCCCCAACAACCCCCACAATCTAATAGAGGACACAGAAATCTGCTGAAAAGCCTTAGAAACAATGACCAAGCCTAGTAGAACTAAACCTAATACGCTGGTCGTGGTCTTGAAATATTACTTCCATTAAAAGAAACCAGGACAAAAATAAGTTCAACTGATTTTTGACAAAAATGCGAAAGCAATTCAATGGAGAAAGGATAGGCTTTTCTACAAATGGTGCTGGGACAGTTGGACAACCATAGGCCCCCAAAAAATGAACTTCAAACTAAGCCTTACACCTTAATCAAAATGGGTCACAGACCTGCATGTGAAAGATAAAATTATAAAACTTTAAGAAAAAACATAGGAGAAAATCTTCAGGATCCAGAACGAGGTAAAGAGTTCTTAGACTTGACACCAGAAGCACAATTCATAAAAGCAAAGGAAAAGTGTCAGAAATGTAGTGCTAGTGAGGTGCTAGCATAAGGATTAACAAATAGATCCATGAAACAGAACAAGTCGCCTAGAAATAGACTCACACTACTGTCATTTGATTTTTGACAAAGACAGCAGAGCAACCCAACTGGGGAGAGGAGATTCTTTTCAACAAGTGGTGCTGGGCTAACTGAATACTCACATAAAAAAATTAATTTCAACCACTGCCTCTACCATAACAAAAATTAATTTATGATGGATCATAGGTCAAAATATAAAAGTTAAAACCACAAAGCTTTTAGAAGAAAATAAAATATCTTCATGACATGGGAATTAGCAAAGCTTTCTCAGTTAAAAGGGATCGATCATTTGAAAAAGGTGAGTTAGACTTCATCAAAATTTAAAACTTCTCATCAAAAGACACCATCAAGAAAATGAAAATACAAGCTACAGACTGGGAGAAAATGTTCACAGAACATATATCTGGCAAAGGATATATTAAAAAGTCCTATAATTGAATAATAAAAAGACAACCCAATAAAAAAATGTAGAAGATGTGAACACACCCCTGAAAGGAGATACATGAATGGCATTAAACACGTGAAAAAGTGTTCAACATCTTTAGTCATGAGGAAAGTGAAAATTAAAACCCAAATGAGATGCCATCACATACGCACCAGAATGATAGAATTGGAAAGAGCAACAAGTGGTAGTGAAGTTGTAGAGCAATGGTATTTCTTATACATTCTTGGTGAGAGTGTAAAATGGTGCAACTTGCTTGGAAAAAAGACCCAGCAATTCCACTTGTAAGTATTTACTGAAGATTTGTATAAGAATTTTTTGTGTGAGAATATTCACAGCAGCATTATTCATGATATAGCCCCAAACTGGAAACAGTTCAGTCTTCTGTTTGCAGAAGTGATTTTTTAAAACTGCGATATATCATTATATTATACGATGAAATAACTACTCAGCAATAAAAAGGGATGAATCTCAAAAATGTTATACTAAGTGAAAGAAGCCTTAACACAAAAGAATACATACTGCGTGTTTCCATTTATATGAGATTCTAGAACAGACAAGCTAGTCTATGGTGGAAAAGTCACAACAGTGTTTAGGGTTAGAGTAGGATTTGGAGTAGGAATTGACAGAAAAGTCATGAGGGAATATCCTGGGGTGGTAGTAATATTCTATTTTTGATAACGAGTTGGAACTACATGTGGGAATGCCTTCGTCAAGGTTCTGCAGCTGCACGTGGTATGCACGTCCGTGCCGTGGAGTCCTCCTCAGCGTTGTAAGGGAAAGAGCTAGTGATGCACACAGCTTGAGTGAATCTCCAAGGAGTGATGCTCAGTGAAAAAAAGCCAGTCCCAAGAGGTTAGGTACTGTATAATTCCATTTGTATGACATCTTTGAAGTGACACCATTTTCGAAATGGAAGACAGATTAATGGTTGTCAGGGATTAAGAACTGGGAAGAAGCATCGGGATGGTAGGTATGACTATAAAAGAGTAACATGAGGGATCTTGTGGTGTCGGAACTTTTCAGTGTCTTGACTCTGGTAGTGGATACCCGAACAGGTGATAAATTGTATAGAACGTAAGACAAACAAACACAAAAATGAGTCCAAGTAAAACTGGAGAAATCCAAATAAGGTGGTAGATTGTATGAATGTCACTATGCTGGATGTGATTATAGTTTTGCAAAATGCTACCACTGGGGAAAACTGAAAAAGTATGCAGGAGATTTCTCTGTATTATTTCTTTTAACTGCATATGAACCTACAATTATCTACAATTATCTCAATAAAAATTTCAATTTAAAATATTTCTTAGAGGGACACCTGGGTGGTTCAGTTGGTTAAGTGTCTGCCTTTGGCTCAGGTCATGATCCCAGGGTCCCAGGATCAAGTCTCGCATCGGGTTCCTTGCTCAGCGGGGAGCCTGCTTCTTCCTCTGCCTGCCACTCCCCCTGCTTGTGCTTGTGCACGCGCTCTTGCTCTCTCTGACAAAATCTTTTTTAAAAAATTTTTTTCTTAGAGAAACGTCTAATACCATGTCTGGGCAGGAAATGTAAAAAGTGAGCCAGGAACATCTTGACATACCACATGGCAAGGAAGCTATCAAAGATTAGTGAGGTTGTGTCAAAATGACAGAGGAACCAAACTGAGGCCAAAAATGTCTCAATTTGAGCTTTAGTATGAATAGCAGTTTCAAAGACTTGAAACCTGTAAAATAGGTTTAAATCCATGAATTCATAATACTTTAAACACAGATTGGTTACCTTCAAAAAATAACAGAACCAACTCATTGTCTTGAAACCTGGGAAATGAAAGAGGCCTTTCCTAAGTGTACAGTGCAACTGGGTAACCAAACGGTAGTTGAAGAGAAGCATCTCCTAATATAATTACTTCAACAAAGAAATCAACCAAATGATACAGTTAGAATTATCACCGTTTTGTTACCTCCAGGGAATTAATGGAACTAGGCATTGAGCATCAGTGGACACTAACGTCAGAAAGAGACAGCCAGACTTGTGGACTTTGCTGATAAAAACATACAATACCACGTGTAGCCTTGCTAAAGGGATTGCACGTGAGTCTGATCAAGCCTCTGGACCCAGCTGCCAATGTGCAGAAAATACAGACAACAGGGCAACAAGTTGAACTCTCCCGTGAGAAAGCATGCAGTCAGCAAAATTCAGACTGAGAAACTGGTCAGATGGTTGAGGTTCTTCAGCAGGCAACTTGTAAAGAAAAGAGAGGGATGGAAGGGGACCCTGTGGGTAGAATGAAAACCAAACACATATCAAGCTAAAATCCTGAGGACAAAAGTAAAACTCTAGAATCTAAGGATGGATACTGGGGATAAAACTCCAAAGACCTAAGGAAGTGATTACTACAGAATCGGGAATATGTTCACCTTTGTGGGGAGGATTGGAATGGGGCTCATGGGGAGGCTTCTGGAGTAGCTGATAAAAGTCTGTTTCCTGATTTCGGTGGTGGTGAACAGGATGTTTGCCTTATAAAACTAATCACTATACATTTGCTCCATGTACTCCGTTTTGATTCATACTGTGAAAAGGCTGTGTTAGAACTATTCTCTGGTAGCTATGGGAGGCCAGAAGAGGAACTTGATATCTGAGGAGAGAGGATGCAGAAAGGCCCCGCCAGCAAGGTGCTGTTGGGAGAGTGAGGGTAGGTGGGAAGAACACTGTGATGAAGCTAGATAAATAGACCAGCTCATGAGCTGTCATCTGTACAGGTTTTATGCTGGAAGCCATGGGGAGCCATGGAGGAATTCTAAGCTGACAAGTGGCATGCCCACATTTAGGTTTTAGAAACCTTCCCTTGGTGGCTGTATGTGAAGTGGATTGGATGGAGGAGGCAGGACTGGTTCCAGGGAGACCAGTTGAGAGTCTACTGTGGTAATCCAAACTAAAGACAGTGAGGCCAGAAACAACTCCGTGACAGAGAGAGGAGAGAGGAAAGGACTAATTTGAGAGTGCTTAAGGAGGTAGAAACACACGACTTGAGAGAATATCTGGGAGAGAGCGGAAGAGAAATCAAGGAGGTTTCCCTAGTTACTGACAGGGGTGGCAAGGTGGAAGATGATGGTCTCATTAACTGGCACATGTAGTGTAGGCCTGGAGAGATGATAATCTACACTATTTTGTAACTTGAGATAAAGTTTGCATACAATAAAATGCACAGAACAGAAGCATGCAATCCAGTGAGTTTTTTCAGATGCATGCACCCATGTGACTAACATAGCAGTGAAGATGTAAACATTTCCTTCACTTCTGAAGTTTCCACGCGACCCCTTCAAGGGCTGTTCTGATTTTTAGCACCATAGATTATTTTGGTTTTGAACTTCACCTATATAGAATCCTGCAATATGTTCTTTTGCGACTGGTTTCTTTGCTTAACGTATTTTTGTGGCTTACCTGTTTATTGTATATATTAGCAGTTCATCCCCTTTTACTGCCGAATAGTATCACGTTGCACGAATACACCACAATTTGTTTATCTACTCCTCTGGTGATGGACATTTGGGTTGTTTCCAGTTTTTTGTTTGTCTTACTATTAAGAATAAAGTCTCTGTAGGGGCGCCTGGGTGGCACGGCGGTTAAGCGTCTGCCTTCGGCTCAGGGCGTGATCCTGGAGTCCTGGGATTGAGCCCCACATCGGGCTCCTCCACTATGAGTCTGCTTCTTCCTCTCCCACTCCCCCTGCTTGTGTTCCCTCTCTCGCTGGCTGTCTCTATCTCTGTCGAATAAATAAATAAAATCTTTAAAAAAAAAAAAAAGAATAAAGTCTCTGTAAACATTCTCATAAATCTTTGTGTACATGTACATTTTTATTTGAGTAAATGTCTAGGAGTGGAATTCCTGGGTCATAGCATAGGTGTGTGTTTAATTGCAGAAGAAACTACTAAATGGCTTTCTAAAGTGATTGTAGTATTTTATGCTCCTACCAGCAATGTATGAGTTCTGGTTGCTTCACATCTCGAAGCTTTGATGCTTTCAGTGTTTTTTCATTTCAGCCATTGTAGTGAGTGTGACGCACACATCTATCTCATGGTTTTAATACAAATCAAGTAATGAATAGTAATGATGTTGAACATCTGTTGAACCTATTGGCTGTTTTTATTTTGTGGGGTTTCTGTTCAAACCTTTGCCTATTTTTTGTTGAGTGGTTTTTATTATTGAGCTATAGGATTTCTTGATATAATCTGGATATAAGCCCTTTGTCCTGTATGTACAGTGCAAATATTTACTCCCATTCTTTCAATTGTCTTTTCATTTTCTCAATGATGTCTTTTGATGAGCAGAAAATTTCAATTTTGAGAGACCGGTTTATTATTTTTGTCTTTTATGATTAGTGTTCTCAGAAATCTTTGCCTATCCTGAGGTTGCATATTTTCTTAGGTTTTCTTTTCTTTTCTTTTTTAAAATTTATTTATTTGAGAGAGAGAGAGAGAATGTGTGTCTCCCTGGGGAGAGGGAAGGGCAGAGGGAAAGGGAGAATCTCAAGCAGACTCCCTGCTGAGCACAGAGTCCTGAGTGCGGCTAGATCCTGTGACCCCCGGATCATGACCCAAGCCAAAACCAAGAGTTGGACACTTAACCAACCGAGCCACCCAGGTGTCCCTTATGTTTTCTTCTAAAAGCTTTATAGATTTGGTTTTTGTATTGAGGTCTTAAATTTTTGTACATAGTATATGTCAGAAGTTCTTTTTTTTTCATATGAATGTCAAGTTTTTCCAGCATCTTTTGGTGAAAAGGCTTTTGTTTATCCATTGAATTGCACTGATATTTTGTCAAATTGGTCTGTTTCTAGACTCTATTTTCCTTATACCCATACCACACTGTCTTGTGGCTGGCATGTTGAGGGAATCTAGATTATGTTGTTTACTTTTTTTTTTAGTGTTAAGTAGTATTCTAACAGACAGTTAAGTTACTGGCAGAACCCTTTGATTCTGTCACGCTTGCTTTTCTTCTTCTAATTTGAATCTGTTCCTGTGGCATATCCTTTCTGAGTCTCAGTGTGAACACTCCCTGTTCTGGGCTGGACTACCGTTATCTCCCAGCTTTGCGTGATCTCTAGAGAGCGCCACTCTGCTTGTGTGCCAACTCCCTACCCACAATGAGAAGGTACCTACGGATGAAAGCTAGAGCGATCACAAGCTCCCCTGCTATGTTTCCCTTCTCTCAAAGATGATGGTCCTGTGCAGTTTACTGTTCAATGCCTGAAAGTATATATTCAATCCAACTTTATAGTTTTTCATGGCAGGAGGGAGAATCTAGTCTCAGTTATTTTGTAATGGCCTGAAATAGAGAAGTTGAGGCTCAGTTTTGGATATAATGCTGAGTTTCTAGTATCTGTGGAACATCCAAGTAGAAATGTTCAACAGGCAATTGAGTGTGTATGGAAAGCTTGAGAGAGACTATTGGACCTGGAGATTCGAATTTTACAGTTGAAGCCAAGGGAATGGATGTGATCACCTAGCTATAATTACCTCCTTAGAATAGTTAGAGAAGGAGTAGAAGAACAGTTTTCTCTTAAAAAGCCTGAAAAGATATGGCTAAAGAAGGAGGCGAAGAGCAGGAGACATGGGTAACACGGAGACCACTGGGAATAAAGCAGTGTTCGTGTGGGGGAGTCACAGCTACGAGGAACCCAACCTTTGTTCTGTGATGCTTACCAGTCCAGAGCCTAGCTTTTCTTCAGGGCTGTCAAGGACTGAGTAAAGTCTTACTAGGTGATTGCTATAGAATAGCCTACATACCCAGGCCCTAATACTAATCTGTAGAGTTAAAGCCAGACCTGTTATGATGAAGCTCAGAATTCTTGAGACATAATCACACATCTGTGCTTCTAGCCTTCCTGGCCAGATAGCTGACAGGTATGATCATCATGCCCATAAAATGGAGAGGAAAACCAAGGCCTTGAAGAGGTTAACAACTTGATTGCAGTCTGTTGTGGAATCTGCCCTGTTTCCAACTTTAGTTTCTAGTTGTCTAGAGACTTTGTAGGGTTTCAGACTTGGAAGTTGCTCTAGGTCATCTAACACAGTCCCCTTGTGTTTTAGGTGGGGAAACGGACAGTCGTTAATGAGAGGGCTTTAGCTAGGTATAAATAACAGTAATTCAATGAAGCCATCTTGAGCAAAAAGAATTTATCACAGGAGTACAGAGCTAGCTGATAGAATTCAAAAGGCAAAGATAAAGCTCAGTTTTGAGCATAGGCTGAAGCCATGACCTGGAGTGCTACAGAGAAACTGGGATGCCCCTGGTTTCTGCCCTTTTCTCTGTTTGTTTCTGTCTCTTATTCATTCTTCTCTCAAGGTAGACTAACTTCTTCTGCCCCAGCCCACGCTAACCCCCTGCAGAGAAAAATGGTTACTAGCAACTTTTCCTGAGTTTATATCTTAGGGAAGAAGCCATTCAGTCTCTTCCATTCAGGAAGGAAGTCAACCTGATTCTAGAATTGCAACTCCTATTCCCCTGGAGACCTCAGTGGCCCAGTTGGAGCCATCCAGAGTCCAACTCTTTGCTGCCAAGGGTCTGGGGTAGTATTGGTCTACAGACATAGCTACCAGGGAGCCCTGCTTCTCTAAATATGTGGGGTAAATTGTTGGGGGGGGCGGGAGCAGAGAGCAAGGGGGCAGATGGCTGGGCAGCCAGTAGGGTAGGTGTTTAGGATAGTAGGGTTGCATTGGTAACCAGTAGCAGAGCCAGGACCAAAACCCACAGCCTCTGATCCAGCATCAGTCTTTCCTGAGGCTGCCTTACATGGGAAAAGAGTGGTAATTATTTGATCTGGTAACAGGAGAGGCAGACAGATGGACACTCACTGCCTCAGTCTTATTCCTCTTAGTGTGACGAAATAGAGGTCCCTTCCCTGGGAGTCTAGGGAATCCAGAGCTCTAGAACTGTAACAGCCAAGGGTGGGTTCCCTCCGTACCAGTCCAAAATCTCAGTGATGAGTCGTAGAAACCCAAGTCAAACCAGCTTAAGCAAAGAAGGGTATTTATTAGAAGGTCATTAGGTACCTCATAGAACTGAAGAAAGAACCAAAGATTCCAGGGCAGCTCCAGGAATCTTGAATCAGTACCATCAGGACACATACACATGTGATCACTTTTTTTCTTTCTTTTTTTCATTTTTTATCTTTCATCTCTTCATTCTGCTTGGCTCTGGTACTACAAAGTGGGGAACATGGCTGACAGCAGTTCGGGGGTCATACCCATAGAGTGTCTGACCAAGAGAAAAGAGTCTTCCCTGCTGACTCCAGGTAGAAAAATCCCAGAGGAGAATTCTAGTTGAGAGGATGGAGTCCCATGATGGGCCTTGTGCACTTGCACACCCTTAGGGTCAGGAGAGGCAAGGAATATTTCAAGAAGGGAGAGCTATAAGCAGGGTCGGCAAAAAAACTCTTTTGTGTCTGTCTCCCAGGTGACCATGGAGGCTGGCGGCCTCCCCCTGGAGCTATGGCGCATGATTTTAGCCTACCTGCACCTGCCCGACCTGGGCCGCTGCAGCCTGGTATGCAGGGCTTGGTATGAACTGATCCTCAGTCTCGACAGCACCCGCTGGCGACAGCTATGTCTGGGATGCACCGAATGCCGCCACCCCAACTGGCCCAACCAGCCTGATGTGGAGCCTGAGTCTTGGAGAGAGGCCTTCAAGCAGCATTACCTTGCCTCCAAGACGTGGACCAAGAATGCCCTGGACTTGGAGTCCTCTGTCTGCTTTTCTCTATTTCGCCGGAGGAGGGAACGCCGTACCCTGAGCGTAGGGCCAGGCCGTGAGTTTGACAGCCTGGGCAGTGCCTTGGCCATGGCCAGCCTGTATGACCGAATTGTGCTATTTCCAGGTGTGTATGAAGAGCAGGGTGAAATCATCCTGAAGGTGCCCGTGGAGATCGTAGGCCACGGGAAGTTGGGTGAGGTGGCCCTACTCGCGAGCATCGATCAGCACTGCTCCACCACACGCCTGTGCAACCTTGTCTTCATGCCGGCCTGGTTCTCACCCTTCATGTTTAAGGTGGGTGCCCACATCCAGATGGGTGGCCTCTCCGGTCCTGACTTGGGCCTCTTCTCAGTGGGTTTGTAACCCCTTTTTGGAATTGAGGATTTTGTCATTGTTC
This sequence comes from Ursus americanus, assembly GCF_024610735.1. Lineage (NCBI taxonomy): Eukaryota > Metazoa > Chordata > Mammalia > Carnivora > Ursidae > Ursus > Ursus americanus. Next base: position 33,436,980 of record NC_142144.1, read on the forward strand.
CTATAACACACTCCTCTGAGTTCTGCACCAGTTGAGAAATGGATAAGGGGTCAGTAATGACCAATATTCTGCTTTATTCCTGGCAAAACTGTATAAAAAAATAAGCCAAGGACTCAAGACCCAAACTGCATTGTATTTCTCCCCTTCTACACTGGATGAACTGGCACCACAAGTGGAGTAGCTGAGGGGAAAGTCAGGTCCAACGTATGCCACATGGTGACAGGAAGCAGGAAGCACTCCATGCCTAGAGACGGCTAAATCCAGGGGAGGCTCTGCAGGACCAATGACCTTTAGCACATTAGCCCCACCCTGTGGAGAAGGGTCAGAGAAAGTCAGGCTTTTACCAAGGATGACTGGGGAGAGGGTCAGGAAATACCAGCCCAACACTTACCTTCTAGGAACACAGAGGACAGCTGTATTCAAAGCAGAGTATGTATTGACATGTTGGTAGCTCCTGGCAGAAGAGTCTACAGCTTTACATTGCCTAGACACATTATAATATCCGGACTGCAGACCTAGTCAGTAATGATTATATTGCCACTATTACTACCAGTCACAACACATTGTCTCTTGGGTTTATAATGATCATCATATGACCAGTGACGTACGGTGCACTTACCATGTGCCTGGTGTATGCTTTCCAGCCATTAGTAAGAGGGGTAGTGCCATCTCCCTTTATAGATGAGCAAACTGAGTCTCAGCAAGATTAAGTGACATACCCAGGTCTCAGACATAGTAAGGGACAGAGCTAGGATCCAAAGCCTATATTTGTAATCTAGGTGACTTTCCATCTGTGACTTCATTTGATCCCCACAACAAACTTTTGTAGTAGACAGTAGACATGCTATCCCCATTTTGCCAGTTATGGGCACTAAAGCTCAGAGATGCTAAGTAACTTTCTCAGGTGGATAATTAGGCTAGAACTCAAATTCTAAGTACTTTTGAAATTACATTGTGCTGGATTCCTTGGAAACTTAAAAGCCTGCTTTTTAGGCCTAGAATGTTTCAGAAGGACTGATGAACAACTCCTGTGCTTGTCTGCAGACCCAGAAGAAGAGTTTGATTCAAGACCCCTCACATTTCATATGACCTTTACTCTTATAGTAATATGTTCGTTTCAGCTTCCCTTCTCCCTCCCCCCGCCCCCGGCCATATTAGCACTCCATCTGCGATCGTCTTTTAACTGAAAACAGGACAAGGGGCTAGGATGACCTTGCCTGTAGAATGCAAAGGCCAGAGTGATTTCACAGTGGTTTTCAGTGACTTCTGAGGAGAACCCCAGCAATGGCTCTGCTTCTCCAGAGAGCTGGTGTTCATCTACAGGGAGGACCCGGTAAGAGAAATAGACTTAAATTGCAGCAAGAAAAAATTAAGTTAGCCATAGGGAAGAGCTTATAGGGGTTAAGGTGAGTAAGTTCTGGGCCAATCTCCAGGGTGCTCACTGCTAGAGAATGTAAAAACTGTTCAGGGGCGGATGTGTCTGGATTACTCAGTGGGATCATGAAACACTTCCTCATTTTACGGTTCAAATCCGTCTGATGGAATTTAGTGTGAAATCCGGAAACAGTTCTTTTTCAGGAATGTAGAGTAGCTGGGCTTCTCAGCCAGGCCTAGGAGCTAAGGGGCTCAGGTGAGTGGTGTGTGGGATTCAGCACTTCCCCACCCCAGAGGAGTCTCCATTCTTTGCGTCCCTGGCCCCAGGTAATGGGAGCTAATTTTTAGTGGGTGCCAACTTTGTACCTGGCTCTCTACCTTGCGCTTTGGTAGCTGGCAAGCCCCCTGTTGGATACAAAGAGCCTTGGAGAGATGAAGTCCTATCCAAAGTAACACACTTGAAAGAGGCAGAGCTGGAAGTTATCCCGTGCGGTCCAACTCCAGAGCCCATCGTAACTCCTGCTCAGTACTGCCCGGCCATGGCAGCATACCTTGTCCCCCTCTTTAGGGACACAGCCTGTTGTCCTTTGCTGTGACACACACACACACACACACACACACACACTGCCACACAGGCTGGACTCTTTCCCAGAACCTGTAGCTGGGCCTCCGCAACTGCCTGTCGCAGCCCAGGCAGGGCTCAGCCCCTCCTGGCCTGTCTTCTGTCAGCTTCTGCCAGGCTCTGTCCTGAGTTCAGATGCCAAGCCGATGTTCTGTGGGGTGCTACAGGGCTGAGAGAGGATGGTGAGGAGGTGTGCTGAAGGGGTGAGACCTAGTGAGACACCTCACTATCTCACACTTTCTTCATGTAACCGAGATACCGAGCTGGGACTCCCTCACCCTTCAGGGGTCACAGTAAAGTTGTGATCAAATCCCAGCCAATTCTTGGGTTTATAAAAGCTCAAGGCTCTCCCTGTCATTCCTGATCATCCTGGAGTGAGGCTTGCTCTGCTGGTTCACCTCTTGTGTTACTGTGTTGACACCATCTCACCCAGCATCCCTGTGAGCATCCAGCTTCCTCACTCTTCCTCATCTTCACCCCTCAAAGTTCATGTTCTCACTAGACACTAATTGAGTATTGGGAGAATTTACTTTGAGATTTGAGGTCTTTAGGAAGGACCCTGTTGCAGAGCGTGAACTTTTTTGCCTTTATCCATTTCCAGTCTCTTTAGGATTGGAAGGAGGGAAAGGCAGGCAACTCCAAATTATCCTCCCTCTGCTGCAGAGCAGCCTCCTGTTGTGCGGGGGGGCTGACACATGCCCTTTGGGGAGGAGGAGAACAGGATCAGCAGGACAAATGGCCTCTCCAAGCTCCACCCTCCTTAAAGAGCAGTTAGAGTACTGACTAGCAAAACAATTCTTATGCCTGTATCACCCACTTTCTCTTTTCTATTTCTCAGACAACATCGGGTCATGTCCAGTTTGACAACTGCAACTTTGAGAATGGGCACATCCAGGTCCATGGCCCAGGCACCTGCCAAGTGAAGTTTTGCACCTTCAAAAACACCCATGTTTTCCTGCACAATGTGCCCCTGTGTGTCCTGGAAAACTGTGAATTTGTGGGCAGTGAAAACAACTCTGTGACTGTTGAGGGCCACCCATCTGCAGACAAGAACTGGGCCTACAAGTATCTACTAGGGCTTATCAAGTCTTCACCCAGCGTTCTCCCCACAGAGGACTCGGACTCTCTAATGTCCCTAGACCTGGAGAGCAGGGACCAGGCTTGGAGCCCAAGGACCTGTGACATTGTCATTGAGGGCAGCCAAAGCCCTACCAGCCCAGCTTCTACCTCCCCAAAGCCAGGCTCCAAGGCTGGCTCACAGGAGGCAGAGGTGGGCAGTGATGGGGAAAGGGTGGCACAGACCCCAGACAGCAGCGATGGAGGCCTGAGTCCTAGTGGTGAGGATGAGGACGAGGACCAGCTCACATACAGACTGTCCTACCAAGTGCAGGGCCCACGCCCTGTACTGGGGGGCTCCTTTCTCGGCCCACCACTTCCAGGAGCATCCATTCAGCTGCCCAGTTGCCTAGTGCTGAACTCACTGCAGCAGGAGCTGCAGAAGGACAAGGAGGCCATGGCACTGGCCAGCTCTGTGCAGGGCTGCCTCATCCGCAAGTGCCTCTTCCGGGACGGAAAGGGAGGCGTCTTCGTTTGCTCCTACGGCCGAGCCAAGATGGAAGGAAACGTCTTCCGGAACCTGACTTATGCAGTGCGGTGTATACATAACAGCAAGGTGCTGTCGTAAAGTTTACTCCGCAGACCCAAGAGGCCTTATTGGGTCATTAGTAACATGATTTTGATAAATGAGGGAAGGTTCCTGCAGCTATACACAGGAAGGGTTTGGTGGGGCTGTTCTGCATTTTTTTTTAATCATCTTTTCAGCTTACAACACAGCCTTGCCTTATGTCCGTCATCTGATGTGTACAGAGAGAAACTATTCTTCTCATTTTACAGAAGAGGAAACAGGCTCAGAGGGGAAATGTGACTCTCTCAGGGTCACACAGCAAGTTAGTGGCAGACCTGGGACTAGAACCCAGGTCTTCCAACTCCTTTCACTATGTCATGCTGCTTCTCAAACATGTCCCCAGGTCTTAGTAGAAGGAACAAGGGCTCTTTAGCCTGGCTGAGAGAAAATTGAGGGACACGTGATCACTGGCTTTGATCCAAACTGGAGAAGCCTTCCCAGAAGAGGGGTCTAAGCTGTGTAGGATGAGTAGAGGACAGCCAAGGAAAGGTGTAGTGAAAGGGTGCAGAGTGAGGGCATTACAGGCGGCCAGAATGTTCTGTGCTGGGGCCTGGGTGTGAGGCTGTGTGCTGAGGATAGAGGAGTGGTTGAAAATGAAGCGAGGAGGTGAGCAGAGCTCACCTCGCCCCAGGCCTGGAAAGCCCTTTTGAGAGACATTGAGACTTCATGCTAAGAGCAGTCAGTCCTGCCACTGATGCCGTCATGACCCTGCAGGCTCTTCGGGGCGCCGCAGGATAGTCCACAGATCCTGCAAACCACTGAGCACAGGAAAGGCTTCTGAAAGGAAAGCCATGGCCTTTCGGAAGAAAGTGTGGTGTAGCTCCTGGGTTTGAGTCTTACCTCTGCACTGACTCACCACAGTGTTACCGTCCTCTTCTGTAAAATGCAACTAAGCATCCCTGCCGTGCATCTCTCACTGGGGGTTTGTGAGGATCCAGTGCCTCAATATTGGCAGAGCACCTAGTAAGCTGAAGGGCATCGTACACCTGTCACATGTGAGTCTTGCAGATCTCTGCAGGCTGCTAGAATGGTTAAACAATCACATTTAATTGCATTTTGCCAGCCCACTTCCAAAGAGGATTTTAGGTGGTGGTCTCTGAAAGAACATCAGACTACTATATAGGGAATAAAAGATAATGGTCAGATCAAAAGGATGGGTGATCGTTTTGCTCTCAGGTACCACGATGAAAGGATCTGGCTGAGCCCCCAGGAGGGTCTTCCCTCTTGCATAGTTATTAGGAGTGTGGCTTCTGAGTCAAATTCTGACTCTGCCCCTTATTAGCTATGTGTCCTTCGGACTAACGATACTATCTGCCTCCAAGATGTGATAAGGATCAGCTAAGGTCATACATATAAAGTGGCACAGAGCAAGTGCTCAACAGATATTTTTATGCTTATTTTTTAAAAGCTCTATTACAGTCCGCTGTGATAGAGGTGCTGTGCGTGGCACAGGAGCCCAGCCTCCAGGAAGGGTTTCCTGGAGGAGCAGTGCCTGGGGCTGAGCTGCCCAGGAGGAACAGGAGCTGGCAGGGTGAAGCTGTGAGACAGCGGAAGTGTGCTTGAAGGCCAGATGTAAGAAGGGACACCACACTTTCAGGGAGTTAGGAATAATTCAAGCAGCCGGAGCATGAGCTGAGGGCTGCGACAGGAGACCAGAGAGTCAGCAGGAGTCAGCTAGCTGCGGCACGGAGGTCTTGCCACAGAGATTGGAGTTTGCCGTGAAGGCAAGGGAAACTCACTGACAGATTTAAAGCAGGGAGAACTGTGGTCAGATCTGTATTTGGGAAGCTCATCCGCCAGCTATCTGGGGAATGGAATGGAGGGGAACAAGACTGGGGGCAAGATCAGTAAGGGGCAGTGGAAAATTGTGGTCCAGAGATGGAGAAGAGGGGACAGGGCATTCTGGAAAGGTAGATGGGAGGACTTTAGGAGGGAGCAGTCAAAGGTGTGAGGCCTAGGTTTCTGGCCTGAGTGGCAGAGGCAACAGCAGGAACACGAGAGGTTAGGGTGTGGAAACAGAGATGCTGAGTTTGGGGCATTTCCAACATCTAGCAGAGAGGCCATCTGGTTACCTGGGTCTGAAGCTTTGGGGAGAAATGTGCCCTGCCAGGCCGACTTGGAGCAGTGAGTTGGGAGTCATTGAAAAGGAGAAATGGAAAGTTACACAGCCTTACTTATAGCCCTTTTAAACTATTGCCCCCAGGGCTTTGGGCAGGAAATGTGCAGCCTGTAAATCCTTAGTAAGTGTCTAGCAAGGAACCTAAGAAACTGATATTCAGGATTTTTGACTTAAAAAAAAAATCCATGTATCTCATGAGTACCCAGCATCAGGTACAACCATATGCTGAGTGACGTTCCTACAGGGAGCTGTGGGCGGGGGTGCCGGGCTGCTGAGCCGGTCCCATGCCCAGGAGCAAAGCCTCGATCCGGTGGCCAGAGGGAAGCCGCCCGTCCCAGCCCTCTAGAACATCCCCAGGGGAGTAGGGCCGGCAGAACGACCCCAGTTGCTTCGGGCTCCACAAAGAAAACTGATGTTTTTCTTGCTGTTTTGTGTATCTTGTATAGAGACTGAGGTCAATTGCATTTATGTGTGGAGATGGGAGATGGGCATACCTCTTCTTTTGCCAGGCCTTTAGAGGACCAGGTTTTGGGTCAATCTAGTGAGGATGGAGCTGGTTTGAGTTTTGTTATCATTATGCTCCAAATACTCTAGGCTTCATGTTCTTTACCTTCTGCTGGTCTGCCCGTAGGCTTTGCTCTGCTCCTCAGAGAGGGCTGTCTCCACGGCCTGGCCCTCCCAGCAGTAGGCAGCTTTCACGGTGGCGCTGCCCTGGTGCTAGGGTTTCTGTCGTGTACCAGTTGGTCCTTAGTCTTAGGTAGGTGCTCTGTCTGTGGGTCTTGGAGGTAGGTCCTTTCCAGTGGTCCTGCCTCACCCCCAGCAAGAGGGGGCTGTAATGATCAGGGCCCGAGGTGGGGTTTTCTTTCCCTTCCTTGAGAGTGACACAGTTTGCTGCCCTTCCGCCAGCTGCGTCAGGCTTGTTTGGCCGGAAAGTTGGGAGGAAAACTCCAAGAGGGGCTTAGTGCTTTTCCCACAGTGGCTGCGCTAGCTTTGCCCCATGCCTGCGCCATGGGGGAGGCTGTCCCCAGTCTTTCCCTGTGAACGCCTAGCGAGGACCATGGAGAAGTGAAGACACGCCTGCTCCCAGAGTTTCCGCACCCTCACACTAGTTCACCCTTGGCCATTAAAAGTTTGCTAAAACTCGTAGCTGGGTTCTTACAGGTTCGTGAGGCACCTGCATCTGTCAGGCAAGCACGTGCTCGCATCTCGTCTCCTGGGAAGTACCTGTTTTCCTTGGATTTCAGGCTCGTTGGTTGTCCTGCCACCTCAGTTCTCTGATGGGTTCAAGAAAGAGTCTGTGTTGTTGTGTATTATCTGATTCTATTCTTGTAAGCGTGGGAGCAATGAATGCTCTTACCAACTTTCTGTATCCTAAACAGAAGGCTTCTCCTTGAAACTGTACTTCTGTTCTACTTTATCTCTCCCAGACTTTTTAGTGTAATATATCGTTTATCCTAACGTAATATATTTTTACTGTTAATACATAGTTGCTTAAAATAATACAAATATATTCTGAATTTTTAATATGCTTATTAAATAGGGAAAGAAAATGTAAGTGGCAATACATCCCCTTAAATAAGCTGTGTGCTGGGTTGTGGTACCTTGTTTAAAGGAGGCTTCCTTGTACCAGTACTTGTAATTGTCCCGTAGTTTGGAGTACCAGTGGTTTTTCCACCCATGGATCGTACACCCAGGAAAGATTCAGAATGGACAAGAATAGGACTTTGTCTTACAAAGTGAAAGAGAAGGTGGGAGGTTATTCTCAGGTACTTTCTCAAGCAGGTGAATTTTAGCAAAGGCACATGTGGGAAGTTGATTGCATTCATTGTAGCTGTGCCCTTGGAACCTGGGGAGATCTTCGTTTAACCCCAGTCCACATAGAGTTTGAAGACCACCAAATCCCATCTTCTCTGAGGGTCCCTTCTGTCTCGTCATCCAGTTATTCTGCTCGCAAGTTGTGAATACGGGGCACAGGGCCAAGCTTCAGTCCAGGTTTTATTTTAAAAAAACCACTGCGGTTGGTAAGGAGCCTGCGCGGCAAAGCCAGGCAGGGCACGGAGCTCGCTCCGCTCCTGGGAGCACACAAGGTGGGGAGGGGCAGTTCTTGCCTGCCGGTGGAATAGCAGATGGTAAGAAAAGGACTCAAGTGTTCCCCAAGTGGTTTTTTTAAAAAAACCTGTGACAAGAAAACAAATGGCTTTCTCTTTTCTGCCTAGATTGTCATGCTCAGGAATGACATTCACCGCTGCAGAGCGTCAGGCATCTTTCTTCGCTTGGAGGGTGGAGGCTTGATCGCTGGCAACAACATTTACCACAATGCGGAGGCAGGCGTAGACATCCGGAAAAAGTCCAACCCACTCATACTGGTACTTCTCTCTGTCTTCATGCTCTTTTCAGAGTGGCTCTTGGTTCTCAGACCTTTTCGGAGATTATTTAAATAAATGTTGCCATCTTGAGTTAATTTATTTGTTTTTAAAGATTTTATTTATTTGAGAGAGAGCACAAAACAGGGGAGGGTCAGAGGGAGGAGCAGACTCCCCGCTGAGCAGGGAGCCCAATGAGGGGCTTGACGCCAGGAATCCAGGATCATGACCTGAGCCAAAGGCAGGCGCTTGACTGACTGAGCCACCCAGGCCCCCGCCATCTTGAATTTATATTGCTTCCTGTTTGCAGATGGTTCCTGCCCTTTTCTCTGTGTGTCCTTACGACTCTGTGCCTCCTCCTTTCTGCATGTATTAGGAGTGGCTTTGAATATGTCACCTCCCTGCAGTCTCCTTGTCAGTAAGAAACAGGACTGGATGGACAGGGAAATTTCACGGAATACTTCCTCAGCCCTGATAGGCTCTGGTTGGTTTTGAGTTTGATAAGAATAAAGATATATCTGCCCTACAAGATACCTCGATCAAAAATAAAGCACCAAGTTGGATCATTCTTCACTATAAAAAGGACATTTAAGATATTTAGTTCTGAAGATTATTTGTTTCATGGATATTGTGAAGTCATGTGAGTTTGATTTTACACCAATGTGAAAGCCACTTAAGAGCCTGCTTCTTCCTCTCCCACTCCCCCTGCTTGTGTTCCCTCTCTCGCTGGCTGTCTCTGTCAAATAAATAAATAAAATCTTTAAACAAACAAAAAAAAAACGATGGTAGAGTATGGGACCAGTGACATGAGGGAACAGCCGCCTTTTCTACTCCGGGCTTCCCTGAGAGTATATATCTACTTATTTATGGTTTAATCTTTTCACAACCCTGTGTGGTAGAATTATTGTTATCCCCATTTTATAGATGAAGATATTGAGGCACAAAGAGACTAAGGATGTTGCCCCAAATCTACAACTAATGACAGCTGACAGGCAGTCTGACTCAGGGCTGATGTTCTTTACCCATTATATAGACTGCCCTTGCAAAATGCAGATGAAGGAAAGTTCCTAAGTATATTTGAAAAGACATGCCTAGCCAGTGTCCTCTTTCAACCCCTCCTCTCACTGCGTTTCTGCCAGGCAGCTGGCATGTGATGCGTAGCCTTGGCTGAGGAAATGATTGCCACTGTTGTTAGAGAGATGAGAGGAGTTTGCCTTCCCGGGGACAGGGGACAGCCCAGTTTAGCAGGTGGAGGGGGAAGGGGGCGTTATGTTTCTGTCCTGGCTTTGTGAAAGGGGGCGGGGGATGGAAATGCCACTGCTTACGCTTCTCTCTCTCTCAGCTTTTCAACCTGTGAGGGATTTCTGTTAGGCAGTGGTTGCCCGGGTGAGTCTGCCAAATCCTTCAGGAGAAAATCTGGAAAGTGAATAAGAATAGGAGAGCTTACAGTGTGGAACATTTTCAAGCAAGCTAGAACTTTGTTTTTGTGAAATCGTTTTGGAAGAGAAGCCGCTAACTTCCTGGTTTAAGTACAGGAATGTATTTAGGCTGTAAATTAACAGAGTGAAAGAATTTTATTATCATTTATTATGATCTAAAAATTTTGTCACTGTGCAAAAGCAGGTAACTGGGAAACACGAAAACTAAGTTTCAGACCTGGCTCTGCCACACACTGTATGACCCTGGGCCTACTTCCCCATTCGTACAAAGAGATATTCGAAATAAATCTAAGCGTCTTTGTAGCACATACGCGTTCTGTGATCTCATGCCCCATGGACCAATCTGGCTCCCCCGAGCCTCACCTTTCCACAGGCCCTCCCTGAGTGGGAAGTGAGGAATAGGAGCCGAACGGCTCTCCCCGTTCCTGGAAGGTGGCCCCCTTGGGACTATGCGTGGCCAACATTGTCCTGTGTTGGGGGCCACCGTTCCCTGAGAGGTGAGCTCGCTGGCCCCTGGGTGGTGTGGCCCGGCTGGGGGAGAGGAGGAGGGCTCTGGAGGCTCAGCAGCTTTCAGAGGCATGCCTTGCGGGTGGAGAGCAAGAGGCTGTGTGGTGCAGGCTCCTCTCTCTGGATTCAGTGGTGCGTGCAGAGTGGGGCAGCAGCGCGGTCCAGTCACGTGGTCTTATGCTAGCTCGGGGTCTTCAGTGGCGATGTTTTTTCCGCTGTGCTCACCCTGGCCCTGCGGTGGGGCAGCGACTGAGCACTCTGCTTCTTGCTGGCTGGTCTGATCTGTTTTCTGTGCTGTCTCATGTTCCCTTGCAGTGTAACCAGATCCACCACGGCCTTCGTTCTGGCATTGTCGTCCTTGGCAATGGGAAAGGCATCATCCGGAACAATCAAATCTTCTCGAATAAGGAAGCTGGCATTTATATCCTGTACCATGGAAATCCAGTTGTGAGGTATGTATGCTGTACCCAGACCATCCTCACACAGGGTCCCTTCTTTCTTCTCTGATCTCTCTCTTTCCTACTCCCTGGCTTTCCTCCATTTGAAAACACTTTTGTTTACTAACACAACTGTATAGCAAAACAAGCAAAGACCAGACTCCACCCTGCTCCCACCATAGTAACACAAGTGCTTTCGTTTGCATGCCCTTCCAGTTCGAGGTATAACCATTCTATTCAACAGACATTACTGAGCACTTCTGATAATAATAACGAAGGTAAACAGGGCACTCCCCCCCAGAGCTTACTCTAGCATGGAGAACATGCTCTAAGATAGAGATGGCATAAAGGTTTTAACTCACCTGACAAGTCTGTTCGGTTGAAAGTGGCTACCTGGGATGCTCTGTTAAGATCTGGCCTCAGCACAAAACATGCCATGACAGACTAGCAGGCCGAGCTGTAGGTGCAAGGGGACAGGGGCACTGCGGGCACCGGGGAGCTGCCGTCCCAGCTCGAATGCGGCAGACTGTGACAGATGCTATCGAAGTGGCACCAAAGAAGGGAATCATTCTCCTAAGGGGATGTGGGACGGCCTCATTTCCAAGGGGGCTTGAGAGTTGGACTCTGAAATATGGGTAGGACGTGGACCGTCACAGAGATGGGGAGTGGACCTTCCTACTAAAGGAAACCACATGAGCACAGGCAACAGACCAGATTCAGGGCTTAGCTAACAGTCCAGTATGGCTTGAGAATACGTCTGACACGAGTTGTTAGGTCTCGCTTTAGGAAAATAACTGGCACAGACGTGCAGCAAATATATTCTGAAGTGTTTTTTCCCCTTGATCATTCCATACACATTCTTCCATGTTATTGCATGGCCTTCATCAGTTTTGGAAAGTTTCAGAACATTCCATTGTTATTCCATTGATATTCTATTATTTTTTGAACCAGTCCTGTTACTGTTAGGCATCTATTTTTCACTACTGGTGCCGGCAGCTTACTGAAAACAGTTAGTGGTCCCAGAGCTCTTTTTCCGTCTTCTGCATTATTAAAGAGTATGTGTTTGTATGTGTGTTATTCCTTTAACACACATCTACGTGTTTATTCCCTATGTAAGGGGACAGTGATATAAAAAGTTTGTAGGAACAGTCTCTGTTCCATAGAATTGACAGTCTCATGCTGGAGACAGACACACGAATAACCGTGAGGGAAGCCTCACCAGAACGAGGGCTTCAGTAGGCCTTCGTGTAAGTGCCAAAGGAGCCAGCCACGAGCCCTGCTGAGCGGGTCAGGGAGGGGCCTGAGGGGAGCTGACATGGAGTCACGCTTAAAGGGTAAGTAGGATTGTGTGGCTGGGGAGATGGTATTCTGGGCCCAAGGGCAGTGAAATTCAGGGTGTGTCCTGGAAAAATGGTAACAACTGTGTGTCTGCCACGAGATGCCCAGGGGTTCAGTAGATCAGCCTGCAAAGCAGGGTGTGGCTGGAACACAGAACCTCAGCGAGTAGGATGTGCAGAATAATGGCTGTCCACATACATCCATTTCCTAATCCTCGGAGCCTGTGAACATGTGTTCGTACATGGTAGAAGAGACGTTGCTGATGTGTTCACGAGGAACCTTGAAGTGGGGCCAGGCAGGCCCAGTGTGATCCAAGGACCCGTAGAGGGAAGCAGGACAGTGAGTTGGGAGGAGGAAATGTGACAACAGAAGCAGAGGTCAGAGTGATGAGGCCAGAGGCCAAGAAATCTGGGCGGCCTCTAGAAGCTGGAAAAGACAAGAAATGGATTCCCCCTAGACCTTCTAGAAGAAACACACGTCTGCTGACAGCTTGATTTAGCCCCGTAGGACCCATTGTGGACTTCTGACCTCCTAAACAAGAAGGTACTGAGTTTGCATTGCTCTAATTAAGGCACTACGTTTGTGGTAATTTGTTGCGGCAGCCATACACCAATCTGGGAAGTCGGGCTCGACCTTGTGGGTGCGGCAACAGTTGAAGAGTTTTGAGCAAGGACTGTTACAGTCGCATCAGTGTCTTGGTTTTTAAAACAGCGTCTCTTTGAGGGGCGCCTGGCTGGCTCAGTTGGTGGAGTGTGTGACTCTTCATCTCGGGGCTGTGAGTTCCAGACCCACACTTGGTGTAGAGATTACTTAAAAATAAAATCTTAAAAAAGAACACACAACAGAATCTCTTTGAGAGAATACATTGTACTTTTTCCCTTTATGTTTCTTTGTGATGGAGGGTAGGGATCTGGGGAGGGTACAGAATTAGTTTTGAGATCCCTGAAGTGGCCTGGTTAAGGCAAACCACAGCAGTTTTCTTTGCCAGTGAGAGTTTTATAACCTTTTGTGTTTCTCTTTTTGCTTTGGCTGCAAGGAAGCACAGGGCTCAGAAAGGCTCATCCGCAGTTCACATCCTACCCTTGGTTCTTGGAACAATCATCTGCCCCCTTTTCCTAAATGTTTTCTGATACCTCTTCTATCTTTACTTTGCCCTCCCTTGTGCACACACATACGTGTTTCTCCAAGTGGCCATGGGTTCTTTCTGGATGTAAGTGAGATTTATATTGAAAACACACTAGCCATGCATTTGCTGCTATGGCACAGCTCGCAGAAATATGGATGAAGCGTGCCTTAGCCCAGGGACTGTCTTTGACCATGAATTCTAAAAACCCACAGTAACCATCTGTTGATTGAGCTGTAACCAGATCAGAGCACACTCTTCAGATCTAAGGGCAAAAATAGGGATGTTTTTCACCAAGGATTTCATTTGTTCAACTCAAATGCATGGTATGGGTGCAGTTGACATTTGGCTTCCCCAGCACCAGCATAATTTGCTGGGTTTTTTCCCCAAGGGCATAAAGCATTCGGACCCTGCCCTAAGAAATTGAAAACTTAGCCATTTCCTAAGAAATGGAAAACTTAGCCAAATCCTACTCAGTGAAGTTCTGTGGGGTGCCAGGCCCTGTGTTAGCCCTGTGGCTAAAGAGCCAGGTAAAGATTTGGACCTAAATCCCTCAGCCACATGATGGAAATTAGGAGAGTTGCCTCTAAGACAGGAGGCAGGTACCCTTCCAGGAAGAAAGGAGGTCATAACATTCCTGTTAGTAAATTAACAAACAGCAAATGTATCTTCCAGGGATAACCCAATTGTGCTAACGTCCGGGTGTGACTGGCCTTGTTTTAACAGGCAGGAAACCAAGTTGCAGAGACTGGAAAGCAATGCATGTCCTTCAGCATGCTCAGGTTTTTCATTCACAAGGCCTTTCCATGGTAGTGAGGACTGTGTGTGTTTCTCTGAGCAGGAGTGTGTTTTCCTGTATCTTCCTTATGTGGCTAACCCAGCCCATGAGGTTTCATGTTGGTTACACATTGTCTGATATTTTTTTTTTCCACATTGTCCAGTATTCTTAAAACGCCTTTTTTAAAAGCCTGCTTTTCTTCTTTTAAGGCATATCATTATTTTATGTTGTCATTCAGTGGATAGGTGGTTAACAGAAAAGTTAAGAGTAGCTGTTGGATACAAACAGATGATTGTGGGCTCATTACACGCAGAGAATCTGATTCAGGCTTTGGACACAAATCATGCCCAAATAAGCTTAACACAGTCTCCTAGGAATTCTTGCCGCTACCCAGACTTGTCACCTGTGCACCAAGATGACCTGCGTTTCAAACCGTGTTTGTATGTGAGCGACAGTCAAGAGAGGCCACAGAAGCGTGAATATCGTTGTGCTCGTACGGCATAGTTGTAGGTTTAGTTCTGGAGCAAGTTGTCTCCAGGATAACTCGCGATTTTTAAATGCCTGGCTTTTAGGATTTCAGAAAATGCTTTATGCCCCTGTGGGCTTGAGTCATCTGGGGAAGGCCACAAAAGAAAGAGGTCACCTTGGGCAGGCTTTGGTTTTGACGCATGACATCGGTCTGGTCTTACTCTATTCTTCTTGCATTTTAGCGGGAACCACATTTTCAAGGGCCGTGCAGCTGGCATAGCAGTGAACGAGAACGGCAAAGGCCTCATCACAGGTAGGAGTGGGAACTGCCTAGAGCCGTGGCCAGCCGAGCAGCCAGCAGCCAAGTCAACATCCCTGGCCCTCCCCCCAGCCAGTCCTTCACCTTGACAGACTGGCCACCTCTGAATAGTGGGCTAGCACTCTGGGATGCCGGCTCCATGCACTGGCCCTGCTTGTCACAAGGAGGGCCTGACAGGGAGGAAGTGTCTGTCTGCAACTTGCCAGGCCCACTGCTTACAGGATCTCACTCGATGGCTCACATAACACTGTCAGAAACATTTATGGCACACAGACTGAATTCCTATCTTTTGTACGGGCTTGTGCCTGCTCTGGAAGTCCATCCCCATTTCCCCCCTGCCTGGCCAACTCCTGCCCATCCTTCTGGTCTCAGCCTAAATGTCCTTTCCTCAGGGAAGCCTGCCCTGACCTCCCATTGTGCACACAGACTCACTGTACCCGGCAGGCGTGCTCTGCAGGACATCCTACTTTCTTAGTGATCTGTGTACGGTCAGTCTCCTCTGCTGTAAGATAGCACATTCTCTAAGACCAGGATCAAGTCTATATGGTACGTGAGTGTAGCCTCAGCACAGAGCACAGCCATACCTGGGACATAAGGGATTGACCCGGTGAATCCCTGTGACTAAACCCAGATGTCCTTTATCCATCAGACATTTCCTGAGCACACGCTGTGTGCAGGAGCTGGGGATACAACAGTGAACAAAACAGATCTGTGAAACAGCCGCCCTTGGGCTCCTGCTGTCGGGAACTGACATTTTAGGAGGGGAAACAAATAAAAGCACACACACACATAAACACACAAAAGAAATGTATCTGGGTGATAAGTGCCCTAGAGATTAAATAATTATGTATTATTAACTTTATTATATATTTATGTAAATATACTCATATATATTTGATATATTTTATATACAAATATATAATGTGTAAACTGTATATAATATAATTTACTGGAATTAAAATAAGGTGATAGAGGGACTGTGTGGGTATTTAAGATTGTGTGGTCAGGGCAGGCCTTTCTGAGAAGGTGACATGTAAGCCACACCTGAGTGACAGGACAAAGCCTGAGAAGAGAACCAGAATTCCATGCAGGGCTGCCTGTGGAACACAGCATGCTTGGGAAGCAGGGTGTGACTGGGTATGGTGAAGAGGGGCAAGGGGTGGGATGGGGTCACAGAGGCAGGAAGGGACCAGTCACACAGGGTCTCCTGGGCTATTGCACTCTAGTCCCAAGAGCTTGAGAGTCCCCGGCCATAGTGCCGGGGGCATCAAGGTCTCGGCACAAACCCCCCTGACTTGTGACTCTTCGGCCCACTCCCAGCGAGGTGGTAGATGAGAGAGAGGAAGGCTGTGGTCAGTCCAGAGCTGAGGCTGACAAGGACCAGCTTGTTCCTCCCCAGGCTGGTGGGGGAAATGGCTGGATTCTGCTTCAGCCCTCCCAGAACCAGCCCCCAGGACAGGCAACCCTGCCTGGCCTTGGTCCAGGGACTCTAAAGCCAGTTCATGCTTAGTCATTGGTCCTGAATGAAGGCCACTGGATGCAGTGGATCCTAGAGATATGAGAGAACACAAGATAGATATAAACCTTGCCCTTGAGGAAAGCCAACAGCACTCAGGTCCCTAAAAAGTCAAACACCAGGCAAGTTTCGGAGTGCTGACTGCTAACAGGGGGCAGCCTGGCCGTCCTGGTCCAGAAGGTCCTTTCTGTCAGCCGCCCCAGTCCTCATGGCCAGTGTGGGTAGCCCTTGGGTTGTAACCCTCTCTTCTACCTCTTCATAGAAAACGTCATCCGTGAGAATCAGTGGGGAGGTGTGGACATCCGCCGTGGGGGAGTCCCGGTCCTCAGGAGCAACCTCATCTGCTTTGGCTACTCAGACGGTGTGGTCGTGGGGGATGAAGGCAAAGGACTGATAGAAGGAAACACCATCTATGGTGAGGTGCACGTTCCTGCGGGAAGGGGTCTGGGGTCCAGCCCAGCCAGGGAGGCAGGAAGCCCAGGTTCCATCTGTAGCTGGTGGATCCTGAGAAAGTCACTGCCTGTCCCTGGACCTCAAAGACACCCTGAAGAACAGCATCAGTCTCAGGCCACAGCCACATGGGCCTCTCAGAATACAAAAGCCTCTCCCAAATCACCTTGTAATGCACAGGATCAGCAAAGCAGAGAGCTTCATCCCCATTTAAAGTAGTGGAAGGTGGGAGCTGTGTAAGGACAGGGCCATTCAGGCTCTGACACATGGGCATCTAACTCATACCCTGATCCAAAGAACTAGAAATCTAATGGGAGAACTAGATACCCCTAGAAAGGAAACTGTTCTCACTCATGCTGTGACTTTGAGCAAAGCCTTACTCTCTGGACTGCATCTGTAATAATAATAATAATGATAATAATAATGATAATAATAGCTAACGTGTTCTTTGCTAACTGCTTTATATGCATGATCACATCCAATCCTCATGACTGCCTTCTGAGGTAGATATGGTTATTAACACCATTTTAAAGATGAGCAAACTGAGACACAGGTTTAGTAACCTGCTCAAGGTCACACAGCTAGGAAGTGGTAGGGCTGGGACTCAGACGGAGGCCACCTCCATCTCTCTGCAGGATGGGGTTGGGCTGGATGAACTCTGAGGACCCTTTGGTGCTGTCCCTCTGGGCTTGTGTGCTTCTGACCTGGAAGTGTGGCCTTCACAGTTCTCAGAGCACTTTTACACTCTATGGAATGATCCTGGTTGTGAGTCTGACCTGATTGTTACCCCTTACGCATGAAGGAGAAGCCTCCGGCCATACAGTGACTTGTCCGAGGCCGGTAGCATACCAGGGTCTCGGTCTCCCAGGCCAGTGCCATCTTTGCTTGTCCTCTTGGGGAGATACCAGGTACTGCCTCACCTGTTGCTCAGCATCCGTGACCAGCTCCTTTCTCTGTCCCAGCTAATAAGGGCTGTGGTGTGTGGATGATGTCGTCCAGCCTGCCCCATGTTACCAGCAACCATGTCAGCTACAATGGCCTGTATGGAGTGGCAGTGTTTAGCCAGAAGGATGGTTCTGGGGAGTTCCCTGGAGGTCATGGGGCCCAGGAGAACTTTAGCGAGGACGGAGATGCCATCCTTTGGGAGACCGAGCTGGAGAAGGACGACGACCCGCTGCGCCGGCCTGTCACCATAGCTCTTGTTGAGTCTAACAGTATTAATCACAATGGAGGTAAGTGTCTCCTCCAGAGCCTTCTGTGCTCACACTGCCTTAGGCACCCTTCTCACTTGGTTGGCCACTTCTTTCAGCCACTCACCCAATAGCCCAGACCTCTGGACATCATCTTCCCTGAACTTAAATCCATTCTTTCCTGCCCCCAGCCCTGCCTAGCTCATGCTGTTTCTCTTGCCTGAAATTCATTTTCCCCCATCCACACATCCCAAACAACTTGAAGTTCAAATCCGACTGTGAATGTGCCCTCTGTCCTTACCCTGTCACCCCCCTGGCACTTACTGGGGGGCCTGGGACAGGATCTGTTTCCGTGGCTATTTCATTAACTCTGATAGGCTATGAATGTGAGACAAAGAACCAAACCCCACTCCGGCCCCATCAAATCCCACACCCGGCACACACGTTTATAATCCATTCTGAGACGCATTGTCCACATTTTAACATCTAAGGACATGATGCATTTGCAGTTGATGGCATACCATGGTTTAATTGGCAATTATTCTTTCTTATACAGAGAGTAAGTGTGTTTCAAATCCACAAGTTATCTTAAACTGGATAAAAACTGATAGACATTCGGTGTTTATTGAATTGAGGGGAAACAAACCAAAAATGTACAGAGTTGAGCTAACCGCCGGGCTCCCAAACCTGGCTGATTCAGGACCACTGTGGTGGGCTGATGGAGGCAGTCTTCTTAAAAGGAGGCTCCTGGGCACTGGCGAGCTCTTGCCCTGGGAATAGCAGAGGGCAGGAGGAGAGGGAGCCAACAGAAAACGAGTTCAGGGTTTTCTCTGTGTGGCCCTGCTGTCTGTAGGACAAGCAAAGCCACACAAATTCACAGATCCTTGATTTATATTTGCTCTTCCCCACCAGGCCAGGAGAAGCAGCAGGCAGGTGGCACCAAGGGGTTGGAACTTGCAGACTCATGGCTCCCATGTGACCCTGTTGTCATCTGCACAGCGTCCTCCGGCCCGGCCAGTGCCTCTTGCTCTTGTGGTGGGCGGATGTCACCCCTGGGGAGTCCCCTCCTCTTCACCCCCAGGTCCCCCTGCCCCACACTCTCTCTTCCTGATCAAGTCATGCAGCTCTAAGCCTGCTGAGTTTTACACTTTTTTTCTAAAATCATATAGTGTCTCTAAGTATATACAACCCCAAACACTATTTTCTTTCCAAAATTTCTAACACATTTTAGATATTTAGCTTATAAATTTTTCTATTCAAAAATTACAGAATTTCCCTTGTGAAGAAAATGTCCCAAAACAATAAGGAGGCAGATTCCAGCTCAGTCCAGGAAGAAAAACAGAGCAACTGTCCAGCAGGTAGCTCTGTGTGGAGGTGGAGTGGGCAGCCGTACGGGTAGCGAGTGCCCCGTCACAAGAGGTGCGCATAGCAGCGGGATGGCAACACGGGAGGCATGCAAGCACAGGAAGAGAGCCTGGGGCACAGGAGCCGCTGAGCCCAAGGAGTCTTGCCTCACCTTTCCCTGTTTACTGAGCACTTAGTTCAGAAGGAACAGAGTTTCCTTGATGTTCCTGGGCTTTCTCCTGCTCGGTTTGTCATCCGTCTTGAAAGATGTAACCCTCAAGGGCTGGTTCTGAGTGTGGCTGGTTCTTCCCCACCTCTCTCGGGTGCACAATGCCATGGAGGTTTTTCCTGACTGGTGTTGTCAGGGCTGACCCTGCTCCCCAACCCCTCCACCCGTAGCCTCAGGCCTGTACGTCCAGAGCAGCGAGGCCCTGCACGTCATCACCAACGTGATCCACGCTAACGGGGACAGAGGCATCACCGTGGCCCAGAGCAGCCAGCTCACCCGCGTGGCCAACAACAGCATCTCCTGCAACCGCCAGAGTGGGGTCAAGGTCGAGGCCCAGTGCAAGGTGGAGCTCCGTGGCAATGGTATCTATGACAACAGAGGCCATGGCATCATCACCAAGGGCGACAGCACCGTCGTCATCGAAAATGATATCATTGGCAACCGGGGCAGCGGGCTGCAGCTCTTGCCCAGGTCCGACACGAAGGTGTGTATGTGTGCGTGTGTATGACACATGGTGCCAGCACAGGGCTCAGCCCTGGGACAGCCCTCGTACTCTGTCCACTGAGAAGCCCCACAAGGGACATCATTCCTCCTGCCCAAACCCAGCTGGGGAGACACAGGTGGGGCGTCCCACAGGAGGGGGCACATGAACTGAGCCCTGAAGGAGGGACAGGAGTTACCTGCAGGGAGCCAGGGTGGGGGTGCCACGGGCATATCGTTGTGATTTCCAGGTCAAGCTCAGGGCTCTTTCAGCCCTCCTGCTAACAGAACAGTCTCCCACAGGACCTGGTATGCAGTAGGTGCTTAATGAGGAGGACCTCTGTGCACACAATTCCCTGTACACCCAGCATACCCTTCTCCCCTTTCTCTGCCTCAGTCCTGCAGCTGGACTGTCACTTTCTTCAGGAAGCCTCCCCCGACCCCCGAGGCTGTCTCAGGTACCCCTTTTCTGGACACCAGGGGTGCTTATACCTACACCCACCTCACAGAGCACTTCCCACAGTGCTTTGCATCTACTCCTCTGCCTCTGTGTCTCTGCCAGAAGTGAGCTCTGTGCTCCCTTTGTCTGCAGAGCTCTGCACTGGGTGCT
The DNA here is from genome assembly GCF_024610735.1 of Ursus americanus. Lineage (NCBI taxonomy): Eukaryota > Metazoa > Chordata > Mammalia > Carnivora > Ursidae > Ursus > Ursus americanus. Next base: position 33,457,370 of record NC_142144.1, read on the forward strand.
GGGGTTTCAGTGTTGAGCCCAACCGACCCAGTCCCTGCACTTGTGAAATTACCATCCCAAAGCGTTTTCTTTGGCTCTGCAGCTTCAGGGGTAGTGACTTAGGCAAGGAGTAAAGAATTCCTTGGCTCTACATCTGAATACTGTGGAAGCAAAGGGGGGACACTGTTGCCTAAGTCAAGTTGCCTGGTCCTTGCCTGTGGTACAGCCCCCCCTCTCTGCTAGGCCTTTGCATGTTGTTCCTTCTTCCTGGAACAGCCGTCCCCTGCTCTGTACCTGGTCAGCTCCTATAGCTTACCCATCGTCTCCTTCTGGAAGCCTTCCCTGGTTCTCCCCACCTAATCTTGATCTCCCTTCCCTGATTTCCCATGCCACAGTGCTGCCCTACCGAGCATGCTTTTTCCCCTCCGTTTTATAACTGCTGTTCCCCTTACCTGCCCCCCCCCCCACCAGTCCAGGAGTCCCTGAGGTATGACAAGCTCTGACGGTCTCTCCCAGGTAATAAAGAACCGGATCCATTCGTTCCGGGCCTACGGCATCGCAGTGCGGGGCCGCGCCAAGGCCCTGGTGCAGGAGAACATCATCTTCCAGGGCAAGACCAGCAAAACCATCTTTCAGCAGATCTCCAACAACCGAGACTGTATCCTGCAAAACAACAAGTTCTTGGTGTTCAAGAAAAAGTAAGTGTGTGCAGTCTGCCTACACCAGCCTTCCAGCAGCACAGTGAGGTCACTGGAGAAGCCAGGCTCCCTGCGGTCCCGCCAGCTCTTCAGGCCTGTGCCTGGACTTGGTGTCAGGCCGGTGCTGAGGCCCTGTGCCCGCCTCCCTGGGAGGGAACGGGCTTTAAGAGTCTGGGGTGTGAGGTTGCAGATCTCAGCTCTGCCAGTCACTGGCTGTGGAACCTCGGGCAAGTTACCCGCCACCTGGAGCCTTACTACAATGCAGTTACCGAGGTCTGCATTGTGGCACCAATTCGAGGTAAAAACCAGGTCCCGGGACCTAGCAGCCTGGTCTTCCCAAAATGTTAACTGCTATCGCTGCTGCGGGCACTTGCTTTAATACCTCTGCCTCTGTGGACAGCAGCGGCTCCACGCTTCTGCCCCGAACGCCCTGTCCTTCCCTGGCCCCCATTTCAGTGACCTCACCCTCCCTCCACTCCATTCTGGCAGCAAAACCTCTGCGACCACCTTCTCCCTAACATCAGAGTTCAGTCAGTTACTAGGTCTCTCAACTCCGACCCCTCCTCTTCCAACCGCCATCACCCCTGTTCACGTCTCGGCACCCCTCACCCCGACCTGTGGCCCCGTTGCCGGGCTGCTGTTGCACTTGTCTAAGGGTGGCCTCTGTTCTGCTTGCTTGCTGCTCTGCTCTATGGTTACGAAGGCCATGATTGCACGGCCGTTGCCATCACTCCTGCACCGCCA